>NC_081355.1:69138610-69448298 GCF_030684315.1 Stegostoma tigrinum | reverse complement strand
CTTGCTGGCCCCTCACCTCGCGGAGGTGCTCCGTGACATCGACCCCCATCAACTGCAGGAGGAGCAGGTTCTGCACCCGTTTCTGGAGTCGCGACAGCTTTCCCCACCTCTCTCTCGCCTTCCGAACACCCTTGAGGACAAAGAACCTCTTGATGTTCTCCTTCACCGTCTCCCACCAGTCGCCGGGAGACTCAAAGAGGGGTTTCACGGTTCTCCAACCAGTGTACTCCCTCTTAAGCTCCTCGACGTTCTCTGGGGTCAACAGAGTCATGTTGAGCTTCCACGTCCCCTTGCCGGCCTGCTGGTCGTCCTGTAAGTGACAGTCGTCCAGCAGGAGGCAGTGGTCAGAGAAGAACACCGGCTCGATGCCAGTGGACCTGACTGAGAACGCCCGTGACACAAACAGGAAGTCTATTCTAGAGTGGATAGACCCGTCTGGTCGCGACCAGGTGTATCTCCGCTGCGCTCTGTCCGCAGGGGTGCTGAAGACGTCGAGCATCTTGGCATCCTTCACCGTGCCCATCAGGAATCTGGACGTGACGTCCAGTTGACTCCCCCCACCTGCTGTCCCCACACCGGACCTTCCATCTGCATCGATGATGCAGTTGAAGTCTCCGCCTAGGATGACCGGCCTGGACGTAGCCAGCAGGGATGGAAGCCGCTGCAGGACGGCCAACCGCTCACTCCGTACCGCTGGGGCGTACACGTTGATCAGCCTCAGGGGAACGTTCCTGTAGGTGACATCAGCAACTAGGAGGCGCCCCCCCACCACCTCCTGAACTTGAGAGATGGTGAAGTTGCGCCCCCGCAGCAGAATAGCCAGGCCCGAGGAACGACAGTCGTTACCCCCCAACCAGATCAAAGGCCCACAGGTCCAGGTGCTGGACCATTTCCAGTACCTGCTGAGGTGCGGTATCCCGCACTCCTGCAGAAACAGGAGGTCCGCCTTGACGGTGGTCAGGTAGGCCAACGTGGACACACATATTGCGGTGGACTTGACGCTGCGCACATTAATGCTCGCAATTCGTACCCCTATTGTGGGCAGTGACCGCAGTACCCTCCCCAAATCAAAGGTCCAGCCCCTTCATCTGTCCCTTCATGCCCATTGCCCAGGCTAACTGATGGACGCTCTCCGGGCTCAGGAAACCGCCCCTGCTGCCTTCCGGGTGGCATCACCCTGTCGGGGGTATGGAGGCAGGAGAGTACAGCTCTGGGTCAGGGTGGTGACACGCTGTTTCCTCCTTCCCGCCTGACTGTTCCGGCCCAGCGGCGCATGGCTGGGTGTCGGAGGGAGCCTCAGGATGCCTCCTGTCACCTGGAAGCGGGGTGCTGCTTTCCTTCTCCCTTGAGATCTTTAGCTTCTGCTTTGGGCGGGCCTCCTCCGAATCTCCCTCGTCAGAGGAGCTCTTATTGCCCCCCTGTAACTGCCTCTTCCTGCCTGACGGTTGCGGTGCCTGGGCCCGCCGGCGTGCCTTCCTCCTTGCTTTCCGGACCATCGTCCACTCCCCTGTGTCACCTGTCACCTCCTCCATCGACTCTGGGTTGTCGGGGCAGCCGGGGGCGGGGAGCGGACCCTGCAGGGACGCTTTGCTGCCCTCGGGTCCATCCTTGCAGAGCCCTGGTGCCTTCCTCTCCTCCGGGGGTGCTTGCCCTGCATTGCCCCTGCCGGCGACCTGGGCGTAGGTGGTCCCCCGCCGCAGGCATGCCCTATTGAGGTGGCCCGCTTCCCCGCTAAGGTTGCAGCTTTTTTCTTGTGGGCAATCCTTTGCAAGGTGTCCCTCCTCCCTGCAGCTCCTGCAGATGGTGGCTTTGCAGTCGGCCGCCACGTGACCAGACCTACCACAGGCATGGCAGACTTTAGGTTGCCCTGCGTAGGTCAGGTAGCCTTTGCTCCCACCGATCGCGAAGCTGGACGGTGGGTGTACGATGTTCCCGTCCGCGCCCATCCTCAGCGTCACCTTGACCTGCCTCTTACTGGTCCAGATCACGAAGGGGTCCATGATGTTGGCTAGGTCCCCTTCCACCTTCACGTACCTTCCAAGGAAGGTCAGGACATCAACTGCTGGCACATGCGGGTTGTACATGTGTACAGTCACCATACGGCTCCTCTGCGCTGGCATCACGAACAGCGGGACAGCGGTCAATACAGAGAGGGGGCCCTCACCTCCTTTCTCCTTGAAAACCTCCAGGAAGCGCTCGCAAAGCTTGGCACTCCTGAAGGTTACATCATAAAAACCTCCTCCAGGGCAATCCTGCAGGCAGTAAATGTCCGCAGCAGCGAACCCACAACAGTCCAACAGGATTCTCTTCACGAAGAAGGTGCGGCCCACATGTGCACCTTCATCCACCTTCTTCACGGAAACGCAGATGGTGTTCCGGACCCCCTGACCGGGGGCACGAGCACTCACCACAGCCATCATTGCAGGTTGGCTGCTCCCCTGAACCAGCGTTAGGCCGAAGCCAGCATTAAGATCCACCAGTTGCAAGGGTGCACAGCCAACCCGACGTCTTCCTTCCAACTCCAACACAGTCGCGCTCTCCTCTTCTCGGTCCACAAAAGAGTGGGTCTTTATTTTGTTCCGGATGTAAGCTGGTTCACTGAGCAGGAAGGTTCGTTCCCAGACGTCTTGTCACCATTCTCGGTAACATCATCAGTGAACCTCCGGTGAAGCGCTGGTGTTATGTTCTGCTTTCTATTGATGTGTTTAGGGTTCCTTGGGTTGGTGATGTCATTTCCTGTGTTGGTGATGTCGATTCCAGTTCTTTTCTCAGACAACAAGAAAAACCTCTGAGAAAAAAACAGGAAATAACATCACCAACACAGGAAATGACATCACCAACCCGAGGAAATCTAAACACATCAATAGAAAGCGGGACATAACACCAGCGCTTCGCCGGAGGTTCACTGATGATGTTACCTAGAATGGTGACGAAACGTCTGAAAACTAACCTTCCAGCTCAGCGAGCAAACTCACATCCAGAACCTCAACCTGAGCTACAAATCTTCTCAAAATTTGCTAATGCTTGTACATGACCCTCCTGATGTACACTGCAACACCAGTCGTTGCTGGCTGGTTGTTGCAGTAAACTGCTGCCACCAACCCTCCTTTGATTTCTTTAAAATGCTGATGAACTTGAAATTGACAGCCTCTAAGGGTGCTTTGTAACTGAAGTAAAATGTCAAAGGAAGCTTCTGAGTATATTTTTAAAGTACATGATGCAGTCCATGTCCCTGGGAAAACTAACAGTCACACGAAGGCATGAAGTGTACATTGGACCCCATGTGTTCCTCTCCAGGGACACACTGACATATCTGTGAAAGTGTGGTGAACAGTCAAATTCGGTCACCTCCTCCATCACCTGCTTCCTGGACTGGTTAAAAGGCTAACACGGTGTTGGAGCTGGATGAACACAGCAGGCCAAGCAGCATCAGTGGAGCAGGAAGGCTGACGTTTCGGGCCGAGACCCTTCTTCAGAAATGGGGTAGGGAAGGGGGTACTGAAATAAGTAGGGACAGAGGGGGAGGCGGATAGAAGGTGGATAAGAGGACAAAATAGGTGGAGAGGACACAGACAGGTCAAAGAGGCGGGGATGGAGTCAGTAAAGGTGAGCGTAGGTGGGTGGTAGGCGGAAGTGTCAGAGAGCTGGTGTCTGGCCTCGGCAATGTAGAGGCCTCCTACCCTCCCTCGACCTCTTCATCTCCAACTGCTGTCAAAACATCACTCGCCTCAATCTCTCCACCCCTCTCACCCACTCCAACATCTCCCCCATAAAACGTGCAGCCCTCTGCTCCAATCCTAACCTCACCATAAAACCCGCAGACAAGGGAGGAACAGTTGTAGTGTGGCGCACTGACCTCTACATCGCTGAGGCCAGACGCCAGCTCTCTGACACCTCCTTCTACCACCTCCTTGATCATGACCTCACCCTCAACAACCAAAACATCATCTCCCAGACCATTCATAACCTCATCACTTCAAGCAACCTCCCACTCACAGCCTCCAACCTCACTGATCCCCATCCCCGCACCGCCCTCTTCTATCTCCTTCCCAAAATCCACACACCTGACTTCCCTGGTCAACCCATTGTCTCCGCCTGCTCCTGCCCCACCGAACGTGTCTCCACTTATCTCGACTGCATTTTCTCCTCCTTGGTCCAGCAACACCCCACCTATGTGTGTGACACCATCCACGCCCTCCATCTCGTCCAAAACTTCCAATTCCCTGGTCCCCAACACCTCATCTTCACCATGGACGTCCAGTCCCTGTACACCTGCATTCCCCATGCAGATGGCTTAACAGCCCTCTGCTTCTTCCTGTCCCACAGGCCCAACCAGCCCCCGTCCACTGACACCCTCATCTGCTTAGCTGAACTCATCCTCACCCTTAACAACTTCTCTTTCAATTCCTCCCACCTCCTACAGACAATGGGGGTGGCTATGGGTATCCGCATGGGCCCAAGCTATGCCTGCCTCTTTGTAGGATATGTGGAACAATCCCTCTTCTGTAGATACACTGGCCCTATTCCCCACCTCTTCCTCTGTTATATCGATGACTGTATCGGTGCCGCCTCTCGCTCCCATGAAGGGCTCAAACAGTTCATCCACTTCACCAACACCTTCCACCCCAACCTTAAGTTCACCTGGACCATCTCTGATACCTCTGTCTCCTTCCTGGACCTCTCTGTTTCCATCTCTGGCAACCCCCTGGAAACCAATATCCGTTTCATGCTCACCGACTCCCTCAGCTACCTGTAATTTACCTGCTCCCACACACCTTCCTGCAAAAATGCCATCTCCTATTCCCAATTCCTTCACCTCTGCCACTTCTGCTCCCAGGATGAGGCATTCTAGTCTGAACTTCTCAGATGTCCTCAATTTTCAGGGACCGTAACTTCCCCACCTCATTGACCGAGAACGTCCTTGATGTGTCCCCTGCATTTCCGGCAACTCATCCCTCACACCCCTCCCCCCAGTAATGACCAAAACAGAATTCCCCCTCGTCCTCACATACCACCCCTCCAACCTCTGGATCTAAAGCATCATCCTCTGACACTTCTGCAATCTGCAATCTGACCCCACCACCAAAGACATTTTTCCATCCCACCCTTGTCTGCTTTCTGGAGGGACCATTCTGTCTGTGACTCCCTTGTCCGCACAACATTCCCCTCCAACCCCACCACAGCCAGCACTTTTCCCTGCACCCGCAGGAAGTGCTACACCTGCCCCTACGCCTCCCCCCTCACCCCCATCTCAGGCTCCAAGATGACCTTCCATGTCAAGAGATGTTCACCTGCACATCTGCTCATGTGGTATACTGTATCTGCTGCTCCCATTGTGGCCTCCTCTACATCAGGGAAATCAAACGGAGGCTTGGGGACCACTTTGCAGAACACCTAGACTTTGTTCGCACCAAACAACTGCACCTCCCAGTTGCGAACCATTTCAGCTCCCCCTTCCATTCCTTAGATGACATGTCCATCCTGGGCCTCCTGCAGTGCCACAACAATGCCACCTGGAGGTTGCAGGAACAGCAACTCATATTCCGCTTGGGAACCCTGCAGCCCAATGGTATCAATATGGACTACACAAGCTTCAAAATCTCCCCAGCCCCCACCGCATCCCAAAACCAGCCCACCTAACCTCTCCTCCCACCACATGCCCCACCCTCATCTCCTACCTGCTAGCCTCATCCCACCCCCTTGACCTGTCCATCCTCCCTGGGCTGACCTCACCTCTCCCTAACTTACCACCTCCATTCACCTTTACTGGCTCCACCCCCGCCTCTTTGACCTGTCTGTCTCCTCACCGCTTATTTGCTCCTTTATCCATGTTCTATCTGCCTTCCCCTCTTTCCCTATTTATTTTAGAACCCACTTCCCCTCCCCCATTTCTGAAGAAGGGTCTGGGCCCAAAACATCAGCCTTCCTGCTCCTCTGATGCTGCTTGACCTGCAGTGTTCATCCAGCTGTACACCTTGTTATCTCATTTTCTCCAGCATCCTACTATCACTGGTTAATAGGGTCATTGGCCAGAGCATAGAAAACCCATGTGAAAGTCCTCTGATCTGCACACCCTTCTCTGAACCAGGTCAATCCCCTATCCTATGCTGAGGTTGGTTACTAGCAGTAGAGGATAAACCACTATTGAGCCGTAATAAGAAAGGGTACTTGTTCCAGCAACAAAATGCGATTGGTACCTGACAGCACAAGGTACAAGTTACATTGACTCATGAGGCATAATTCACAAAAATTATCGTGAAGACATACCAGTTTCCATCAAGACCAAATGCGAGACTTTTCATCTTCCACCCAGTTTTGTGTGCCATCAAAAAATAGGTGGTCCTTAATGCAGTCACTGACATGAACCCTTTCAGAACCATCACCTCATACAACACACACAATCTGATGTCCATAGGCCTTGCAGAGTTCCTCTACCTGGTCTGCTTATGAGTTTGAGTTTTCAGCAACTATATGAAGTCGACTGACTTTCTGAAGGGCAGTAGATTCACTACAGTGTTCGGATGTAACCCTCATTGTGATGGCTGCCCAGGCAGACTTGATCAGGAAGAAGGACATTCCACTGCCCTCCCTTCCCCTGGAGGACAACCTTCAGCAAGGACCATTCATTCTTGGCAGTGATACATCTCCAGGGGAAATGATCAGATCGGTTGGCTTCATTCTTGGTGACCAGAGACCCAGAGAGATACTTCTGATCTGCGGTGAATGAATAATTGTTCAGCAGCCCATTACATCTGGTATGTTCTAGGTCAAGTTTCTGGGAACCATGCTTTCCTGCCTATCTTCCCCCACCACAAGATTTTCTGCACCACTCATGCATACATAGCCAATGAGTGTTGGCATAATTGGATTAGACAACAGCATTCTGTCCCCCCTGCTCACAGAGTGACAGTGATGCTGTCTTCTATTCTCATCACGCAACATTTAGTTAGAACATGTAGAACAGCAAGCAGGTGGAGTTCTGTCAAATGAACTGGAGGTGTCAAAATGTCCATACGCTTTCGAGTGAAAAGCCATTCACTCCAGGATTGTTCTTTTGAATCTCTTCTGGACGCTTTCCAAGGCCAACATGTCCTCCCTTAGATACAGGGCCCAAAACTGCTTACAATATTCCAAATGCAGTGTGACCAAAGCCTTAAACTGTCTCAGCAGTACATCTCAGCTCTTGTATTCATGTCTTCTTGAAAGGAATGCTAACATTGCTTTTGTCTTCCTAACTGCTAAATGATCCTGCATGTTAACCTTAAAAGAATGCTAAAAAAAGACTCCTAAGTTGCTTTGTGCTTCGGACATCTTTCTCATTTAGAGAATAGTCTATTCCTCTTCTTCCTACTAAAGTGCACAATCTCACATTTTCCCACATTGTTTTCCATCTGCTACTTCTTTGCCACTCTCCTAGCCTGTACAGATTAAAATGTACAGTCATATGTATAAGGAAATCAGTTAGCTGCCGAAATGTTTGGTAATTGGACAACCAGAGACTGGCGAAGTAGGATTTTGGAAGTGCCATTGTAAGTGAATTGCAGTATACATTCTTTCCAGGTCGGTGCAGAAGATGTAGGGTTAGGATGTGCAAAGGAGCTGCTCGTGAAAACTGACACAAACAAACATATTACTGCCTAGTTTCCTGTTGTTTATGCTAGATTTTGACAAAAATTGACAAAAACTTCAGAGCCTTGGCATTCTGTCAATTGCAACAATGAGTGCTGGGATTGGAATGCATTCCTTTCCCTCATGTTGTCTCAATGGAATTAATTGGAAAGATCATATTATGTCATCTGCATCATTTTAAACTGTTATGATGCACCAGACATACACTGATGGTAAACTTGTGGAGAATAATTTGGGTTGTAGGCATGTCACAGCTATATAGAATGCAACAATTCCAGAATTCTATTCTGTACCATACGACTATACTGCAACAGTCACTACATTTAGAATATAGGGAGAGAATCAGCAGAAAGAAGAAAAACCATTTTTTTGGTAGTAAATGATACTTGAACTGTTATCTACACTGTATCCAAATATTTGCTTACAAGATGAAAGTAAATAGAAAAGAATTACATTGGCTCATCCCTGTTATGAGGTTAGAAGTGTGAGTAAGGGGGAAAAATAATCAGTTTACAGGTCTCCTGGGATTAATAACTCCATGTGTATGCTGTTTGAAACTTTATTGAATTTATTTACAGCAAACCAGTGAGACAAAGGTCTGATTACTTTAACTTGCCTTTTTTGCACCATCAATGTGAAATTAGTTTGATTCAGGAAATGAGAAGTCTGCTTCAAATGGTTATATCACATGCAGTGGATGAGTCTAACTTCTTGTTTCAAAGTTTAAAACTATATGATATATTTCCAGCTTATATATGCACAAATCCGCAGATTATTCTGTTTTTTTACTAAACAGGCTTGTTGCTGTTTATTCAATTTATGGGTGCCTGTCAACCTTTTTTAACAAGCCAAAGTTTTTACATTTGTCATTCAGGTGTCCAGATTTTCTTTCCATTTAGGCCCAGATTTTCATTCCTCCAACCATACCAGAATAAGGGTAAAGAAGGGGTGTTTAAATTGGTGAGTGGAACTCAGTTCAAAGATCTCCACACCCATTTCTGCTGCATCCAATTTAAGATGTTTAAGAAAATTTAAAATGTTTGAACCGCATACAGACCTATTGTTTCAAGATTTGGGTGTGTCTGATGCAGGAAAGCAGGCCGTTAAAATTTATGTTGTACTCAAGAATAAAGGTCTGCACAGACCCAACACAACACAAGTAACAGCCAAACATTGAACAGTTGAACACTTTAAAAATCCAGTACTGGGGAAATAGTGATTTGTGCCGTAAGGTTGGTTTACCCCTGAGTGTGCTGGGACTAATGTTCTATTCAGCTGCATAACTAGGGAAGTAGAGAGCACTTTAAATAACCGGGGGGTTGAAGCATCAAGCTTGAACAGATGCAGCAAAGCAAGGGGTAGAGTTGAGTGAGGAGAACAAGATAATAACATTGTAAATGAATGTTGGAGTATGGACCGGATATAGATTGGAGTATCGGAGAAGGAGGGAGAGGATCCAGTTGTTGTGGCCCAAGTAGGTACCAACAACATAGGCAGGATGAGGAATAAAGACCTGTTTCGGGCTTATGAAAAGCTAGGAACAAAATTAAAAAGCAGATCTTCAAGGATCGTAATCTCTGGATTACTGCCCGAGCCACGTGTAAATTGGCATAGGGAGGCGAGGATCAGGGAAGTAAACATGTGGCTAAAAGAATGGTGTGGGAAAGGGGGGTTCCTTTTCATGGGGCACTGGCATCACTTCTGGGACAGGAGGGATCTATATCGGTGGGATGGACTGCCCTGAACAGGGCCGGGTCCAGTGTTCTTGTGGAAAGAGTAAATAGGGTGGTCAATAGGTCTTTAAAATATTCAGTAGGGGAAAGGGGGGGATTAAGCATACAGGCAGAACAATAATTAATGTAAGGCAAAGCAACAGCTTAGCAGGTGATGAGGAAGCTTCAACTCCATTGAAAATTAAGAAAAAAGTTAAAGGGAAGGAGAACTCAAGAGCTGTTAGTAATGCAGGTGATAGGACCCAAAAAGAAGGTGCAAAAACTGCATAAGGGCACTTTATCTGAATGCTCAGAGCAATCGAAACAAGGTGGATAAGTTGACGGTGCAAATCATGGCAAATGGGCATGATTTTGTGGCCATTACAGAGACATGGTTACAGGATGGTCATGACTGGGAGTTAAATACCCAGGGGTGTCAAAGTGTTCAGAAGGACGGACAGGAAGATGTTGAAGGTGGTGTCGCTCTGATTTTTAAGGATGATATCAGGGCAGGAGTGAGAGATCACATAGGATTTACTGAACAAAAGGTTGAATCCATTTTGGTGGAAATTAGGAATAGCAGGAAGAAGAAGTCACTGACAGGTGTGGTCTATAGGACACCAAAGAATGACGTCACAGTGCGGTGGGCAATAAGCATAGAGATAGGCAACGCACATAAAAATGGTACAGCAATTATCTTGGGGAATTTTGATCTACATATCGATTGGGAAAACCAGGTCGGTCATTGGCAGCCTTGTGGAGAAGTTCATGGAATAAATCCACAATAAGTTCCTCAAACAATATATAATGGAACCTATGAGGGAGCAAGCTATCCTAGATCTAATCCTGTGCAATGAGACAGGAATAATTAATGATCTCGCAGTTAGGGATCTTTTCAGAAGGAGTGATCACAGTATGGTCGAATTTAAAGGACAGATGGAGGGTGTGAGGGTTAAATCCAGTACCTATGTCCTGTGCTTAAACAAAGGAGACTATGAGGGAATGAGGGAGGAGTTAGATAAAGTAGATTGGGCGCAAAAACTTTATGCTGGGTCAATTGAGGAACAGTGGAGGACTTTCAAAACAGTGTTTCACAATGCTCAACAGAAGTATATTCCAATGATAAGGAAGAGCTGTAGGAAAAGAGAGGGCCAGCCATGGATGTCGAAGAAAATAAAGTATCAGACTGAAAAAAAAACACATACAAAAAAGCAAAGAGGAGTGGGAAACTAGTAGACTGGGGGATCTTTAAAGGCCAACAGAAAGCCACAAAAAAAGTTATAAAGGAAAGTAAGATAGATTATGAGAGTAAACTAGCTCAGAATATAAAAACAGGCAGCAAACGTTCCTATAAATATCTAAATCATTAAAGAGTGGCAAAGGTAAACATTGGTCCTTTAGAGGATGAGAAGGCCAATTTAATAACTGGGAATTAGGAAATAGCCGAGGCTTTAAACAGTTATTTCGTGTCTGTCTTCATAGTGGAAGACACAAATAACATGCCGAAAAATGATGGCAAGAAGGTTATAGAGGGCGAGGACCTAGAAACTATCATTATCACTAAGGAGGCAGCGCTGGGCAAGCTAAAGGTAGACAATGGGCTAAAGGTAGACAAGTCTCCTGGCCCTAAGGTAATGAGAGGCATGGATAGAGTCGATAGCCAGAGTCTTTTCCCCAGGGCAGGATTGACTGCCACGAGGAGTCATAGTTTTAAGGTGTTAGAAGGAAGGTATAGAGGAGACGTCAGAGGGAGGCTCTTCACCCAGAGAGTTGTGAGCATTTGGAATAGTTTGCCAGTGGTGGTCGTGGAAGCGGAGTCATTAGTGACATTTAAGCAACTGCTGGACATGCACATGGACAGCAGTGAATTGAGGGGAGTATAGGTTAGGTTATTTTATTTTTGGATTAGGATTATTCCACGGCACAACATCGTGGGCCGAAGGGCCTGTACTGTGCTGTACTTTTCTATGTTCTATGTTCTAATGAAATGCATCGCAGGGTACTAAAAGTGGTGATGAGGGTAATAGCAAATGCACTAGTAATTATTTACCAAAATTCACTGGACTCTGGGGTGGTTCCCACAGATTGGAAAATAGCCAATGTGACGCCACTGTTTAAAAAAGGAAGTAAACAAAAAGCAGGTAACTATAGGCCAGTTAGCTTAACCTCGGTAGCGGGGAAGATGCTTGAATCTATCATTAAGGAAGAAATAACAAGGCATCTGGATGTAAATTGCCCCATTGGGAACACCCAGCATGGGTTTATGAAGGGTAGGTCATGTTTAACTAATTTGGTGGAATTCTTTGAGGACATTACTTGCATGGTGGACAATGGGGAACCTGTTGATGTGGTGTATCTGGATTTCCAGAAGACATTAGACAAGGTGCCACACCAAAGGCTGCTACATAAGATAAAGTTGCACGGTATTACAGGTAATGTGTTGGCATGGATAGAGGATTGGTTGACCGGTAGAAAGCAAAGTGCAGGGGTAAATGGGTGTTTTTCTGGTTGGAGGTCAGTGGCTCGTGGTGTGCCTCAGGGATCAGTGTTGGGACCGCAATTGTTTATAATTTACATTGATGATTTGGAGTTAGGGACTAAGTGTGGTGTGTCAACATTTGAAGATGACACTAAGATGAGTGGTAGAGCAAAGTGTGCAGAAGACACCGAAAGTCTACAGAGGGATACAGATGGTCTAAGTGAGTGGGCAAAGGTCTGGCAGATGGAGTACAATGTTGACAAGTGTGAGGTTATCCATTTTGATAGGAATAACAGCAAAATGGATTATGTTTTAAATAGTAAAAAATTGCAACACGCTGCTGTGCAGAGGGACTTGGGTGTCCTTGTGCATGAATCGCTAAAAGTAGGATTGCAGGTGCAGCAGGTAATTAAAAAGGCAAATGGAATTTTGTCTGTCATTGCGAGAGGGATGGAGTTGAAAAACAGGGAGGCTACACTGCAGCTTTATCGGGTCCTGGTGAGGCCACACCTGGAGTACTGTGTGCAGTTTTGGTCTCCTTACTTGAGAAGAGATATACTGGGACTGGAAGGGGTGCAGAGGAGATTCACATGGATGATTCGAGAGTTGAAAGGGTTGGATTATGAGGAGACACTGAGTAGACTGGGGTTATACTCATTGGAATTCAGAAGAATGAGAGGAGATCTTGTAGAAACATATAAGATTATGAAGGGAATAGATAAGGTGGAGGCAGGGAGGTTGTTTCTGCTAGCAGGTGAATCTAGGAATAGAGGGCATTGCCTCAAAATAAAGGGAAGCAGATGTAGGACTGAGGTCAGGAGGAACTTCTCCACCCAAAGGGTTGCAAATCTGTGGAATTCCCTGCCCAGTGAAGCAGTTGAAGATAGCTCGCTGAATGTTTTTAAGGCAAGGCTAGATAAATTTTTGAACACTGAAGGATTAGGGATTAGGGTGAGTAGGCAGGTAAGTGGAGCTGAGTCTCAAAAACATCAGCCATGATCTTATTAAATGGTGGGGCAGGCTCGAGAATCCTGCTCCTAGTTCTTATGGAACTGAGAGACAAAGAGAAAACCTAAAGAACACACCAGCAGTGAAAACAACATATCACAAAGGTAATTTAAAAAAATACAAAACAGAAAGTTCTATATCTAAGATAACAAGGTGTACAGCTGGATGAACACAGCAGGCCAAGCAACATCAGAGGAGCAGAAAGGCTGATGTTTCGGGCTTAGACCCTTTTTCTGAAGAAGGGTCTAGGCCAGAAACGTCAGCCTTCTTGCTCCTCTGATGTTGCTTGGCCTGCTGTGTTCATCCAGCTCTACACCTTGTTATCTCAAATTCTCCAGCATCTGCAGTTCCTACTATCTCAGGCTCTTTATCTAAATCTGGTAACATTCATAACAAAGAAAACGAATTGATGTACATTGAAATAAATTAATATGATGTGATAGCATTATAGAGACACAACTGGATTACAAGGATGAAGTCCTGAATATTAGGTGTACAGGACCTTCAAGAAGGAAAGAAAGCTAGATGGAGGCGTTACACTCTTGATCAAAGATGGCATTAAAAACATAGCCGAAGATGACTTTGTTTTGGGCGATCCGGATATAAAATTGGTTTTGGTAGAATTCAGCTGAGGAATTGTAGGGAAAATAAGTCATCAGTGGTAGTAAGCAAAGGCCCCTTAACAGTATCCACAATGGGGGACAAAGTATACAACAAGATTATTGGAGGCTTGTGATAAAGAAATTGCTATAACAATGGCTCAATTTAATTTACACATTAACTGGAAAAATCAGATTCTCAATGGCAGTCCGGTGGAGGAGTTTATTCAATGTTTGCAAGGCAGTTTCATAGAGCAGCATATTATATTAGATTTGGTATTATTTATTTAACAACCTCAGAGTAAATTTAATCCTAGGTACCTGTATTGAAAGTGAGAAGAATGGGTCTGAGATTAGTCTTTTAAACTTAATTAAGAACAAACATGTGTGCATGAAACTGAGCTAGTTAAGTGAATTGGGCTATGAGGTTTGGACAAAGATCAATAGAGTAACAGTGGCAGGTATTTAAGGGCACATTTCAGAATACTCACTGAATAAGTATATTTGTGTGAAAGGAAAATTCTAAGGGGAAGATACACCATCTGTGGTTGACTAAAGATAAGGCAAGCATTAAGGCTTAAGGGAAAAGCATATAATAGCTGATGGTACATCAGCATATAAAGGATCCTTTTTGCCCACTCTCCACACCTGTTAACATCCTTCTGCAGCCTCCCCACTTATTCAACACTACCTGTCTTTCCACCTTTCTGTCATCTGCAAATTTTGTGACAACGCCTCAGTTTCTTTGTCTAGATTATTAATGCGTAATGTGAATAATTGTGATCCCAACACAGATTCCTGCAGAACTCTACTAATCACCGGGTGCCATCCTGAAAAAAATCCCTTTATCCCTGCTCGCTGCCTTCTGCCAGTCAGCCAATCCTCTGTCAATGCCAGCACCTTGGCCCTTACATCATAGGTTCTTACCTTATTCAGCAGCCTCCTGTATAGCACATTGTCAAAGGCCTTCTGGAAATCCTCTGACTGTCTTTTGTCTAACTTGCTCATTATCTTCTCAAAGAATTCTAACTGATTTGTCAGTCATAACCACACCTTGATGAAATTGTGCTGACTCGACCCTATCTTTCCATGCACGTCCAAGTACTCCACAATCTCATCCTTAACAGCCGACTTGAAAATCATACTAGCAACTGAAATCAGGCTGACCGACCTATACTTTCCTGTCTTCTGACTTCTTTCCTTCTTAAACAGGGATGTTACATTATCCATTCTCCAGTTCTCTTGGACCCTCCCTGACTCCAATGATTTCTGAAAGACCACCATCAATGCCTCCACAGTCTCCTCAACTATCTCCTTCAGTAATCTGGGATGTAGTCCATCTTATCCAGATGGTTTATCCACCTTCAGATCTTTCAGCTTCCCCAGTACCTTCTCCTTCATGACGGTCACTACACTCACCTCTAATCCCTGATTCTCTTGAAATTCTGATATGTTGCTGATGTTTTCAACTGTGAAAACTGATGCAAAGTATCTATTCAGTTCCTCCGCCATTTTTTGTTCCCCATTATTAATTCTCCAGCCTCATTTTCCAGTAGCCCAGTGTCCTCTCTCTCACCTTTTAGATATTTATTTTAAAAAATGCCTTGCAATCTTTCTTTATTTTACTGGCTAGTTTGCCCTCATATTTAATCTTCTCCACATTTAATGATTTTTTTCAATTATCCTTTCCTGGTTTTTGAAGGCGTTACAATCCTTGGCTTCCCTCTAATCTTCACCACAAAGAATGCTTTTCTTTTCCTTGTTGAGTTTTCAGCCACGGTTGCCTGATTCTCCCCTTCGTTTGTTTCCTCCTCTTTAGGATGAATTTCTGCTGAGCCTCGTGAATTACCTCACCCCCACCTTCCCTGCCAAAGCTCCTGGCATTATTATTTTATGTCTTCCTTGCTAGATTACCCTTCGAGTCAGCTCTGGCCTGCTCTTCTTTCAAGTCTTTGTAGTTAGCTGTACTGAAGTGTAATATGGTTACATCTGATTCAAGCTTCTACCCTCTCAAGCTGCAGGGTGAATTCTATCATATTGTGGTCATTGACTTCTAGAGGTTCCTTCACCTTAAACTCCCTAATTAAGTCTGCCTCATGAAAAATCACTGAATCCAGAATTACCTGTTCCCTGGCGAGCTCTATCACAAGCTGCTCCAAAGATTCACAAATTCCTTTTCTTGAGATCCTTTACCAACCCAATTTTCCCAGTCCACCTGCACTTTGAGGTCCCCATGATTATTACAAAGGTGCCTTTTTACATGCCTTTTCTATCTCCTGATTTTTTGCCCTGCATCCTGGCCACTACTCAGATGCCTGTACATAGTTCCTATCAGCGTCTTTTTTTCCTGTGCGGTTCCTTAACTCTACCCACATAGATTCTATACGTTTTGACTCAATATCACTTCTTGCTATTGATTTAAATTAATTTCCTACAAACAAGGCAATTCTGCTGTCCCACCCATCTTCCTGTCTTTTTGACTGGGTACATATCTCTGGATATTTAGGTCCCAGCCCTGATTCCCTTGCAATCATGTGTCTGTGATATCCACAGCATCAGTTTCAATCTGTGTTACTGTGTTATCTTGTTTTGTACACTGCATGCTTTTAAGTATATCATCCCAAGTCTTGCATTGACACCCCCTCCCCCTCATAGGTGTCCCCTTATCTACTGTGCCTGAAGTTAGCTTCCTGATCCTCTCTCTATTCCCTTTTCTATTACTTGCTGTGGAAACTCAAATAACCTACCTTCCTGATCAGAATCCTCCACTGCCAATTTTTCCCAAAGGTCTGAATCACTAAGGGGATGACCGAGAGAGGATGCACTTTTCCAATAACATTTAACTAATTTAACATCTTTATGACCACCCTGTTTATAGACTTGTAAAAAACTGCAGTCGGACTAATCCCTGGGCTGTTGTCAGGCATTTTGTCTGCAACTCAAAGACTCATGGTATCTCTACCTCAGAATTTCCCCTCTGCTCTTCCAAAAAATGCAATTGTGCACAGTTATATGGCAGAATCCAATGTCTATTTTAGTTTACAGTCCATAAGTAAAAATATGTGATGCCTTACACCACTTAAAAAATCAACTAATATTTGAACAAGACAAGATGGAATGACCTGGAATCATTCAAACAACACATAGACTGATGTACTTCAATATTATGTATCATCAGGAAGATTGTGTCTTTGAGTCAGTACCCAAGCATCACTTTAAAATGATGCCTTTTCAAATTATTATGCTTAGGAGATCTAAGTCAGATTTTGGAATCTCTTCTTGAAGTTCAATGCCAAACACAGTTACTGGTCAGTACTTCTTACAGAGGAGTCCCAAGAGTACAATATATTCTGTACTCAGCTCAACAATGCTGTTTTTAACGACTCCTCTTCAGGCTATTTGCTAGCCAGGATTTCTTTTAAGTTCAGACGGACTGCATTATGTCCACCGGACCAGGATCCATCTGTATCACCGATGACATTCCTGTGGTTGGATGAGCAAAGGAAGTGCATTACCACAATCTGCACTTCATTGATAGAAAGTACAGGCAATGAAGGATTGGAATGCGACTGTTAGAAGTATTGCACCACTGTGTCACCTATAACATTTTTGGTTTAATTTCTAGTCATTTGAGCACATTTCTTGTTCCAAGTAAAATAAAGAATGTGAAAGTCGCGCCAACTCTTCAAGACAAGGATGATCTTTAAAGATGCCTTGGTCCCTATATTTCTTTGTTATTTGTTCCCAGATTTGCTCAGAAGTCTGAATCACTAGGAGAATTATTTAGGATGGATGCATTTTTCCAATGATGTGATGAACATCAGTGTCTCTATGAAGCAGCCAAACAGTCCAGCCATGTAATGTTTTATATCAGGGAGACAATTACCCTGGAGCTAGATGCCTTACAGAAGGGTCTGGGAAGTGTGCACACTATAAAATGGCAAACTGATGGCATTTGCTTTGAAAGCTGTCTCTGTAGCTTAGACCACCTACTCAAAAACTGACCAAGAAACACTCACTTTACATTTTGGACTCACGTGCTTTTTTTTTTATCTGTTCATCAAAAGATTTGATACAGATCGACCACAAGCCATTGGAAGTGACATGATGAAAAGCGGCATGTGGTCAAGAATTGCAGCATTTCCTGATAAAGATACACTGTTATGACTGTGTGATTAGTACTTGCCGGTTAAAGAGATGGTCACATTGATGCATTTAGCAGCTTGTCCATACTGGTGAATGCAGAAGACACCCTCTTGAATCTGCGAGTTGACTTCATTGACATTGAACTTGAAGATGCACTCCAAATTGACCTGTGCCATTTCACAGCAGCCAAATGTCAGTAGCTACAAAAAGAAACAGCAAATGCTTCCACACCACAGGAACAATTTTAAAAATGCATAATCGAAAGGTGACCTGGTTCAATACAGTATGACTGTGAACATATGGCGCCATTTTTTTGCGGGGGGGAGATGTGGAAATAAGCTTGACATCTCTGAGGAGACCTTTTTAAGGGAACAAAGATCATCTTTGCGGCCTTATATTCTTCAGCCATTCACGCTTAGGCATAAACTATATGAGAAGACTCACAAGAACATCAGCATGTTGGCTGGGTATCAGCAGTAACATTAAAGTGTTTGTTAAGAGTTGAGGAGCATGCCACATCCCTTCCTATTTTGGGCTAAAATAATTTCTGACTGTTTTCATGTCCATGAAAATGACTACATTGTCGTCATTAACTATTTTACCAAGTACCCATTGTTCATCCACTGCACAATACATCAGGTATAACTATCATGCACATCTGTCTGAAGGTTTGGATGATGCCCCAGACTTCCACAGCTGGGCATGTATGGCCACACCCTCCTACTAATACCATCACTAGGACATAAACTACTAACTGCACCCTCCATTGTCACAAGTAAGAATCTACCATTTTTCTTGCTTACCCGGTAATTATGACAGTAGTCTATTTTTCAACAGAGTCAGCCTCCTCAGTCACATTCATCTATTTTCGCTTGAAACTGCAAATCATCTGTGTTGAGCATCCAGAAAACTGTTCAAATGTTCGGATCAAGTAATAAAGAGTTATTTGGGGCAGCAAACATTCTCCATAGCCCCAGTCATTACCTCATCCACCATAAACTCCTTCGACTTAATTTGTAGTGTAAATGACAAAAACCCAGTGTCAGTGCTGGCCCAGAAGACCTCTAGGAGAGGCAACTGACCAAGAAAAGTGAGAGCCTTGGGGTTCGTGATTATAAAAGTTCATAAAATGTGCTCAGTGTGTGGAATAGATTTATGGAATAAAAGAAGATACACAGCAAATTTAAATACACCTAGACTTTATCTATGCTTCCATCTGCAACCATCCATGCAAATGGAAAATGATCAGCCAGACAGGATTTCTGCTAAACTACAATAAACGAAGAGATCCTCACTTTTACTAGTGAATGCACAGTGGCAATGGGAAAGTTGTTTAAGGTTCCTGTTTATGTTTAATTTATTCACTTGTGAACTATTTCAACATGATCAATTGCAGTGCGAAGCAGATCACAAAAAAAATCACCAAGCAATTGGACTTTCCTCGAGTAAAATGCTCTGTGCAACACAGCAGCAAGTTTTTATTCAATAGTACTTCTAACAGAATAAAACATTCCAAGGGAATTCACAACAGCATTAAAAAAAAACAAAATATGACACAGAACCACATCTGACATTAGGGTAGGTAGCCAAAAAATTAGATAAAGAGGTAAATATGCTCTGACCAAACAACGTGAGCTTAAAAAAGGAAAGGAGCATGAAGAGTCACTGGTGAAATTAAATGGTTCACATTGGAAAAGGCTGTTGGAGTTGTCAGCTTGAGAGAGAAAAATAATTTGTGCTGGACCATCAGATGAATCAAAGAGGTATGCGAGCATTATGAAGACAGTGCAAAAGTCAGTTTGGGCTGAAGGGCCTGTTTCAATGCCGTATTACACAGGCCAGTATTCAACTGAACATTGAAAACTAAGGAAAGGTGCGATTGTGGTCTTTGAGATGATTAACGGATCCGAGAAAGATTTTCAAAGGCAAAAAGTGGTATAAAACAAAGTGGTAAAATAACATTAAGACAGAGAATCAGTTATGATGATATTGAATAGAAGAGCAGGCTCAAAGGGCTGAATAGCCTACACCTGCTTTTGGCTTCCATGCTTCAATTTAATGGGATAGGTAGAGAACCTATTTCCTCTGATGGGAGAGTTGAGAAAGGGTCCTTTGAGTAGATAGCATTAAGAAAGTCCTTTCATTTTGAAATTTTTGATGCCTCAATTCAGATACAACATTGTAGTTGAGACAGTTCATTTTTTTGTCTAGCTTCTGAATGTTTGATGGAAGCAGCCAGTCTGCTAACTAAATTTACAATACGTGGGGTGTTTCAGGTTCACCAGACTAATCATTCAAATATTCCATGCTGTTCACAAAGGTAGAGGTATCTTCCTGCTTCCTGCCCTGAATTACTGTTGTTTTTGGAATCAAGCAATCTTCCTGTACTTATTTACTAGGGTTGCTATGTGAACAGTCGAGGATAGCACACACATGGGAATTCAAGCATGCA
The DNA here is from genome assembly GCF_030684315.1 of Stegostoma tigrinum. Taxonomy (NCBI): domain Eukaryota; kingdom Metazoa; phylum Chordata; class Chondrichthyes; order Orectolobiformes; family Stegostomatidae; genus Stegostoma; species Stegostoma tigrinum. The sequence goes on along the minus strand of NC_081355.1, from coordinate 69,428,273 downwards.
GAATGTCTTATTTTTCCTCTCCATAACTTTTTGATTTTCCTTTACTGTTGTTCTCAGGGCCCTAGCGACACACCTTTTACCTCTGGGAACCAGGATTCAGAGCCACTTCAAGAATTAACAATGAAAGTTTCCTGTCATTGATAGTTGTTGCAGGCTGTGAGAGCACGGTCTCAAATTAGCCTCCAGAGGCTGCAAAACCTTCAGCAAAAAAAAATGGCTGCCAGTATGTTTAAAGAGATAGTATTAGCTTTTCTTACTGATGAAAAAGTCAGTGTGATATGTTGACAGGTAGGCTATTATTTTCTGGAGGAAAGTTGTTTTAAAACAATGCAGAGTAAGGCCAGTTTTCAATTTCGAAAAGTGGCGTTGATGACGTTCTTACTGCAGCTACCATGTTTACAAATTTTCAAGGCTTGGCACGTGAACAAATTGTGCTTTCCCTCACCTCAGAAGGGTATATAAAATGCAAATGTTTTAACTCTGATTTTTCCATGATTACTGTCATATAACAACATTGGATGGTAGAAATAGTCACTTTATTTTATATATATAGCTTCTTGTATTGCATAGTCCCCATGGATTGGCTCATCTTTGAATCAGAAAAGGAACATTGATTGTGGGAGGTCTGTTTGTGTTTGTTCCTCGTGTTGTATGTCTTGGATTGATTATCATGTAGTCAAACAGGAACATCAGCTGGTGGTAGTCTGAAGCACTCAGTTACATTTATCCTGGTATCTCCCATAAACTACTTATTCGCTGTTACCGATGTGGCCTCCTCTATATCAGCGAGACCAAGCAGAGGCTCGGAGTCCGCTTTGTGGAGCACCTGCACTCAGTTCATGACAAACAACAAAACCTTCTGGTTGCGAGCCACTTCAACTCCCCCTCCCACTCCCTGGACGACATGTCCATCCTGGGCCTCCTCCAGTGTCACAATGATGCCACTCAGAAACTGGAGGAACAGCACCTCATATTCCACCTCTACAGCCCAATGATCTCAATGTGGACTTTACTAGCTCAAAATTTCCCCACCCCAACCTCATCCCAAGATCAGCCATCCCCTCATCCACGCCTCATTGACCTGTCTGTCTTCGCTCCCATCGATTCACTCCTCCCATCTCACTGACCACTATCCACCTTTTTATCACTGTCCCCATCTCTATTTCAGAACCGCTTCCCCTCCCCGATTTCTGCAGAAGGGTCCCAACCCGAAACATCAACTTTCCTGCTCTGCTGATGCTGCCTGGCCTGCTGTGTTCCACCAGCTCTATACCTTGTTAGCTGTTACTCATTAAAATTTGTTGATCACTTAGTACTGACTTATTAGTTTTAGTGCTTTCTAGAGCCTGTATGTGAATAGACATTTACAAACAAAGTTGTTCGGGTTATGCCTCGCTATGCTCACTGATCGGGCTGATCGTAGATCTCTGAGCAGCAGTGAGATTACATTGAACCGGATTTGGCAATGTGATACATTGCAATAAAAACAAAATATGCTGGAAAATCTTATTGGTGTAATATGCTACAGTGGTAGTAAATAATGTAATATCAATATCCAACTTTTATCATCTAATCATTATCCCTGAAAACTATCATAAAATAATATGATGTTTTCCAGGTCAAATACTGACCCGTAACGGATGCTGTGATCACCTGATCGTGGGAGCAAATCCAGGGAACCCCTAAGTCAGCTGTATCAAGTTTAACATTTTTAACAAATGATAATAACTCAGTGAAATATCAACAATCTCATCTGAGTCTCTTATTTATTTCTTATATTGGGACATGAAAAGCTCGGCTGCCAGTTAGCCAGCTCTGAAGGAGAATGAGCAGAGTCAGTGGTACATAAATGAACATTTATCAACAGTTATTTCTGAGCAGGAGACAACAAGAAATGGTTTTGTCAGTAAGAACTGGAAGAAAGTCTTTCTACTTGTGTCTGTCAGATTCTTTGGATCAAAGACTGTTTACTGAGGATTCAACTTCTACAAATGTCATGACTTTGATAGAAACAAGACAGCAGCCAAACAGTTGGGCCTCTGGTTAAAATCTGATACCTTGAGGACTGTCAGAATTTTGGACCACAGTTACTTGTACCCTCACCTAACCCTTCTTTTTAAACTTATTGCTTTTTTTGTGTGTCCATGTTTGAGGTTGTACTTTAATTATTTTTGGAGATGGTATGAAATAAATGCTTATTTCTTCTCCTCGAGAGGGCCTTATGAATATGGCTTCTTAATTTTGATTTCTTTAAGTAGGTTGTAATTGAAGTGTGATTGCTATGTACTATAAAAATATAGTTTCCACTGACCCAGAAGAGAGGAGGCAATCACAAGTCCTCACTAGGCCCTAACAAATATGATGCATTGGTTCCCTGATGCTTGGGAGTCTGAGGCCTCTATGATCTATTTGCTATAGACAGTGAATAGGATCAGACTTGAAAACAGGGTGTGGGGATTGTAATTCACAATTGACCATGCCTGTTCATTTTGACAGAGGCAGTACCTAAGCTTTGTACTACGTGCTCACTTAGATTGCAGCGGTGCTGAGTGGGCTGTTAAGTGGTTGTGTGCTAAGAGCCATAAAATTGAAAGAGGCAACCGTGAGTTCTTATGTTCTTCCTGTGTTCAATTACCTACACTGACTCTAGGTTAAGTAATACCTCAATATTAAAGTGTAGATAATAGAGAACCAGACTGAAAGTAGCAGGTTGGGACAGGATTTAGAGAGAAAAAAACAGAAAAGCAAAAAGAGAGTATGCATTGAGACTGGCAGTTAACACAAAGCGGAATGCATTCTGTCAGTCGATATTGTGTTCAGCTCTGGTCACCTCATAACAAGAGGGATGTGGAAGCTTTAGAGAGGGCGTAGAGGAGATTTACCAGGATGTTGCTTGGATTGGAGGGCAGGTCTTATGAGGAAAGGATGGGGGCGCTAGGGCTTTTATCATTGGAGCGAAGAAGGATGAGAGGTGACTTGATATAGGTGTACAGGATGGTGAGAGGCATAGATAGAGGCATAGATAGAAACTTTTTCCCAGGGCGGAAATGGCTATTATGAGGGGACATAATTTTAAGGTGATTGGAAGAAGGTATGGGGGAGATGTCAGAGGTAGGTTCTTCACACTGAGAGTGGTGGGTGTGTGGAATGTGCTGCCGGCAGTGTTAGTGAAGTCAGATACTTTAGAGACTTTTAAACGACTCTTGGATGGGCACATGGAAGATAGTAAAATGTTGGGTATGCAGGGTAGATTGATCTTTGTAGAATAATAGGGCGGCACAACACCGTGGGCTGAAGGGCCTGTAATGTGCTGTATTCTTCTATGTTTTATGTTCTATAAGTAGTTTAAGGAGAATCAGTGTGGTTTGGGAGCATAAACAAAATGCAAAGATTGAGGTAGGGGATGGCTGAGGCACTGAATGAAAACGTTGCATCTGTTTTTATTGAAGTTGATGTTGTTGCCCTAATCATTATTAGAAAATAGGTTGTTGAGACAATGGATAGGATAAAGAAGTAATATTAGACAGGTTGTCTAAGGATACTAAGGTAAGTAATTGTGGAAGCCTTGAACTTAATCTTTCAATCCTGTATGGATACAGAAGTGGCGCCAGAGAATTGGAGACTAGCAAAAGAGGGTGATCGAGCAGAGGATCTTGGATGTATATGCGTGCAAATAATTAAGGGTGGCAGGACGGGTCAAGAAAATAGATCATACAGAATTGGGTTTTCTAAATAGGTACATGGAGTAAAAAAAGTCAGATAAATTAAGATAAACCTGTGTTTTCAGTTTAGGTGTTGTGGATTATTGCACATTTTGGTCATCACTTTTTAGTAAGCTAGCAAAGGGAGGGTGCAGAAAATGATCATGAGGTTGGTTTCAACCATAAGGAACTTCAGCTATTTCAATGGATCAGAGATACTAGGGCTATTCTTCTTTTAGATGAGAAGATTTAAGAGAGGTGGTAGAGGTGTACAACATCATGAAAGATCTACACAGAGTAAATAGAAAAACAAAAAAAAATCCTGTTGATAGATTAAAACCAGAGAGCACTGATTTTAAGATGATTTGCATAGAAGGAATGGTGATGCAAGGAAAAGCATTTATATAAATGTGAGTGGTTCGGATCTTAAATGTACTTCCTGAGAATGTGGTGGAAGCAAATGGAAATTGTGGCTTTCAAATGAGAAATAAACAATTATGTGAAGAGAAAAGTTTTGCCAGACCATGGGAAAAGGCTGAGAGTTGATCTCGGTAAGAGCAAAAGTGTAGACACAATGGGCCAATGGTCTCGTTCTACAGTATAATAATTCTATTATTCTGTGACTATGTAAAACTGTGATTCTTTATTCCAGCTGCAGGTTGAGAGGGTGGAAAGCTTGCTAAACCAGGAATTGGCTGGTGACTTTTGGCTCAAGGTCATTGAAACATTTTAGTCCAGTTGCTGTTAAAGCCAGAAGCACAGATCAAAATCTGGCACCAAGTGTTCCTTGCTGGAAGAGCTCATAAATATTACTGGTCTGGGAAATGTAAAACACAGAGTGCAAAGGGGTGTTTTTTTTTGCTTGGAAGTTACTGCACATTGTTCAGCCAGAATAGTGGGAGTTTTACTGTTTATCTGGCTGCACTGTTGTTGACCTAGCTGATGCTTGATGCTTGCTTTGGGAAAATATTTTGTCCCTTAACAGTCATGTAATTCAACTGATAATCCTAAATTAACAATTCCCTGCAATATAAGCCCTGTCTGTGGAAATTGAATTACATTTGAAGAGCTGTAGTTTGTAAGCTAGGAATATGAATCGGTCTTCATTCCATTTCCCAACCTTGGAAATATTACCCTTGGTGATATTTATAACTACTTCATGATTTTGTTTCATGATTTTGTCTTTTCACAAAATTAAATATCTTGTGATATTATCAGTATGTGCTTAAAGGTCTGAATCGCTTCTGCTTGCAATTTTTTGCAGTTGCTTTTCACAAAATTAAGTTTCTTAAAACTGCTATCTTTCTTAAAATCCTAGAAGTAGCTTTACTAAATTTCTATTAATTGCGGACAATCTATCAGTTGTCTTTCTGTGAAAAGTCGCAAAATATTAGCCATGTAACGATTTTAGTTTCCAGTGTTTTGCTTGAAATAAAATTCATCAGAAATATAAAAGAAGCTCTTGAATTTAAAATTACATTGTTTAACGGCAATTCACTGGGATCCAAGCACCGTACTATCGGCACAACGAGGCTTCCTGTTGTCATTTCTTTGTCACACATTTTGTCTCTTCTTCATATTTCAAATTAGTATCATCACATTTATGTGTTTTATTCATGTAAATTTGTTACTGATTAGAAAATCAACCCAACAGATTCTCAAAAAAAATCCCAAGATCCTTTTTTGTCATATGCCATTTTTGTTCTCAACAATGAAAATTTCTAACACCTAAAATTAGGCTTCAAACAGAATGCAGTAAACAACAAAATTTTTCTCAAAAGTACGAGTGAATTTTCCCACTGACTTGTCTTTTATCTCCTTGATTTGACTATTTAGTCGATGTCCTCAATTTTCAGGGAGATTTAAACTGGGACCGAAAGATGTACCTCTTTGAAATGCGTTTGGATTCTTTAGTCTGAGTTTATGCAGGATACCTACTTTCTCAAAATGTATTTAGTGTCTGTGCATTCGGGTCCATTTATTTTTTCATTCAGCTTAATCTCAAAACCACATGTTCAATGACATGGCAGATTGGATCAGTGGAAGATACAATGGTGGAGAAGATAAGAAGCATGGAACAATAGTGTGTTTACAGTTACTGTAAATATTTGCGCTTACTTTAATTGCTTTGTGAGGCAATATTCAAGAAATTTATGGCATGATTATTTCTAATGTATTGCTACATTGTTTTAACATTCATAGTTTATGGGCTGGTACATTTTAAAAATTAGTTATCAAGGACAACTACTTATCATGGATCCAGTTTAAAAATATTAATACTGTTACTAAAGGGATAAATTAATTCTAAAAGAATTTTTAGACAGATTCACTTACTGCTCCCCTGAAAAATTTACTAAAGCATCAACGTTTTGGGCACTGCAGCATATTTATACAGCTGGGGGTTGAAAGTAGCCATAGTGCACAAAGAATGTGTCAAATGGCTGTTAATTTTCTTCTCCGTGGTTTAATGCATTGCCAGGAACTGTATTTTGCCCAAATTAACTCAATTCAGTCACAGCAAGATTGGGTAAATTAACTGAAGTGCCAATTAGAATTTATTTGTTATAATGTTTTTTTTCAGAGCTATACATGTTCTAGTAAGTGAGTGGTATTACCATGAAGCTTCACTCTGATATACATAGGGGCGTCATCATAGCATCAGTGTTTGGATTGCCAAAACATTCTTTGCAGTGGGATGCAAATTTGTGATTATAAACATTCTCGATGTTCATTCTTGTTTTTGAAGTGCTGATGTATACGGACTTTAATATGGATTGCATGGTAAACAAAGTGTTGGCTTCTCTAGCTGCTTGTTACATGACAGTGCTGAATGTAATAAAAGACTCTAAGACTTAGGAGCAGAAGCAGACCACTTGGCCCTTTGAGCCTTCTCTGCCATTCTATCATGGCTGAAATGATTTTCAACAGCATTCTCCTGCCTTCTTCCCATAGTCCCTGATCCCTTTATCACTCAATAACTTATCTACCTTTGTCTTAAATACATTGATGTCTTGGCCTCCATAGCCCTCTCTGGCAATGAGTTCCATAGACTCCGCAGCCTCCAGCTGAAGAAATAACTCATCTCTGTTCTAAAGTCATCCCTTCACTCTGAGGCTGTGCCTTCAGCTGCTGGTCTCTCCTTTGAGTGGAAACAACTTCTATTCAGACCTCTCAGTATTCCGTAAGTTTCAAACACATCCCCCCTCACTCCATCAAGCGTAGACCGAGAGTGCTTAACGGCACCTCATATGACAAGGCCTCCATCCCCAAGATCATTCTTATAAACCTCCTCTGGATCCCAACCAATGCCAGGACATCCTTCCTCAGATACAGGGCCCAAAAAAGCTAATGTATACAAAATGTGGTTTGACTAGAATCTGATACAGCCTCCACAGTACATCTCTGCTCTTGTATTCTAGCCCTCTTGAAATGAAAGCGAATATTGTGTTACATATTCCTAACTGTCAACTGAACATGCATGTTAACTTTAAGAGAATCCTAAACTAAGACTTCCAAGTCCCTTTGCTTCAGATTTTTGGAACCTTTTTAGAAAATAGTTGACACGCTCTTCCTCCTGCCAAAGTGCATAACCTCACACCATCTCACATTCTATTCCATCTGCCACTTCTTTGCCTGTTCAAGTCCTTCTGCAGCCTCCTTACTTCCACAGCATGACTTGTCACACCATCTACCTTTCTGTCACCTGCAAACCTAGCAACAATGCCCTCAGTTCTTTTATCCAGATCCTTAGTATAGAACGTGAATAAATGTGATCTCAACACAGACCCTGGTGGAACTCCATTAATTACAGCTTCTATCCTGAAAAAGACCCCTTTGTCTCCACTCACTGCCTTCTGCTAGTCAGCCAATCCTCGAACTGTTCCAATACCTTTTCACTAACGCGATGGGCTGTTATCTTTTTTGGCAGCCTCCTGTGCAGTACTTTGTCAGATACCTTTTGGATATCTAAATAGATCATATCCGCTGGTTCTCCTTTGTCTAACTTGCTCTTTACCTCCTCAAAGAATTCTAACAGATAGTCAGGCATGACCTCCTCTTGATGAAACTTTGCTAACTCAGCCTGATTGCATCATGCACGTGCATGTACTGTGCAATTTCATCCTTAGTGAGGGACTCTAAAATCTTAGCAACCATCGAGGTCAGTTAACCAGCCATGGTTTACTGTCTTCTGCCTCCCTCCCTTCTTAAACTGAGTTGCTTTATTAACCAATTTCCAGTCCTCAGGGGCTTTGCCTGACTCCAATGATTCCTAAACGATCACCACAAATGTTTATACAATCTCTTCAGCTAACCAGGTGGTTTATCCACTTTTAGACCATTCAGCTTCCCCAGTACCTTCTCCTTACTATTGGCCACGACACTCACCTTTTCCCCCTGACTCTCTTGAAGTTCTGGTATGCTGCTGATATGTCCCAACGTGAAGACTGATGCAAAGTACCCCTATTCAATTCCTCCACAATTTCTTTGTCCCCCATTACTACATCTCCAGCTTTTTTTTCAGTGATCCAATTTTCATTCTAATCTCTCCCTTATATATCTAAAATATTTTTCTATGTCGAAAGCATTTTATATATCTAAAATATTCTTGCAATCTTCTTTTATATCAGTAGCTAACTTATTCTCACCTGCCATCTTCTCTTCCCTTATTGCTTCTTTAGTCATCTTCTGTTGATTTTTAAAGGCTTCCCCCAGTCTTCACCACTATTGTTTGCTTTTTCTTTTGCTTTTATGCTGCCCTTGACTCCACTTGGTTTTTATTCAAGTGATAGAAGAGGCAGGGAAGAGCGGCACTATTACAATAACCATGGGGGACTTCAATGAACCAGCCATGGTTGCCTCATCCTCTCCTTAGGATGTTTCATCTCCCTTGGGATGAATTTCTGCTGTGCAGCTTCTCCCTGTCATACGACATGGTGAATTCGGTAAGATTGTGGTCACAACCCCCTTAGGGTTCTTCCACCTTCAGCTCCATAATCATGTATGCTTCATTCTAATCACTAAATCCGGAATTGCCAGTTCCCTCGTGAGCTCTATCACAAACTGTTCCAAAAAGAAAACCTACAGATATTACACAAATTCTTTTTCTTGAGAACTACTTCCAACCTGATTTTCACAGTGCACCTGCATATTGAAGTCCCCCATGATTATTGTAATAGTGCCGTTCTTCCCTGCCTTTTCTATCTCTTGAATAAAAACCAGAAGAACTGTGGATGTTGTAAATCAAGAACAAAAACAAAGTTGCTGGAAACCTCAGCAGGTCTGGCAGCATCTGTGGAGGAGAACACAGAGTTAATGTTTCGGGTCCGGTGACCCTTTCTCAGGGAGCTTTTCCAGCAACTTTGTTCTTGTTCCTGTTTTCTCTTGCTTGATTTATTTTCTGCCTTACATCCTGACTACTGCTAGGAGGCCTGTACACAATTAAGGGTCTAGGCCCAAAACATTGACTCTCCTGCTCTTCTGATGCTGCCTGACCTGCTGTGTTCCTCCAGCTCCACACTGTATTTACTTCTACCATGGCCTTTTCCTTGCAGTTCCTCAACTCTACCGACATAGATTCCACCTTCCGACTGTATCAAATCTTGCGATTGATTTAATTTCATTTCTTACTAACAAGGTAACCCCAACCTCTCTGTCCATCTGCCTGGCCTTTTGATAGGATATTGTCCTTGAATATTTAGTTCTCATTCCCTTGTGGCCATGCTTCTATGATACCTACAGCATCATACCTGTTGGTTTCAACATGAGCCACAAGCTTATTTACAGGTAGTTCTAACATAACACGTGTTTTGTTAACGCAAATTGGCTGTAACGTGATTGATGAATAATGGACACAGTTTGGATTAAGCAAACTTTCTGCTATAAGCAACAGCGATTTCCGTATAATGTGATTTTCTAAGGCGATTTTCTACAGCGCGAGGTCATGCAAGAATGCAACTATCACATTATGGGAGATCTACCTGTGCCTTGTTGCATATACTCTGTGCATTTAAGTATAACACCTTCAGTCCGGTATTAACTGCTCCCCTTCTCATTAATTGCCACACCATCTTCCCCCCCACAACACTATTTCATTTAATGCCCTGTCCATAGCCTTAGTTATGTGACCTAGTCCGAGCAAGATTCAGATGGAACCCACCCGTTTAGAACAGCTCCCTTCTTCCCCAGGACTAGTGCCAATGTTCCATGAATTCAAACTAGTTTCTCCCACATCAATCTTTGAACCATGTGTTTGCCTGTTTAGTTTTGTTAACCTTGTGTCAATTTGCTCGTATTTCAGATAGTAATCCACCAATGATTATATTTTTTGGGGCTGTTTTTCAATTTAGCCCCTAATTGTTCATATTCCCTTAGCAGAATGCCTTTCCTTTCTCTGCCTATATCATTGGTACCTACTTGGACCACGACACCTGAATCTTTCCCATCCCACTCCAAGTTTCTCTGTAGCCGAAATTCTAATCCTGGGCATCAGGCAGGCAAGACAACCCTCAGGGCTCTCAATCCTGGCCACAGAGAAGGGTGTCTATTCCCCTGACTATTTTATCCCCAATTACAAATACATTTCTTTTCCTCTCCTCTTTAATCACTCCCTCTTCCATAGTGCACTTATTAGTTTGCTCATTCTCCCCAAAGCCCTCACACTCACCTACACAGGAAGCAAGAATCTCAAGACTGTTAGACATACTCAAAGGCTGAGTCTCCTTTAGCATTACCTTCTGGATCTCTCTACCTGCCTCGCTTGTGTCACATCCTTTCCCTGAGCACTGATCGAATTTGAGGCAGTTACTCTAAGAGGTGGAACTGCTTACTGAAATACAGCATCCAGGTAAATGTTCCCCTCTCCGATGTATCTCAGCAGTTGAAGCTCAGACTCCAGCTCATCGAGTCTGAGCTGGTGTTCGTCAAGCAACCAACACTAACTGCAGATGTGATCACTATGAACCACAAAGGAGTCCACCAGCTCCCACATCATGAAGTTGCAACACATCGTCTGGCCAGGCATCTCTGTTTTAATGACCTAATTCTTCGTACCTATAAATGTGTCCCCTCTTCACCTTCAGTCTGAGAGCAACCTATAATAGATAGTCAAATTAGTAGTAATTATCACGAACAAACAAACTTATGGTTTACTTGTGACGTCATTTTTTCGCATTAGGTCCCTGATCTTTTCTTTATCCTGTTTTAAAAGAAATCTTACAAGTTATGAACCAAAAGCAAAGCATGCAAAATGCACCTCTTTCTCCTGCAGCAACTTCCCACGTTGCTTTCAAATGCCCCAAACTCACTCAGACTGTCTCACTCCAGATGTGATCTCTCCTTCCTGACCATGTGAAACTTTCTTATATATTCACAAGTCTATTGAAACAATGCATTTGTGATATTGGTGTTCCAGGGTGACTCACAAGCTATATGGTCCCAGCTGGACTGTGAAATAATCCAGTGGCATTTATGATTTTGAGCTGTTGCAATGCATTTTTTAAAAAAAATTTGTACATACTGTAGCTCGAGTGTGTCAATTCCAACATCTGAATCGAGTGTCTTTGAAATAAACTCATGCCACTATTGAAGATTCTTTCAATCATTTTTACAAATTATTAGTATGACAATAACTTGGCAAAAGTCAAAGGAGTAGATTTTGTCCTGGTATCGTGGTTAGGAAACAGCTGAACAGTTTCCAACCTGTTCAACTGAGTGCCAATGTTATGGATGCACTGCAGCTCTTGATGTGCCATGTTAGTGTCCCTATCACTGGGCCAGAACACCTCAGTTTGACACCTATCTGCTGTAGAGCTGTATCACACCTTGTCTGAACAGGTTGTTTAAAATAACCATGGACGCAATAGCACCACTTGGCTAGGGACAGTCCTGGCACTTAACTGCACATTTTCACTGTCACAGCTAAAACGTTGTTTGGGTTCATTGCTATTCTTGTATACAGCACCCTCAGCCACTTCTAAAAGTTGTGAAATGAACCAAATTGATTGGAGGTGGCATCCATGTTGGGTAAATTTTGGGAGAAGGCCATGTCTACTCAGCATGTTGGCTGAAACCGTTGTAGTTACATCAGACTTGTCTCTTAAACTACACTTGTGCTGGTCTCTTGTCCTGCCTTAAATTGAGAGTATCAATTGAACTACTTTCTGCTGTATTTTTCTTGCTTATCCACCCTGATTTTTGATTGCATATATTTGGGCCACACTTCATGTAGTGGTTATGTGATCACTTTAACACCACAAAATGTTGCTTTTGCAAGTATTCTGAGTCAATTTTATTTTAATATGTTATGTTTTTAACAAAATAATTCAATCAATTGTATACTTAGTCAGGGTTTATGATGGGATATTACAATTATACATGTTATCCTGACCTCATTATAGAACTCTAACATGTTAAAGTACTACCCTGACACCAATGTTGGAATTCCAAAGTGTAACAAGTACTTAAGCATAGGGCTGCCTATCGATGCAATCCTAATATTGCATGCCTCAAATGCATTCCATCCTAGAGCATTTTACTTGGAGACTGCAGCATCTCTCAGAGAGCATTTTGTAAAATATTGCATTCTTATTAAGATTAATTTCTGTTCAATTATATAATGAATCATCGACTGAGCCCTGGGACAAAGAACACCAAATTTTCTTTGTACATCTGCTGCTCAAAGAGATTTTTTTTATTTAACAATAACATTCTTGGCAAGCTGGTTATATGTTTATCACAGTTGTCTCTACTAGGTTTGACAACCAACTTAAAAATATATCTTTCAAGTGGACCAAAATAATTCACCATTTCACTGGGAAATGCAGGCACTACACTCATTGCATTAATCATCTTGACTATCCTGACCGGTTACAATTTCCGATTGTTTCATACAGCGACATTATCAGTGAATAAATCTGTTTTATTTATTAGATTTTGGGACATGGTTCTCTGCAATTCATTCTTATTAAGTGGGTGGTTTCTCTGTTGTTATCAGAGAAATGAGGTGCAGATGCAGGCTGTGTATTGTATAACTGTGAGCAGCCACATGGAAGAAAAGTGTTGGAAACGTCCCATTACAAGTGATATATCATCAGCGTGACAAGTCAGATTTAGGGCTGTTTTCATTTGAATTGTCAATGCAGCTGTTCAGCAGGCTGTGTAGAAAAAAAGATTAACCCCTTGCACTACCTCTTAAACTCTTCTTAAGTGCTCTCAAAGAGATATTGGATTTTAAGTTTAAAACAGGGTGGTATCTTCATCAACAACAGAATCAACTGCCTTAGATTATTTTATTGTAGTAGCACCATATATACGCAATGTAATTGAAGTGCCATTGATTATAGAGCGAACTTGCAAAGCAAAAGACTACAGAAGCTGGAGATCTGAAATAAAAGTAGAAAGTGCTGGCAAAGCTGAGCACATGAGGCAGCATTTGTCATGAGAGAAAAACAGAGTTAAGTCCAATTCTTTGGAACTGAACCAGTAACTGAAAAGATCAATGATTGAACACCAAAAGAGCCACATTAAAAGGCACGGACTCGCCTCCACTTCCCCTCCCAAAAGAAAATGAAATTGCTGTACCATTAAAAACCTTTACGTGGTTATTGTTTTTAGGGCTCAACTGGAAGGATAGGAGTTGCTTCAAAGTCTGCTCTGTCCATGGATGAAACGCACATTTCCTGGGTCTGACTGCCACCTTCCTGATGAGGACCACAGAAAGCCATGTGAATGGATTCCTGGACTCCGTGGGAGTGATAGATGGGAAATCCCAGTTGGGGATTGATGTCACAATAGGACGAACTGCCTATTCTGCCTTCTCCATTTGATCTTAGGTGGCTCACAGAAGCAAATCCCAGTTTAAGAGAAATGCATCTGAAAATTTACCCTGGAATTACCGTTTCAGATGCTAACAAACGCGGTTGTTTGTTTTTTTGCTTTTTATTTCTGCTTTCCACCATTGAATTTCTTTTCATCAGCCTCCTTATTATTCAACAAGGCAATCACTTCCACTCCAGAATGAACAATAATTGCACAAAAATTAGACCACGAGTTTTCTCCAGGAATAAGTTTACCTGAGGAGGACTTCAAACTCAAGTGTCTACTCCTGATTCATCGTGCCTCATTATCATAATGTCATCAGAGAGGACACGTATATTTCCTGCAACATTGCATGGGGAAATTGAACAATACTCAAATGTTCCCAAATACAATTTAGATGCAGAAATGTCTACTACAGCCACAACTAATTTGCCTATGAGGTAAACATGCACACTCTTACCATGGCATTTGCAATTTTCTTTTGTGCTACAGACCAAATAGTCAAGTATCAGATGATTTTTATTAAACACTGATCTCTCTTCCTTTTTTTCTCTCCTCCCTTTATAAGCAATCAAAATCTGTATTATTGATGATCCCATCAGGCAATTAAAAACAACACTAATCTTGGAAAGTGTGCTTTCCAGTTTTATCTGTCTCCAAGCATGAAATTGCATGTTGTATCTCACATACAGTGTTGATACACTTGGACAGAGGAGAAGTATTTTGCTGCCTGGAGCTGGCTGTTGCTGGTATACTCATATTTTAAATGAATGCATTGGTTATAATGTAAATCTGATACAATTTGGGAATTTAGCCATTGTTCTAAGTGGCTGATTTTTACCATTATCATTCTGAACATGACAGATTAAAGACAAATAAATTTCTTCAGAACCTTCTCACTTCAATCAGAAATATCTGAAGTTCAAAATCCATTAATTTCTAACTTTAATGTTATTCCTTTATTTTTCCAGTTTATATTTAAAACTGCTTTAATGTTGACCATACCTTATTTCTTTATTTTTCTACTTATTCCATTAAGGTAATGCTTAACTTTTTTCTTAACCTTGTCCCTTTTACTACCTTGTACCTTTTTTTTATACTTAGGTACCTTTTACCTAAGATGGTGCCATGTGTGACTAATGAGAATATTATTCACTTTTTACTGCACTCCTGTACTTCTGTACTTGAGTACGCCAATAAAAATTTATATCTAAATCTAAAAAGCTAATTTCCTTGACGTGCATGTCTGTCATTGTATGGATCTGTAAACATAGGGCCCAGTATCAGCCATCTTCATCATCATCTGCAGGCCCTCACAGATGAGGGTGACTGTTTTCCACTCTCAGGATGAGTCTGTAGGTGGCAGTACAGACCAACGCAGCTACTGCAGGCTCTGTTACACTTGGGGCAAGTTGTGGTCACAGGAAGGGGTGGGTGGGGCATCGGTGTGGCAGCATGCTCCTTTTGCCATTTTCGCCTGGCTTCCATTTCTTCCTGACAGCAAGTCTCCAGGTGCTCAATGCATTCCTCAACTCTCCTGCTCCACTTTGAATGATTCCCAGGTGTCTGTGGGAATGTCGCACTTTGCCAGTGAGACCTTGAGGGTGAGGAGAAAGACTTTCTTTGTCCACCTGGGTCACGCCTGCCATTTATCAAAGCTGGGAGTAGAGCATGTGCTCGGGGAGTCTCGTGTTGGTCATGCAATCAATGTGCCCAGCCCTTCGTAGTTGATCAACAATGGTCAGTGCCTTTGCTGGGGATGTTGGCCTGTTTGAGTATGCTGCAACACAAACAGTAATGAAATGAATGACCACAAAACTTGAGTTCTTTATTGAAGGCATGTGAATTTCACCTTTGATTGGATGTGTTCCTGGAGGTGGCATCACCTTGAACTCTCACTTGGGAGACATCCTGTCCAGTCAAGTAATCTGAAATCAGCATCTGAACATGATCCTCATTCCCATTTCTGCCACTGGCGATTTTCAGATAACAAGATTGTTGGGCTGACATACTGCTGTCTCTACATCGCTGTCTTTCTCTTTTATATGAGTTGCTGCTCAAGAAATAATCAGTTTATTTTGACAGGTTTATGAATTTATCGAAGAGTGATGACTTATGACTCCTTCCCTTATGGCACTTATGATGTAAGTGTTTATTGTAAGTGACTTTTTGAGTCATATCTGTTATTTTGTCAGAAGTATGAGTGGGTGAGAGATACCAATTAGTTAAGGAATGAAAGTTGGGGAGCTTTGTACTCTTCTCTAGGATTTGGCTGATGTCTTAGTGAACAAAGGGGAACCTTTTATCCAAGCTGCCTCAACATCAAGGTCATTCATTTTCTGAAGAAGTGTCTAGACCCGAAACATTAGCTTTCCTGCTCCTCTGATGCTGCTTGGCCTGAAGTGTTCATCCAGCTCTACACCTTGTTCTATCTGCCTCAACAGTAATCTGCCTCTGTCCCCATCTTACGCTGCCCCACCTCATCCAAATGAAAGCAGCATCAATAGGCATTGCTAAGTAAGAAGTGGGATGAAAATTGAGTCAGTGATAATGGGAACTGCAGATGCTGGAGAATCCGAGATAACAAAGTGTGGAGCTGGATGAACACAGCAGGCCAAACGACATCTCAGGAGCACAAAAGCTGACGTTTCGGGCCTAGACCCTTCAGGGTCTAGGCCCAAAAAGTCAGCTTTTGTGCTCCTGAGATGCTGTTTGGCCTGCTGTGTTCATCCAGCTCCACACTTTAAAATTGTGTCATATGGCTCTATAAGCAAGTTCATTTCAGATAGAAAATGGAAGAAGAGCCACTAGTGTGCTGAATAATTGAATCAGAAAATAACAAAGCATGAACAAGAAATTCAACAGAAATTGAGCTGAGGCAGGCACAGTGTCAGGTGATAATCTGGAAATTAACAGTCTTGTTTTTGGATGATGTTGCTGAGGTACAGCCTGCAGAGGAGAATCTGAAGGGAATCTACGGGTATCAGAGGTAACAGTGAAGGAGCAGTAAGAGAAGACAAGGAAATTACCAAGAAACATGCAGTGTTTAATATCTATGATTTTTCTCACTGGGCTTCTCATAGCAGTTAATTATTTGTAATTCCTGGATACCTGACTCCTGAATAATTAGCAACCCTATTAAAATAAAAATTGCCAGATTGTCATAAAATGCTATGGGAATACCAATATCCATCTGAAGCACTAGGAAGGAACACTATTTAACACCTAATAATATCCATGACAAGGCAATTGATTTCAGTCAGGCAACATTATGTGATCAGTTGCAGAAGTGAATGACCCAGTTACTTTACCATTAATACTTATACCGATTAGATCCTTCTTAGATGGACTTCTTCAGTACAGACCATCTTGCTTTAATTTTCCTCAAGGCTCATTTGAGTGGCCTTTCCGCTTCAGTGCACAAGTCCTTCATCTACTTATGACTCCTTCCCTATTGTTTATGGCACAATAAGGTCTCAGTCTCCCCACTCTAACAAACCTGAAATCTTCTTTACCACTCCACTAGCAGAATCGCCCTACCAAAATGTTAATGGTTAATTCTTTCTATTTAAAACATTAGTTTTAAAGTTGATAATGTGAGCATTTGAAAGATCCATGCTAACACACAGATGACCAAAATTATCTGGTTTCTGTTGCTGTACATTGATTTCAAGAAGGTTTTCTGCAATGAAAGCATTGTGTTCTTTTTGATGGCTCTCAACACGTGGGCTCTGATACAGGTATTAATATCGATAGATAGTTTCCCACACCAAAAGAATTAAAAACCCTCAGATTGGAGAGTATCTAATCAAATCTGGAGAGTTTTAATAGATGTGTTCAATCCAGAGTGATTCGCTTTGACAACTTGATGTAGCAAGATTACTTCACCACCAGGTAGATGTGACTTGACAATATGTGGGGAAGAGGTTGTTAAACTGCTTAAAAATGGAAAGCCTGACCTAATCTCCAGGAATGCACCCACTTCACGTCCGAGGTGGCGAGTATGGGTTTGGATGAGTAACTGATTCCTGAGAGGCCCTGTGCTGGTTATGATATTTAAATAAGGCCATGTGCATCAAATTTTATTGTCAGTCTGGAAATAACAACTGTGAATGGGAAATGTAGTGAAAGATCATGCTATTAAATTTACCTTGATATGCCTTGTCAGAGTATTAGGATTGACCAGCTCCTGACAAATATCCCACTCCCTCCCTGCATCACTGAATATTGAACCCAATATGCATTTCCTGTCTCATAAACCTTGATGTAGTTTAATTCTGATTCTGACTTCTAGTTAAACCAGGAATAAAAATTAAGTAAATCATTTCTGAACAAAAAGGCGAAGGGTTCAATATGCCTTGAAATCATGGTGAGAACTTCACTTTTTGGGGAAGTACAAATGAATTTGGTCTTCTTTCCTTTCAATGTATTTTCCTTTGTGTTGCTATTTCAAAATTCCTTTCAAAGAATTGACTTATTTATTACTGTCATTACAAGCAATAGTTATAAGGTGAATGGCTTTGAAACAGATGTTTCTTTAACTGAATAATATTAATTCAGGTGTTAACCAAGGTTGACGCTTTTCCAGGCTCTGTTACCAATGCACAGCTTTTTAAAAAATGTTGAGCTTAACCGATTCGAACTATTAACAAATGCGGTGCTGCACAAATGTTCTGCGTGGTTTCTTTACAAATTAAGTTTACAGGCTACATTTTAATTTTTATGATCTAGTAAAACAGATGGCTGCAGGTTTCTCCAGTGCTATGATCAGCCACTTTGATCTTTGTTCCAAATATCTGGATATTTATGAGAAGTCTGGGGCACAGAAATAGACGAAATCACAGAATGTGATGGGAGCTAAATTTTCTACAAGAAATGATGATTATTCATGTTGTGTATGCTATTTTCAATCCATTCATTAATATCCCACGAACACTTCCAATCTCATTTTCTTCCCTCTACTGGCTGTTACGTGAAATATGTTAATTAGAGCCTCGGTAAAACATTGATAGTTTTGGACATTTTCATGGCACTTCCACGAAATATTCCTTTTTGGCTGTCCATACCAGCCGTGTTTGTACCTTTGATGCAAACGTATTTTTTTTTGAAGAGATCGAATTGAAGACTGCAAGGAGGTTTTGCACTGGACTGGTCCATTTTGTTCTTTTTATTTATGTTCTTGATAATTAGATTCATTTGTGGTGGTTATTAAGTCAAGGCCATTTTTATTCCACATTATTAGTATCACAACTAAATTCCAAAGGTAAGTTTGTGGTTTGCAGAAATTATGACTAAATTGAGCACCCAGTGTGAATTGAGCTGCAGCCAAATTTGACTCTACACTTAGTTTTGCAACAACTTTAAGTAAAAGACATGCATTTACACAGCAACCTCCACGACTTCAGCATGTCCTGAACTGCTTTACAGCCAGTGAAGTGCATTTGAACCGTAGACTACTGTTCTCATGTGGGAGACATGGCTGCCAGTTGGAACACAGGTTGCTTGATTTTATTTGTGAATTGAATTCATAAAATTCATGAAGGCCATGCTTCCTGCTGTTGAGCAAGCCTTAACATATTGTTTATCCATTTACAAGGGAATACTAGCTGAGGTGCTCCCCTTGTAGCTTTTATCTCCACAGTATAACTTATCATTGGTCTGCATCCAAGGCTAAAGGGTATCACGTGCCATTACAATGGAGACATTTACTGGCACCTTTTAGACTTACTTGGCCCCTTATATGTCATCCCAAATTGAGAGCCGAAATTGCGGACTTTTTAGATTGGAGCGCAAACCTAAACCTTCTGAATTACTTCCACTGAGCTGGTGTCCATCCTGGGTATTGGATGACAACTGATTATCTCGAGACAATTTCCTGGTCTCCCCACTTGCTGGACGACTCTGGAATGGGGCTGAAATCTTCCAGCTTTGGCCTCAGAGGCACAATTATACTATTCCAAAAGTTCACTTTAGCTTCAACTGCCTGACAGTTATAAATATTCTTCTTCCAGGCAACTTTTGGAGTGGGCAGCCATTGTCAACTTCAACTTGACCACACTCAAGAATGGACTTCTCCCACCTTAGTCCCTCACCAGACAGTGGGGCTGGTGGTAGGCCAAGATCCAAAATTTTGGTTTTTCCAACACTATTTCATTGAGCCACAGCATTGTCAAACTATGTTCAGTTCCTGGAAACAGGTCAGGAAAGGTTAGCAAGTTGCCGTGGCAATTTTGTCAAAAGGATGATCTCCATTTAAAGGATGGCAGGTCAGAAAGGCTCAGCTGGACATAGCCATCACAGGAATGGAGACAAGGCCTGGAATCCCTGAATTTCTTCCTCCCATTTGGATATCTTGCTTATCTGAGAGGCTGCAGTGATGTGAGGAAAGGAAGAAGAATGCAGCCTCTCCTATCAAACAGACATAGCTAAGGAAGTCAGCAGCAGAAATGGGATCAGAGATAATGGGAACTGCAGATGCTGGAGAATCCAAGATAACAAAGTGTGGAGCTGGATGAACACAGCAGGCCAAGCAGCATCTTAGGAGCACAAAAGCTCCTAAAAAGCTCCACAAAAGCCTAGACCCTTCATCAGAAAAGGGATGATGGGATGTTTCCCCAACTTGGAGTCAGTGCACCAGGACCTGAGGAGGGACATGTCTTATGAATGGCATGACATTTTCTCAACTCCCACAGCCTGAATCTCTCAGAATTTTCTTTTGCTTTGATTTCTCTCCAAGCACCTCACATCCCTGTCTGAACAATCAATAATCATCCTCATCCCACTGCCTATCTTCATCCATGCCTCACAATTAACTGTCCAAAAATGTTGCTCTGTGCATGTGCATCTGTTCCACTGAGAGGCAAGTCCTGTTCTAAGAGGCTGCAGATGTCGGCAGCAATCTGCTGTGAAAACCTGAGCTGCTTGAGACCTTGTTGTTCGCACAAGAGCCGTCTCTGTGCTGGTAGATTCGATGTTGGAGTTTTCACTGTTTTGAGTTGGCTCACTGTCCTGAGAAGGGATAACCCAGCTGAGCGGAAGGCAGCTCGTGAACCCTGTTAGAGTTCCGGCAGCTGATATGGTTGGCACTGGTAATGCTGTTGCCTTCAGAGGTGCAAAGTCGAACTGCAGCTTTGGGCAGCGCCAGAGATGTGCCGCACAAGGTGAATGAAGTGCAGACCAAGTCAAGTGTCTTCCAAGAAGTTGGCCGTCTCCTGTCAAGCAGTACAGTAGTCAGGGAAGAAGTGCTATGGACAATAGACTTTCAGTTGACCATGGCTAAAGTGCTTCACTGTCACACCAATTTCTGAAGAGCAACCAGGACAGGCAATAAATGCTGGCCAGGCAGCAATGTCCATGCCACAAAATAAATAAAAACTCCTTTTGAAAACCAAGTGTCCAGTTTCTGCAGAGATAGTAGGAACTGCCAATTGTGGAGAACCTGAGATAACACGGTGTGAAGCTGGATGAACACAGCAGGCCAAGCAGCATCAGAGGAGCAGGAAAGTTTGACATTTCGGGTCGAGACCCTTCTTCAGTTTCCGCAGTCTGCTTTGCTCCCATGTTGTATTGAGAACATTTTATTTGGCACTGTATAAAATTAGGGATAAAATTTTCCTTTTGCTGCGGTTGTCAATCATTTTTATCTTACTCACAGACTTTGGACTCAGGATAAGGTAGGCTTAGTATGTTTACTTTGGACTGGATGTAGTGTCCATACAACTCTGTATTCCACATGGTGTACTGTTTTACGAGCTGACATGCTCTACATTTTTTTTGCAAGCTTGAAATCTTCTGGAAACAAACATACTTGACACACCACTTTTAAGAAACAAATAGTAGAAGCAGCATTACTATTAATATATTTCAGCATATAGTTTGTCACTAATGTGATTAAGAGTGAGCAGGAGAAGGTTGATTCGCATGAATTCAGTGATGAAGCAGTGTTCTTAAATAACTCCTAGCTGGTGACAGTCTTCTCACCCCACTGAAACTCTCTTAATGCTCTCTCTTCCTGAGCTTAGCAAACCACTTTCTCATGGAAGGATATTAGCATTCAAAAGTTTCACACATTCATGATTGATTCCAATAGAAAATGTTCCATTGTCATAATGCCCTGCTTGCACCAACCAGTTGAATTAGGTGGTTATGTTAGCCAAACTTGTGAAAAGTAATGAATGAAAACAAGTTCCAGTGAAAAAGTCAGTGGTGTAACACATGCAATTTATGTAATAAACTTTCATGATAAGCATGGAAAACACTTTACATTATTATTAAGGGTGATGAATGCTTGCTAAACTGAATTAATGGCACTTTATTATTACACTTGTTAAATTGGTAAGATTGCTAAATGTGGTTATTACCGTACCTGCTATTTCCATTTTGCCTGGGGTTTACAATTCTCCTATCCAAGATTGTCTCTTTAATTTTATATTTATCATCTCAAAATGCCTACGGTTAAAATAGGAAAATGTTCTTTTCTGAGTACTGTTGCATTCTTTGCAGATACATTTCCAAACAACAGATCACTGCCTTGTAAATCAGAGAGGATGCTGTTGAAACTCTAGCGTTCTGTACACTCAGAATTCCAAGAGGTTTAACTTGTTGTCCAGTTATTGCGCAAATGTATGGGTCCAAACAATTAACTGATGCCTTAATTGTTACAAAGATCTGTTCCTGTCATTCAATTAAAGTAAATTCAGAATATATATTTAAACGGTTGAAGTAATCCTTCAGAATTCTTATAAATACACTAGCCAGCATGAAATTGAGATGTCCTGACCAAATAGCTCGTAGCCTCTGGATGCTCAGTCAGCAGATCTCAACTTGTGACCCAGCTTTGAGGTGGCAAAATTGACAAACCCACCATTGTAAATGATGATATTCCATGTCTACACTGTCACTGTTGAAATTGTTTCTGCTGGTCAGTCACTTCCATAATCTAAAGCCTGATCTGCCTTGTGCTCTGACAGGCCTGTACCACTGTGGTGTCAAAGGAAAATAAATGGACAGTACTGTTTCCAAAGTTACCACAAGCAGTGTTTTCTTGTTCAAATGAGCAACAGAGTATTTGGCTTTAAAATCTTCTTTATTCCCACCGAAGCAAAATATGCGTAGGTGCCAGTCGCACGAATGATTCTGTGCTTTTAATGTCAAAATGTTAAAAATGCATAAAATTGAAAGTTATTTTTTGCATTCTGATATAGTATTGAAAAAGGATTGTGGCTGCTAGTTCTTATCTTTATAGAATTTTTGCCAGGTCAATCAGACCCTGCTGAGGGTAGATTGTGGTTAATGAGGAGTGTGTAACTATATGGTGACTTTTGCTACACAAAGGCCATTGAGGTAAACTGGTCTTCAATGCCAGCAAAACATTCTGGTGAATTAAAGGTGGTGGTAACTCCATTCCTCTGCTCCCCCATATCTTTGGTTCAACAATGAGCATGTTTGGTGTATCCATTGATTGTATTTCAACAATAGCAGTCTGATTGTACATTGGGGTAGTTGTAAAAACTTGAATGTCCTTTCTCTTTTAACTATTTTTAGGTTCTCCCTAGTAAACCCCTTGCACATCACTGTGTCATTGGAAGTTTGAGTTACAAGCCTCATCACTGGATGATCTTTGAGCACCTCTCTATAAGGGAGTTAGATAGCCAAAATGAGAGGAAATTGGAGCAATGGGAACTGAAAGCTGAGAAATCTCATCTCATCCTGATGAGTGCCTTTACCTGCTTTGGTGAAGCATATGTTACTCCCCATAACTTAGCACTGTAGCTGTGAATAATGCAGGATTGAAGAAGCCAATAGGATTACAGCTCACTAATATATATGAATATTACATTCACAGACATTTCGATGCCTGGGCTAACATCAAGCTATTCAGTTACAATGAGTGACATACTTCTTTCAGCATTTCATGCTTCAAGTAACCTGAATTAAGATGGAATGTGAGACTTTTATGTTCTCAGGGTACATGTTATGAGGTAATGATGACATCATGAGTATATCTCTTTAAAGGCAGACTGACATACTCTGTGAGACATTTCACATTTCCTTCTTGTCTCAGATATAATTGGTTGAATATTTACACGTTGTCAATTTGATAATGATGCCAACAGGGAAAATCAGAATAGACAATAACAATTCAACTTCTAATGTAACCCGTTGGACGTTTGAGAACTCATCCTGTTATAGAACCTGGGCCATAGAACATAGTACGGTACAGGCCCTTCAACCCACAATGTTGTGCTGACCTATTATCCTACTAAGATCAATCTACCCTGCATTTTACTATCCTCCATGTGCCTGTCCAAGAATAGCTTAAAAATCTCTAAAGTATCTGACTCCACTGCCACCACTGGCAGTGCATTTCACACGCCCACCGCTCTCTGTGTTAAGAATCTACCTCTGACATCTCCCCTACACCTTCCTTCAATCACCTCAAAATTATGCCCCTTATAATAGTTATTTCCGCCTGAGAAAAAAGTCTCTGACTATCCATGCTTTCTATGCCTCTCATCATCTTGTGAACCTCTATCAAATCACCTCTCATCCTTCTTTGCTCCAATAAAAAAAGCCCTAGCTCCCTCAACTTTTCCTCATATGACCTGTCCTGTAGTACAGACAGCATCCTGGTAAATCTCCTCTGCACCCTCTCTAAAGCTTCTACGTCCTTCCTATAGTGAGGTGACCAGAACTGAACACAATATTCCAAGTGTGGTCTAACCAGGGTTTTATAGAGCTGCAGCGTAACCTCGCAGCTCTTAAACTCAATCCCCCTACCAATGAAAGCCAACACCCCATACGCCTTCTTTACAACCCTATAAACTTGGGTAGCAACTTCGAGGGATCTATGGATGTGGGCCCCAAAATCCCTCTGTTCCTCCACACTGCTGAGAATTTTGCCACTAACCATGTATTCTGCTTTCAAATTTGGCCTTCCAAAATGAGTCAAATATACTTGTCATCTACTCCTCCGGAGAGGTATGCAGTGTTCTTTCCATGTGTTTGACAGCTTGGTGTTCTTGGTGCTAGATACTGTCGCTCAACGTAACTGAGCAATCACCATGAGTTGTTTCTCCTCCCTCTCTTCATGCATGATTGGTTGTCATGCATTGATCTGAGTTAGCTTCTGTTCCTTTGCAATGTCACACCAGGTTAACAAATGACTTTGTAATGACTCTGGGCTGGCTCTGGAAATGTTTGCTGGTATTTAAGCATATGTATTCTTAATTTGTACTCGCTACCCAGTGCACAGCCTAGTTATCTGTCTGTTTGCTATTGCTCATCTTTTTCTTTTTACTCTAAATCTGCTGGAAAAGGTCCTCTGTCTTGGGATATTCAGATTAATGGTTGCTGAGTAAGGTCATTCACACTTGCCCTCTGTTCTGGGATGCTAAATTGTTCTGGGATGCTAATCTGTACTCCTTTGATGTTGCACAAAAATGTAGCAATGCAATGAGACAATCTTGTTTTGTTGATGGACATTTGATAAATATGTACCATGTATTCTAGACAATTTGGACGAGGATTGTGGGGTGACAATGTGATTTGAGTCACTCTGGACTTAGTGTACACGTCTTCAAATGTTTTACGAGTCAATTGTGATCCTTTGCCAGATGCTATCTGTTTGGGATATTGAATAAACTGAAAATAGCTGTCATTGTGTCAATGATAGTTGCACTCGTGTTGCTAAGTTGTCAAACAGTGGGAAATTTAGATAAGTAATCCTTCACAAAGATACAATCTCCCCCCTACATTGTGAATGGGTCTGTTACTACTTCTGTTCGAGGAGTGGATGGAACACTGTGTGGATTTAGAGTCATTGAATATCATTCCTATACAGTACAAGGATTCAGGCACTAACGTGCTTTTTCAACCCGTGTGTCACGAGAAAAATATGGACATAATATCCTGCCATAACGCTTTTAATTTTGGTACTTGCCTTGAAAATTACTTCTTATCATGTTCCGATTTCTTTTCTGAATGTCCTCATGTGAACAAATAATCTTGAGTTCTTCTTTAATACTGTCAAGCCATCCCTGGGTAATGGTCCTTTGTAGCTCAAGTAGCTGCAAATTGCAACTAGACTCCTGTCAAATGATGCTGAATGGGGGTCACAAAGTATTTTTATACACCGGAATGTAATGATAAAGGCAGTGAATGGTAGACATTCTCTTGCTGAACTGTTGTGGATCAAAGGCTTTTTTTACTGTGCAGCGTTTGTGCTACCTAATTGAAACAGTTGGGTGCCTGTGGTTAACCTCATTGCTCCCCTCTCCACCGAAAGGCCTGTGACCAGAACAGGTAGTTGAAAGGCAGTAAGCAGAGGAATGTCTCGGCGTCTGCACTCTCTCAGGAACACAGCTGTTTTTGGAGGAAACGCTATTTCTTCCCATCAGCCCAATAACTTGGAAAGTAGTGGGCCTGGTTTGGCACAACTAGCTGTGCAGGATAGCTCAAACCATTTGAAACAAACCATTCAGATGATCCCATTCCCGACAAACAGCGAGTAAGTTCCCTAGAGGACAAAGAAGCCGTCCCGACCTCACAAGAATGCTTTTCAAGAGGGATTATGTTCTACCCTATGAACTACATCAAAAAGTTTCACTGTATGACAAATAATTTTGTCTGTTAAATATGGCAGAAATATATTTAATTTGTATCATATGTCTGACTTGTTTTTGTGTCTATATAGCTGAGTATTATACATATACCTGCATAGAATGTACCCTAAATATATCTCATATTTATCAAAGCCACCCTGAGAATAATTGCTCTCACAGGTAGTTTCAGATCATTTGACCTTCACATCACCCATAGCATAATTGACCTTCCATCTTCGCGCCCATCCCAATTCAATGCAACATTTAAACAAAAAGCTGATGGAGCCTTTAAGATATTTTAATATTTTGAATCATTTCATCTTATCTGAGCCAACAGGATAGTTAGCTGACTGTTAATTTTGTTGACATTTGTGCAAGTATACGTAAAGGAACTGAAGTCACTAGAATACGCTGCGTTAGGTGTTTTTGTTTAAGTTTGCAACATTACAGGGTTGCTCTCTAATGTCTCCAGGAATGTAACAGTGGCCCTGTAAGTGATGGCAGTCTTGAACTTCTTTGTCTCTGGGTAATCTCAAGATGCGGCAGTGGTTTCAGTGGCATTAAATAAGTGTCCACCCACCACAGCGCCAGAAATGTGACAGATGAGCTGTACGAGAGGGCACAGAGCAGATTGGGTTCCTGAGTGATGGGACCTTTCAGGCCATGACCTTTAACTTCATGACAGGATGCATTCAAATATGGTGTGATTTACTGTAGCCACCTGGCTATGAAAGCCCCAGCAGAGAAGTCATCTGCATTTATTAATAGGAAGGGATTTAATTCTGTCATTATCTGGATGGTATACAGCTTGTCACATGCCATGACACATTTGAGCTGAGGCAAATGTAATTGCAGCAGTTGTTCATGCGATCAGAGAGACTGTGTGAATGGTTGCTGGAAGATGAGGATTAACCATGGATGAGGTCACTATTCATAATGTGCATAACCCGACAGTGGAGATTCAGGGTCCATTCAACCACTGTCTGAGACACCACTGAGTAAGTCACCAGACTCCTGAAGGCACAATTCTAGTGCCTTGACCAGTTGGGCAGTGTCCTCCAGTATTATTGCTCAAGAATTTATATTGTGGCGGTGATCTCCTGCACTGTACACAACAGAGCTGGCCAGAAACTATCTGAGGAGTCATAAACGGTTCAGAATATTCTACAGCCATCAGCAAACATCCCACTCTGACCTTGTTAATGGATGGAAAGTCATTGATGAAGCAGCTAAGATGATTAGGCTCAGGACACTGTCCTAATGAACTCATTTAGAGACGTCCTAGAGCTGAGGTGACTGACCTCCGATAACCACAACCATCTTCCTATGTGCAAGGTATGAGTCCAAATTAGAGAACTAGAGGCAGCACAGTGGCTCAGTGGTTAGCACTGCTACCTCACAGCATGGAGGATCTGTGTTCGATTCCACCCTCAGGCAACTGTCTGTGTGCAGTTTGCACATTCTTCCCTTGTCTGCGTGGGTTACCTCCCACAGTCCAAAGATGTGCAAATTAGGTAGATTGGCCATGCCAAATTACCCACTGTGTTCAGGGATGTGTAGGTTAGGGCTATCAGCCATGGGAAATGCAAAGTTACAGGATAGGGGATGGGTCTGGATGGGATGCCCCTCAGGGAGTTCGTGTGCACTTGTTAGGCAAATGGCCTGTTTCCACACCGTGGGGATTCTATAAATGTAAAACTGTGGTAAACCCTTTTATTATCTGTGGTAAACCCTTCCTGATTCCCATTTACCCACATTTTTCTCTGCCTCCTTCATGCCGTACTCTATCAAAAACAGCTTTGATCTCAAAAAGTCATTACTCTCAACTCAGCCCTGGATTTAAATTCTTTTGCCCATGTATGATCCAAAGCCGTAATGAGGTTAAAAACTGAGTGGCCCTGGCAGAACCCATCTGAACATAATTGAAAAGATTATATTCGAGGAAGTATTGCTTCTTGACCTCTTCGATCACTTTATTGATGGTCAAGAGTAGATTGATGGAACAGTAATTGGCTGGGGCAGGTTAAGTATATCTTGCTTTTTGTTTAGAGGACATACCCGGACAATTGTCTATAACATCGTAACTGTATTGTAACTGTAATGGAATAGTTTGGCCCAGGGTGCACCAAATTCTGGGCCACAAGTCTGCAGTACTATTGTTGGAACATTGTCTGGGCCCATAGTTGTTGCAGTATCTATTGCTTTCAGCTACTTCTTGATTATCATTCTTGATATAGAGTAAAGAGGATTAGCTGCTGGCCAACATTTTTGATACTGGGGATCTCAGAGGAGGCCAGAATAGATCATCCTCTCGGCCCTTCATGCTGAATATTGCTGTGAATGCTTCACCTTGTCTTTTGCGCTGATGCACTGCCCATCCGCATCATTGTGGATGGGAATACTGGTGAAGATTTCTCCTCCAGCTAGCTGTTTAATTGTCCACCACCATTCACAACAAGATCTAGCAGGACTGCAGAGCTTTTTCCAATGCATTCGTTGTGGAATCATTTAACCCTGCCTTTTACTTGGTGCTTATATTGTTTGACACAGTCTGGGGGCGGAGTCCTGTGTTGAAGCTTCACCAGGTTGACACCTTGTTGTCAAATATACCTGGTACTTGGAGGACAAGGAGGAGGAAGATATTGTGGAGCCCAATTATCCTGCTCTGCAAAATCTTCTAGTGGGATGTCTAAAAGGTCAGTGAAAGGTTTGGCTTCATGGATCCTAACATTTCTCCTAAGCACAACACATCCTTGCCTGCATTTGGCTCAGCGCTACCCCCCCCCCCCTCCCACAAGGAGTGGCCATAACTGACATGCCTGCCACACCGATACATCTGCTGTTCCCCTGCAATGCCTGGAAAATGCATCACCACCGGCCTCAGAGTGGCACCACTTACCCAGCACCGTGTCACACACCCACTGCATCGTTCTAGTGCTTCAGTGAAAGCACAAAACAAATCCCACCATTACTGTGAACCATCTTGTTATATTTTGGGTAAATCAGTGAACAGGAAGCCTAACCGTTCACCCAAGTGAATCCAGAGTAAAATTACTGGCCCGCCACCATTGGTACACCTTTGTTCCAATGGGATTCACCTACTGTGGGTGAGGCAAGAGTGGAAGCTGCTGCTTGCTGGCTTATGTGTGAGGTTGAGATGCCTACAGTGCCATTCTTGGGACTGCAGTGTCAATGAGGGTACAACCATAGGCAGCCTGCCCAGTGCCAATATTGTGGCAGCTTACATTATGAGCATTGTTGTTTAGATGGTGCTTCAGTCAGAGGTGCCAAAGATGAAAATTCACTGGCAGGTATGACACTGTCGCCACCATTGAGCCCTTTCGTGGTATATCCAAGGAAATCAGCAGCCTGGGGAGTTGGCAGTACAACATGGCTATCCCTGGGACAGAATGTAACATGTATTTTGCTTCTGTCACGTAATGTTCTTGCATCCATTCAGTGTTATGGCATGTAGAATTCTCCCTGAGCTAGGCCATTTTTTCAGTGGAGGAGCTCACATGTTCTCAAATTGCTAAACAAATCTCATGAGTG
The DNA here is from genome assembly GCF_030684315.1 of Stegostoma tigrinum. Classification (NCBI taxonomy): domain Eukaryota; kingdom Metazoa; phylum Chordata; class Chondrichthyes; order Orectolobiformes; family Stegostomatidae; genus Stegostoma; species Stegostoma tigrinum. The sequence goes on along the minus strand of NC_081355.1, from coordinate 69,398,602 downwards.
AGTTCCTCTGCTCTTTGCCCCAGGTTATGAACAGCCTGAGGCATTTAAGTATATAAATCCTGCTATTGGTCAGAATGCCCCACTTCCATGTGACTCCTGAAATTCTGCATCTCACTCCAGCTGAGCTTCACTGTACCTGTCTTCCATCCTCCAATCAGCCTGCAGCTTCCTCTGTTCCTCTCACTTCCGCCGACTTAAATTTGTGTTCAGTGTCAGTTTGATCAGTTAATTCATTAAAGACTTGCTTGCATTTCCCTGGAGAGATTCTGATCTCTTGTTCTTCATAAACTTTGACATAAAACTTGAGGTTGTGGTTGTTCTTTGCCACTGATTCTATCTTGGTTTTTATTTAAATCACTTTTTTTTCCACTTTCTCCATATTCACACAATAATTGTTTAGGGATGATCTAGAAGTCCCGCTTCATGATTTCAGAGCTTCTGAGCTTCTAACTTATTTCAGCAAATCAGATCTCTGGGGATGCCCTGAAGTTGAAGTCAAGGCCATTATTTAAACAGATTGTAAACAAGTAAAACACTTCTCTGAATCAAACTACTAAAATGGCATGCATTTAGGGCTGGGAAGACAGTGTGCAGCTGCACATAATATCTTAGATGGCAGTAGATTTACAACAGATTAAAAAGAATTAGAAGGCTTTAAAATATATATTGTGCAATATTTAAGTCACTTCCATTGTCTTCATACTTTTTACGCCTTTAAAACGAATGGTTTAGGGAAAACAGAATGGCTGCCATCAGCCTTTCAGTTTGAAGCTCACCCTGAGCTGAAACCGGTTTGACGTTGGACATGACAAAAAGCAATAGCCCTTGTTCGGTCACGTTTAAGCTCTGATCGTGGAAGGTCTGGTGCTGCAGTGACACTTGGCAATTAACTCCCAAGCCACATGTGCGTTGTCCCAGTCAGTTGTTTGTCCAAAATGAACAGAGAGTGCCTGTAACTGGCAGGCAACAGCATAGTGCCAAATGGCAAGAGGGAAAGCAGAAACTTTGTAATTCTAATAGGGTGAAATAATGTTTAATGCTTAGAAAGGGGAGCTGCCCAGGTCATACAATACCCAGTGGTTGATGGAAATTTGTTGAGGGCGATTACTTAGACATGACCAACAAGAAAGAAAAGAATTGCAATAGCAATATCATAACCTATGCCACGATAGTGTGTTGCCAACGTCACTGCCAAATAGAATAAAGAAAAATGATTCTTAGGTCCTCATGCCCCCTTCCAAGCACTGTAACTTCCACAGGAAATTGGTGATCTGACTGTGCACTGTAGACTGTCTCCTGCATCAGCCACCAATGGAGTATTGAGGGGAATAGACATGAGGCAATTGCATAGTTTTGGGAAGCTGTCTGATTCTGAATAGTCACAATCCATGGGCACACTGTCAGCCCTCCCTGATATCTCCTCTTTCTCTGCTTCTGGAAAGCTCTGGGCCGATTTTTGTGGCCCAGCCTGTGCTTGTGCAAAGGTATTCCCCTACAAAAGGCCCTGCTAAGTGGCAAAAGCTCCAGTGGAGCAGGCTTCATCTCCTGGACCTTGTGGTTGCAGATTTGTGCTGAAGAACTGATTTGTGAGAATGGGGTTTTGGGAGATATGGAATGCATTCAGTACCCTGAATTGCAGTTGATGCAACCAAACCAAATTGGACTGCCCCTGCTCTCATAATCGTTTTACTGGGGAATCCATTTCCTTATCCACTTGGTGTCTTCTTTCAGGGCAGCTTCCAAACTGCAACCATCTTTAAAGAAGGAACAGTCCTCCTGCCTCTGTGTTGTATTGTAAAATGTTTCAAAATGCGTATACTTTTACTCTCTTGTTGCTCAGACCCTTTTCTTCTCCTTCACCAATCTGACTACTGGTTAAGAAGGATCCTGTCCCAACATTATCAGATCTCAACCTTCAGATTTAACAAGAGACAGTGCTGGTTTCAAATTGACATCTTCCCTGTCTGCTCAGAAGAGCAGGTTAAAATTAAGACTGCAAGAAGACAAGAGGGATGTTCATCAGATTTTAACTAAAGACTTTAGGGACAATAAGACAATTTCAGGATTTCTGGTGCGGAGAATTAAGTAGGGTTATAATCCTAGCCAGATAAATCCCCATGTCCCATTATTCCAGTGCTCCAGTTGTCAAAGTGGTTGCATCTGTGACCTTGCTGGAAATGGCTTATTTGGCAGACATAGGAAACCTATCCATGCAAAACAACTTCTCACCTTGTAACATTTAAGCTCTGTTTATGGAATAAATTGGTTCCAGAAATCTGCAAAATATGTTGCAATAACCCTTTTCAGTAAACAGCAACACAGCTTTACATTTACATCAGTATACAGTGTTCAACTTGCTCACTGGCATTACTGATGTATGCTACAAATTCTCACATGCTACACTGAAACTACAACTGTCTGACTAAAATGGGAGACAAGAAGATTTCCTTTCTCACTGTGCTTGTGGAATAAACATTTTCTTTTCCTGCTTGAATTGGGTCTCAAGGGAACTGTCTTCAGTTAAGAGTCAGTGCTCTGGAAATTAATATCCCATCTTCAAGTTAAAACATTTATGGAGGTATTAGATTCGAGAAACACAATTCAACAAATCAATATAATGTTATTGTGAAAAGTGTGCAGTGATACCTTGTTTGTCAATTTGAATTAAAATCTATTTTTTGAACAAAAAGCTGTTTGAATAATTTAAACAACAAGCTATGACCATTTTGTTGGAGAGAGAATGCCGTCCTTAAATGTCAGTGTCCAATGATAAATGTGGTATAAAACTGTAACTAAAACTCAAAACAACAGGTAATAAGGTTTGCAAACAGCCAGTACATTATCTTTAGGATTTGTGACAAACGACAGACTAAAGCCAGTTAATTGAAAGGTCACAGCATGTATCTGAGGCAAAATTGAAATTTAAAAGTGAAGCTAAATCAAACAAATAAGGCACTGCCAAGCTTGACATACTGCTACCACTTGGTAAATAGCAATCAGTTGGGCAATTATAGTATCCCATGTTATTTATGGGCCAGAAAATCAATGGTCCTGACAGTCAAGAATTTTACTTGAAACTGGAGGAGCAGCACTTCATATTCCGCCTTCGGACCCTACAACCCAATGGTCTCAATGTAGACTTTACTAGCTTCAAAACCTCCCCACCCCTGGCCTCATTCTGTGACCAACCCTCCCTCTTATCCCCACCTCCTTGACCTGACACAACCTATCTGTCTTCTCTCCCACTTATCCACCCCACCCACTTCACTGACCAATCCTCACCACTGCCTACCTGCTTTCACCTATCATCATCCTACCTACCTTCCCCACCCACATCCCTCCTCTCTCTGTTTATTTCAGAGCTCCCTTCCTCCTCCCCCAATTTCTAAAGCAAGGTCCTGACCCGAAATGTGAACCTTCCTGCTCCTCTGATGCTGCCTGGTCTGCTGTGCTCCTCCAGCTCCACACTGCGTTATCTCTGACTCCAGCATTGGCAGTTCTTGCTATTTCTGAGAATTTTACTTGATCCTTTGGGCATGTGGCTAGCTCACACGCTCAAAAGCCAGCAGTGCCCTTCTGTAGGCATGCAGATCATATTGATATCTGACCTTCAATTTTAACACAAACCGTCACTACTTTGACAGATGGGTGAAGGGCAGTCAGAACATGCCAAGAAATGAATGAGGTATTAAAATATTGTAATTTTCTTTGTTGTGCAAGAGGCCCAGCAATGCCTACTAGAACCCACAAGTTGAGACCTGCCCTGCATGTCACCAATCCTCTCCCATATCCTCTTTCTAACTATGAGGTCACATTATTCGTACAAGTATATTCCAGTTTTTTAATCCCTATCACCAACCTCACCTCCCATACTTCCCCTGCTTTCTTCCAGCCATCAAATTTGCTGCTGCCATCTTTGATCCAGGTCTTTGCAAAAGTCAACAGCTGCTTGTCTGCCTCCTTGAAAGTTTTGAGCATTGTGGTTTAGAGTAGGGAACTGTGATGAGTCTTTGTTTTAACAATGCCTACGTCAGCTGAGTTTAATTTTGTGCATATTGCAGAAGGTCACATCTCTCCACATTTGTGAACAATTGGTTTTTCTGTGATGACATATCAAAGTGTAACTTGTATAAAATATTGGTGCCACCTTTGAATTCACTGCCTTAATCTGAAATTATGTCACAACCATTCCAAGTTTTAACAGAGTGCTTCAAACTTTAGCAATAAACCTGAATTTTCTGTAAGTGTAAATGAAATTGAATTTACCTCAGATTTCACTTCAAGCTCATTATTCCTGGGTTGTATGGAAAAGATCTCCGAACTTTCAATTATGAAATGAAATCCAAAACATGCAGCAAATAAACGATCCTGAAAATTCAAGCTAAAGGATCATGAAATGATATAACAAGATATGGAGCTGGATGAACACAGCAAGCCAAGCAGTGTCAGAGGAGCAGGAATGCTGATGTTTCATAACCTTCACTTAACCACGGCTGGAGCTCTTGCATTTCACAGATAGTGCTTTCCCAGCTGAACAGCTTCACCAACGAAGATCCTCCCTGCTGCACACTCAATGACCCTTGCGAGTTGATGACAGATTTGAAGACTGGTGCACTGATTAATGCAGTTCTTAATTGGTTTTACATGTTGTTTAATTACTTACCTACAAATTGAAGGAGTTCATTACTCACTTTCATTCTTGCCTCGTTGAATCATGGAAAAGGACAGGCTGATGTCACAATTCCAACTTAATGTCGATTTATCTTCACTTAATTCCACATCCATACCAAACCTTTGTTATAAAAGTTCATGCAAGTGTTAATAAACCAGAATGGCATCGATTCAAGTATGTATGGATGACAAAGAAATTCACTTGTTGGCATCAACCCCTGCTGAGGCATACAGTGGCTATACCTCCTGCTTCCTCCAGCTTTTTTCTGTCTCTTTATACCTGAAGTGGTGGTGAGTGACGTAAACCATTTTACCTTGTTTAGTTCCAACTCCGCTATGGTAGTTATCTAGTCAGAGTCATACAGCACGGACACAGATCCTTCGGTTCAACTCATCCATGCCAACCAAATTTCCTAAACTGATCTAGTCCCATTTGCCAGCCATTTGGCCAATATCCCTCTGAATCCTTCATATGCATGTACCCATCCCGATGCCTTTTAAATGTTGTGATTGTAGCCACCTCTACCACTTCCTCTGGCAGCTCGTTCCATACGTGCTCCACTCTCTGCATGAAAAAGTTGTCGTTTAAATCTTTCTCCTTTCACCTTAAACCTACACCTTCTAGATTCGAACACCCCTACCTTAGGAAAAGTGCTTTGGCTACTTCCCCTCATGATTTTATAAACCTCTATAAGGTACCCCTCAGACTGCGACCTTTGAGATAAGTATGAAGAAACCCCAGTATTGAAAGACAATTACTACATTTCATGTTTCAAAATGCTCATTGATATAAGAATTTTTTTTCTGGAAGTAATCTTTGTTTTGTATTTGAATTAATTATTATTTCTCTTTTGGTAAGGAAAGAGATACATTTTATTTATTAATTTCTGCAATAACATACTGTCAGAAGTCAACTAGAGGAGCTGTAATATATTACATAAAGAGGGTGTCATGGAATGAGTGGGGTATTGAAATAATGTAAACTATTACTTGATGAAGCTCGTTGACAATTGGATCTTAAAATATATGTGCAGGAAGCAGAGTAAAGGTGATTAAATTATATATTTTGTTACAGGTTGGATTTTCTCTGTCTTTGGCCTTCTGGGGTTTGCGAGGTGCAATGAAAATCTGACAAATACCAATGGACACCAGTGTGAGAATGAATCAGCTTCTAAACAACACTGCAGCATGGGCAGCTGCAACATGCAATGTCACTCACAAAGCGCTCAGACAGACTATTCAATGTGACATGGCTCTATACAAACTAATGGAAAATAAATAATTTTACAAAGTAACATTTTATTGGAGAAAAGATATGCTTTCTGATTGTAATAGAGCCGAAAATCTTTTGGTATCTTAGAATCAAAAATCAGTAAGAATAATAATCTGTGATAGTTTGCATAAGAAGATTAAAGTAGTTCATGTTCCAGTATATTTTGACTACAAATTTTCTTGAACTTAATTCCAAGTGTACTAATGTTTACAACATTTAAACAGAGGTTATACAAGCTCAGATTTTTGACTTGCTTAAAATAAGCTAATGACTGAGAACAATACGAATGAACTGCCAATGTGCATTCCCTGAGTTTGTTCTTGACCCTCTGCACAGACTTTCTTAACAGGTTTGCATAAAATTAACAAAAGCTGAAAGTAACCTTAAATGTTGTTTAATATATTTCAAAAGAAAAATCCATAATTTTAAAAACTAATTTGATGGAAGTAAACATTTGATGAAGCTCTGTAGCAAGATGTTTACACTTGTATCTCAGATCCAGAGATTGATTTTAGCTCTGCGTGTCTATCTACATACTATTTTTCGATCCCACTTTGCAAAATTATGTTTTCTTTGTCTTTTCTAGCAATAACTAAATCAGGAAAACTGATGAAAGGACTAGTTGGTAATGTTTCCAGTTCACTTTGGAGTTTTGGACTATGATTTTTACTTATCATTCATTGGAAGATAATCATAGTATTTACCTTTCACCTTTCTCTGTAGAAACAGAAAATATTTATAACAATCGCTATACACTGAAATACATGCTGATCCGTTCATCTCCAAGGAAAGACATGGCTCCTTTAAACACCATTACACATCCTTTTATTTCTTCCATTGGGGTAAAGGACCTCACTATTGTCTTTTATGGTAATTGCCAACGTGTTTTCATAGCCCTTAAGCATCCTATATATCTTTTAGAACTTATTTTCATTTTTTAAAACTTTCTTTAGTTTGTTTCTGTGGTATTTCACTTGTATTTCTCGTATGCTTCTTCGTAAATTTCATTTTTGATCAGACCTTTCGATATGTGTCAATGGACCCCTGGCTATAGTGCTGCCATTTACTCCTAATCAGAAAATATCTAATCATAACCTGGTCAGAATATATTTAACATTCTCTACCTCATATTTAAATTGATGACACTGCTGGTTATTGTTTTAACAAGCATTTTTTTTCAGTGGTTAATCTGGGTGAGATTTTCTTTCATCCTACTGGCACAAGTTAATTTCTAGTTCAATATTTCATGACGTAGCTGCTGCTTTTCTTTGTCTACTTTAATATGGATTTGATTAGGTTTTGGTCACTAATTACAATGTGTTAGCCCACATTCATGTCACTTACTTAGCCTCCTTTTTGCTCAGAACCATTCCACTCCCCAGTAGTGATCTGTAAATCCTTTGAGTGTGGGGACATTTTAAATTCACTATCAAATGCGAGACCCTGAACGATGATTGGAGCAACTGAATACCACTTAGGCTCAAAATTATATTGTAAGCTTCCAACTTTGTATGTTCAACATGCTGAGGAAACAGCCCTCAGTGTATTTTAAGAAAGACGTACTTTTTTCTTTGCTCCTTTTTGGCTTATGCTAGTCAAAGGATTATTAAAATGTTCCTTTATTAGAAATGTGACTCTCTAAGTTGACTTTATGGTTTTTACTTATTGACTATCCTAACCTCTTTTCAAGCTTTTAGTATATTTGTCAAAAATCTAATTTTAACTTCAGGTTTCCAAGCTGTGACTATAGGTTATAGCCTGGTAATTGAAATAGGAGGCAGGATATTCCTCACCTGCTTCAGGACCTCACATCAGGACTCACAACCCCATGCTGTGGAGGGAAGTCACCTATCAGTGAATTTTCCTGAAGTGACTAATTAGTAGCCAGTGATCAAATCCACTAGCCAATTCACAACAGCAGATGGATCCTTGTAGCAGAAGAGCCAATAGGTGATTGCTGAACTAAGCAAAAACAGTCAGCTACCCTTTGGACTAATGAAGACAGAGGGTGCCTCAAGATGGCAGCGCTAGCCTGTTTCAAACATTTTAAAATATTAACTTTAAAAAGAAATCCTTTCAACAGTCAGGGCTTTATTGTGCACTGCTGCTGCAGCTAAGCCAGCCAGACATGAAGAGCCTTAAAGCCCGCTCAGTGTTGCTCTGAGGCAGCCGACCTGGTCGCCCACAATAAGTCCTACTTGGTGCATTGCTTACCTGCCAATACACTGCCTCGATCTCCACGAAAATGGTCTAGCGGCCTAATGGAGCCAGATAAACTGGCATGCCAGCACGTGGCATGGCCTTCTGCACCCGCCTGCCCACATTGGGACCTAAAATTCAAACCCAGGGTAATGGAGCTGTCACATCATTCCCACTCTCAAACAATGTTAGTATTGAAGTTTTAAATTGGATCCAGTTCTGTCATGCTATACTGACTATGAGTAATGAGTCAATTGAACCTGAAGGTTGAACGAGTAGCATCTTGTATAAATCCAGTTCACATAGCCTTGTTAATGACTAGACTTCACTGTAGTAATAAATTTGAAACTTCATATGGGATTTCTCTTTGAAACAGAGATAATCTTGCAGCAGAATAGTTTACTGTGCTGCCCTTCTTAAAAACATTACAAGTCATTTTTGTTGTATTTTCACTCTTTTTCCTTCGATAATAGATTTTATTGATCACTAACTGCTAATTTAAAAAAATTCATAGAATTGCATAATAAAATTTCACACTTTAAGAATTTTGTAATGAACTAAAATCAGTATTGACTGAAAATTACTAAGTAGGCAGCCAACACGCTAAACTGCAAAAAAGGATTTCCTCAGTAACTTCTTAACATAAGTGAAACCTCACACTGCATTTATTATTGCATGCATTCTCAGCAGAGCTGTAGTCCTGTGTGTAAAACATCCAAGCCCCTTTTTGCTTTCAGTCCTTTTGAACAAAACTTACAAAGCACATTTGAATGGACTTACAGGCACTCTGGTGTTTCTTTGGTGTTTAACATTCCACGCAGTTTGTTTCTTCAAACAGGTGAGTCGCCTTCACCATTCCTCTGCTCGGAGGTTAATCTGAAAGCTCTTCTTCTGCCTAGCATAGTATCATTTGGTGTGAGCCTTCTCCATCTTGTCCTTGCTGACATTGGCAGTCTGTAAGTTTGTATGCAATAAGAACAGCTGCCCCTGCTTTTACGCACCTCATTTTAGAGAGATTTTCTTTTCTTGGGCCTGTCTCTCTCAATGGTAAACAGGTCACATGTGCTTTTCTCCTGGGAGATTTCATAGGAGGTCACATTCCTCACTGTTCCATTTTACTTTGAATTAAAGAAAAAAGTATAAAATGCACCTGTTTCAAAAAATAACATTTAGCACTCATAACAATGTGATCAGACTGATTACTAATAAATAAGGGGAGGCACGGTGGCTCAGCGGTTAGCACTAATGCCTCACAGCACCAGGCACTCAGGTTCAGTTCTGCCCTCGGGCGCCTGTCTGTGTGGAGTTTGCACATTCTCCCTGTGTGTGTGTGGGTTTCCTCCCACTGTCCAAAAATGTACAGGGTAGGTGGATTGGCCCTGGTAAATGGCCTGTAGTGTCCAGGGGCGTGCAAGTTAGGTGGATTAGACATGGGAAATGCCAGATTACAGGGGAAAGGGTTGGGGAATGAGTCTGGGTGGGATACTCTTCAGAGGGGCAGTGTGGACTTGGTGGGCTGAATGGCCTGCTTCCATGCAGTAGGGATTCTATGATGAAATGCACCTTCCGTGACTTTTATCATTTTATCAGTTCTCTGGGCTCCTATAGCCCAATAGGGAATTGTGGGGAATTACCCACATCCCCCAGGCATAATCATCCCACTGGATAACAATCTAAAATTTAGGCTGAAAGTAGTAGTCAGATTGTGTGGGATGGGTTTTCAACCTCCTTATTCTGCTATAAAAATGCTACCATAAAGCCAAAAGCTAAGTTTTTCTCCACTATATCCACCAAAAATGATTCCGTAGTGGTAATGAGACACAAAGGATTTGTCCTCGGAGTCATCAATATTTATTTTGGACAACATGAAGTCTCATGGGCAAGTAAACCTCTAGCTGAGGAAATTGTGCTTCTCCATGTTGAATAACGCTGGGAGGATGCACTTAGTTTGGCAAGGACAGAAAATGAAAAGGGGAATTTCACCAAGAAAATCTCAGTAGCTCTACTGCTAACTGACCTGGCTGAGTCCGAAATACCATGGCTACTGGACAAGGTCTGTGAATGTATGGTGTAGGAGCTAACGACAGGGAAAAGCTTCCTCATTATCACCAATCTACCTGCTGCCGATGACTCTGCAACTGATGATGAGCTGTGGCAATTAATGATATCCCAGAACGTGACTTCCGAACTGCTTCATCTGTTGGATCAGGACTTGCACTCAGGGAGACTGCATGGTAATTGCAACAACATGGCTATGAAGGTCACAGCTTCCCTGAAAATTCATGCCAAGGAAAGGTGGTGACCTTTGTGCATCTCCCAGTCCTCCGCACTGAAATGTAACCCGGGCTGTTGTTTTAATGTTGCTATTTTCTCGAGAGCACAGCTCTTCCTATCCTTTTCAGCGATGAGGAGAGACGAGCACTGCCTCGAGAGTGGGATTCTCCACTATTGCTGGCTTCCCACAGGACTGATGTTGCCTTGAAAGTGCCATATCAGCATCTTGAAGAGCTTGTCAACAGAAAATGCTTCCACTCCATCAAAGCTCAAATGATTTGTGACTATTGATGCCACAATCAGGAGTCTGACCAAGATATTTTGTGAGCTGTCATGACTCATATGTATCAGAGAACTCACAAGTTCCTGCTTCCTTCCAAGGTCCTTGATCCATGCGGGAATAATTCCTTGAACACAAGGATAACCCCCTCCATACATGGCTCATGACACCTTTACAGAATTATCAGGCTGGGGTAGAATGAAGACACATCACTTCTCACATTTTGACAAGACCGTAGTGGAGCAGGGCAAAGCCTTCCTCAAGATGAAGTTTCATTGCCTGGACCTCTACTGCAGCAGAATATAGTCCAGAAAGGGTGTCCCACACCATTGGACCATTCTGGCCCCTCACAACTTGAATCAACAAAGAGTAGGCATCATTGGCTCAGATAAAATTTCAGGGAATGACAACAGTTTCCTGAAGATGAGGCTGAGAATCAGGATATAGATTAGGTGACCTAATAAACAGAGCAAACCAAAATAATGCGTCATTTATTCAGAGACATAAGAGGTCATCTAATTAAAACGCAATTCCAGAATGAATGAGATAACAATGTTTGGGGATGGAGGGAAAAAACAGCCCAGGCAGTATCAGAGGAACTGGAAAGCTGATGTTTCAGGACCCTTCTTCAGTTATTGTAAAGGTTAGAATGAACCCAAACTCTAGATCCGCTATGTAGATGACACATTTCTGATTATCAAATGCACAAGACTAGAAGAAACCCACTGATACATAAACAACATCCGCACAGGAATTAAGTTCACAAAATAAAAGAGAACAATAACCTACTACCCTTCCTAGACAACAAGGTGTGGAGCTGGATGAACACAGCAGGCCAAGCAGCATCAGAGGAGCAGGAAGGCTGATGTTTCAGGTTTAGACCCTTCCTCAGAATCCATTTCTGAAGAAGCGTCTAGGCCCGAAACATCAGCCTTCCTGCTCCTCTGATGCTGCTTGGCCTGCTGTGTTCATCCAGCTCTACACCTTGTTATCTCAGATCCTCCAGCATCTGCAGCTCCTACTATCTCTGGAACAATTTTAACCCCAGTGCAAAGCTGCTTCTAAGGATGTCTACCCTGAAGAAGTTACCCTCCCGAAAAACCTTAGTGGGTCTCTCTCCCATTGCAACTCTGTCGTAATCTCTTTGGTCTTGAAACTGCTCGAATACATCCTGAAGCAAACCAGGTACTATGGCCACATTACATTTCTTAGTACCTGCCTGCAGAATAAACCATTTCTGAAGAAGGGTCTAGGCCTGAAACATCAGCTTTCCTGCTCCTCTGATGCTGCTTGGCCTGCTGTGTTCATCCAGCTCTACACCATGTTATCTCAGATTCTCCAGCATCTGCAGTTCCTACTATCTCTGAAACCCTTCCCAGACATAATGGTAGAACGTAAGAACAACGGAAACTCAATACTAGCATATACAGAAAGACCACACATACAGACCAGATAGTTAATTACTCCAGCAACCTCCCCAACACCCATAAATGGAGCTGCATCAGAACATTATTCAAACAGGCCACAACACACTGCAGCAACCTGGAATTACGCAATCTAGAACAGAAGCACTTCCATGGAGATTTTAAAAGGAATGGACACACAAAAAGCACAATCCACTGTTACTTCTGTGACAGACCACACAAGAAGACACAACATGGCCAGACACAGTAGTCACCCCAGCGTACATCAGAAACATATCAGAGATGACCACAAGACTACTCAGACCCCTAGATATCAGGGTAGCCCACAAACCAGCAACCACCCTGCAACAGCTACTGATGAAGGTAAAGGATCCCATGCCCAAGAAAACTAACGTAACATTCAAAATACCATGCAAGGACTGTGAGAAACATTACATAGGCCAAAGTGGAAGAAAACTGTCTATAACGATGCACAAACACCAAGGAACCACCAAGAGACGCAACCAATTCTCACTGGTCTCAATACACACGGACAAAGAAGGACACAAGTTCGGCTGGCACAACATAACCCTTAACAGCAAGAGCCAAACAGAGACATTCCTGGGAACTCCTGGAGACCTGGCATTCCTACTGGAACTCCATCAACAAACACATTGAACTGGACCCAACATACAAATCACTGAAAAACTGAACTAGAAGTGATGTCAACCACTCCAGAAAACCGAGGCATATAAATAACAAATGAGACCCCAACGCTTCCCTGGAGGTGCACTGCCAATTTTACCTAGCAGAGTGACGAAACGTCTTAAACCAAACCCACTGGCTCGGCAAGCGAGTCTGCAATGTCATCCACAACCTGAGCTACAAATCTTCTCAAAAGCTTTAGACTGTACCTTTCCCTATAGAGGTGCATGTAATCATCACTAATTCCATACTTTTACAAGGTGGGTGTAAGTGTGGAGTGATGTGTGCAGGCCCTTTCACATGCCCTGCGCATTCGCCTCAGCATTGTCCACTTTGAAGTGCAACAACTTACTTGCAATATTACATTTCAAGGATCACTAACCTCTCAGGCTATCTGCAGTGACAGAGTTGGTTTCTTGTGACAGATGAGCAATGTTTGGCCATAATGTGAAAACTAGCCTGAGAAAAGTCACTCCAAACCATGAGAGACCCAATACTATGAATCTCACTTGACGAATGGAAGTGGTGTATGTGGGAACAATTACAATGTTTAAAAGACATTTGGATAGGTACATGAATAGGAACAATTTGTAGGAGTATGGGCCAAGAGCAGGCAGATGGGAATAACTTAGTTTGGGCTTATTTTCGACATAGATTGGTTGAACTGAGCGTATGTTTCTGTGCTGTCTGACCCTATGACTATGACTACGATTAAAGGAAAATGGGGAAGTGTCCATTTTGTCAATACAACCTGCCAATATTTGCTAACATGCAATAAACTAGAATTTGTTAATCATGAGACTCTTCTGTTTAGACCAGGAAGTGGCTTTCCTGTATCACACTCATCCAAACTGGTCCTGCAACTTTTTTCCGCTTAGAGCAGGTGGTGGCAGTAACTTTTAACACAAGCGTCAGCTCATGTGACAAAATGAGTTGGCATTCCCGAACTACAATCTTAACTGTATGTTGTCCCTATATGAAAATTACTTTTTTCTAAAGGAGGAAGCACCACTGTCACTGTCACTGTGAAATTTAAATCCAGTTTCACTTTACAATTTACTTTAATCATTGTAAAGTCCTGCTTTCTTTTAAATGAGTTGCACAGCTTTGTAAAGTTTGGATCTAAAATATGCTTCTTATACTTTATTATGTCATAAAATGTTATAATATTATGTTATAATAAAGTATTAAAAGATAACTGTGTACTACTTGTTCTTTCTTATCTGCCACCAAATAGTGACAAACAGGATTTTCAAATATTGTAACACTGGAAGTAGAAAAGTGTAATTTATGACCAATTAATTTCCAAGTCAAACATTAATAGTTACTTGGACAAGTATAGAGTCATTAGAGAAAGTCAGCATTGATTATTCTAAAGACAAAAGAATGACATAAGCTGGAGTAAGCAATTCAGTCCCTCAAGCCTGCTTTGTTATTTAACACAATCTTGGTCGATCTCATATCGGCCCAAACTCCACTTTCCTGCCTGCTCTCCATAACCCTTTGACCCCATTAATTCTATCCATTTCCTATGCAATTTCCCAACATCCATTGTACTCTGAGATCGTGAATTCCACAGATTTATGATCCTTTAAGAAAAGTAATTCACCCTACCTCATATTAAGTATGCTTATTCTAAAAAAGATGACCTCTAGATTGCTTTACGCTCTTTCTAAGTCTAATCTGCCAATTGCCTTTCATATCTGATATATCTCAATTAATTTGCTAAACTTCAAAGAGTATTGGCCTAACCTTCTCCATCTCTTTTGACAAGACAAATCCCTCATCTCTAGAATCAATCTGGTGAACCTGCCCTGAATTGTCTCCAATACAAAATACATCTTTCCTCAAGTGAGGGAACCAAAACTGTATGTGACCTCACTAATGCCATGTACTTTCCTACTTTTGTACTTTGTTCCTTTAGCAATAAATGCCAAAATTCAATTTGCCTTCCTTGTTCTCTGCTATACCTGCAGACTAGTTTTGTGCAGTTCATACACGAGGACATCTAAATTCCTTGGCAGCAAAGTACTCTGAAGCTTCTCTCCAATTAGACAATAAGTTATATTTTTATTCCTCTGTCTAAAATGTATAATCTTACATTTATCCAGACGAATCATGTCTGAACAATCTGAATGAATGTTTCGATGTAGTAACGGAAGGGTTAATGAGATTAATATAGTTGATTCGATGTATATGGACTTCCAAAGGCATTAATGAAGTGCCACATAATAGACTGCAAATAGTCGTGATGCCCATGGAATAAAACGGACATTAGTGGGATAAATGCAAAGCTGACTTAGTGTTGAAAAACAATGTAGCTGTGAGTGATTGTTTCTCAGATTGCAGAAGGGATATACTTAGGGCTTCCCAGTGGTCAGGAACAGGACCACTGCTTTTCGTGATCTATGTTAATGACCTAGATTTAGGTATGCAGGGCACAATTTCAAAATTTGCAGAGAACAGACAACATGACTGACTGTGAGAAAGTTCCAAAGAAGTGAGTGGAATGGGAATGCATATGGCTGATAAGATTTAATGCAAGAATATTAAGTGCAGTGCTAAGTATAACGTGATATATTTTCAAAGAAAAAGTTAGGAGAGACACATCAATTTCCTTAGATACAGGCATGATACCAAAGACGTTGGCAATTGCTTGAGCTGACACCTTGAGATAATTAGACACAATCGTGTGAACATTCTTATGAACTCGAAGTAAAGCTCACAAATGGATGTAAAAATTAGGGGTGGTTAAGAGTTGTATTGGATGATATGAAATTGGAACAGTGTAGACTGAGTGGTTTCTGCATTTTGAGAGTTTATTTTGGATTTGCCTCCTAGTGTGTGGTTCCTGCCTTTGTCTCTTTCCACTGTTTGGCATTAGAGCCATGAAAAGTTCCTGCTGCACTTTGACTTTTCATTGTATTGACTTATTGACATAAATGAATTTCTGCTGGGCACACGTTCTCGAGGGAGAGTTCAGCTCTTTTAACAGTTTTCTAAATCTGAAGAAAATGTACAATAACCCTTTTTTGCTCACATATCACGCTTATTGGGAAAATGAAATACAGGTTTCTGGACAACTGAAACATTACAGCAATATTTTATTCAATAGTTTTGTACCTTTTTTCTCTGTGTCTTTTCAAATTTTTAAAGCAAGTTGAAATGGAAGGAAGCTACAAATATAAGATTAAACTTCTTGTCTAACACAAACTACCCCTGAAAGCATACAATAGGTCAATTGAAATAAGTTGTTGAAGGAAACAAGGCTGGCCAATAACACCCTCATGGATTTCCTCGATCCCTTCTCTCCCAAAGAAGCTCTCTTGTCCCTTTGTTATTTTTACCCTGTGTGTGTGTGTGTGTGTGTGTGTGTGTGTGTGTGTGTGTGTGTGTGTGTATCGGATTTTTAATTTCTTAAATAAGACACTTTTAAAAGGATTATTTGGAAATGAGTTACAGAGAGTAGCTAATATAAAGAGGTCATTGCCAAGAATCAAGCAATCTGCAGGAATTTGAGCTTCAGCTTTGATTTGTTTCTGCTGTTTGCCTTCCAATGCTGTTTATCTATGACCTTAAAGCTGATGATATATGTGTGTCACTTGAACCTGACAGTTGTCTGTTATGGTGCCTGTTTATGAGTGAGCCTCACAGTGCCAGGGACCAGGGTTCAATTCCAGCCTTGGGTGACTGTCTGTGTGGAGTTTGCACGTTCTCTCTGTGTCTGCATGGGATCCCTCCCATAGTCTGATGATGTGTAAGTTAAGTGGATCGGCCATACTAAAAATTGCCCTGTAGTGTCCACCGATGTGTGGGTTAACCAAGATAAAAAGCCATGGGTTATGAGGACGAGGTCAGGGATTTAGGTCTGGGTGGGATGCTGTTTGGAGCATTGGCGCAAACTTGATGGGCTGAGTGGCCTCTTTCTGTACTATACGGATTCTATGAGTTGATTATCCCCTTCAGTGAGGAACTGAAATAACAGGCCACTGTCCCGGTGCAAACAGAGCAGTAGGGCCTTACAATCACAAGTTTCTACCTACTTCTGTTGAAAGTGGTGTCAATGTTATTTTCTGGCAGTCCTTACCAAAGCAACCAGTACTAACTGATCTTATGCCAGTAGGGGGACCATGTTGCATTGAAGTATCCAACGCAATTTATGTTTCTGTCAAAACAGAAATACCAGCAATAAGTGTGCAATCTTTGTGTGGAAAGGGCAAGCATAAGGACAGAAAATTGATCTCAACTTAACTGAGATTTTATTGTTCTCTAGGTCCGAAGCATCAGCTTTTGTGCTCCTGAGATGCTGCTTGGCCTTCTGTGTTCATCCAGCTCCACACTTTGTTATCTTTCATTGTTCTGAGCCTGTTTTAATTGTGATCAGATGAGGCAAAGGAACAACAGTAAAGCAGCAGGCACAATAGACGCCTTCAGAGCAACCACATGAGAAGTGTTTTCTACAAGAGTTAAATTCTTGCATCCAATTAAATTCTTTCGACACGGAATCAGTTAGCAGGAGCTCAGAGGGGGTCACCTGTGAAGAGGTTCAGGTTCTCTCCGTAGATAGCAGGAGGCATTTGCAGCCTCCTGTAGGAGATGTTGGGCTCTGGCTGTTCGATTGTGACAATGGTAAAGTGTCAATCATCCGCAGTTCACTTTATTCAAGAGCCTAGATTTTTGCAGAGTCGTGGAAACTTGGTGTCATTTCCAAAATGGAAGACAGACTTCGAATTTGAAAAATCCAACCACATGCAAGGCAAAGCCCATTTCTTTAGGAGGTAATACATTGAAGGTGATTCACTTCTGTGGAAATCAAGGCACCATCCTGACTTGGAAATATAGTACCATTTGTTGCTGGGTAGAATTCCAGGCACCCCTATCCTAACAGCACTTTGGGTGTAGTCAAACCAGACGGATTGTGGCATCACAAGATGGCAGCTCACCATCTTCTTAAGGGCAATTAGAAATTGGCAATGAATGCTGGCCTAGCCTGTGATGACCACATCCCTCGAATGATTAAAAAGGAGGTTTATAATATAGTGGATTCCCTACATTTTGAAAAGATCACAAAAGGCTGGAGTACTGCAATTATAAAATCTTTCTTCAATAAAGGAGGGAGACAGAAAGCCAGAAACTAAAGGTAAGTTAGCCTTCTTCACAAATATTTTGAAAGAGAAGTACAGGGTGTCACCAAGCAATGCCACCTGCAGCAACCACACATACAGGGCCTCAAAACAGCTGGCAAGCTCAAAGTAACATTTACTCCACAGGCTATTTTTAGGTGACAGCTGTGGAAAGAAATGGAGAACTTCTTATTTAAAGTCCTTCACTGTGCCAGCCACATCATCAATTCATTGACTACACCAGAAGTAACAAAAGTCCCCATGGATAATGGCAAGCAGGATAGGAGAGGACAGGACTTCAATTCCATGGCAGCCCTACTGAATATTCCCAGGCTGTGGTGATTTTTGCACAGGGGGGGTTTCCTGCATCAACGATCACACATCCTTACAGAGTGGGTAGCTGTTTAAGGTAGTGAAAAGGCCAAGTAGCCATTATTTGTATGCAGCAATTCAATTTTAAGGAAGTGAAAGAGGGCCCTGCATTATGTCAGGTGCCCAGCAGGTGGTCTTATTGTGGGAGGTTCAAGGAATTTCAAAGCCTGTTACCGACAGTATTATCATGGAGCTGCCTCCAAGTGAATGGGAGACATGTAGAAAGGAGGCAAGGATAATGGGAACTGCAGATGCTGGAGAATCTGAGATAACAGGGTGTGGAGTTGGATGAACACAGCAGGCCAAGCAGCATTAGAGGAGCAGGAAAGCTGATGTTTTGGGCCTGGACCCTAGACCATTTCTGAAGAAGGTCCTAGGCCCAAAACGTCAGCCTCCCTGCTCCTCTGATTTTGCTTGTCCTGCTGTGTTCATCCAGCTCTACACCCTGTTATCTTAGAAAGGAGGCAGAGTTCTGTTTTAAATATGCAGATCACTCCAATTATGTCAGCAGAATCTTAAGAGTCCTGAACCGGAAGCTGTGGGGATATTTGGACGTTAATGTCTGCACCAACTGTCAAGGCACAAGTCCTTCGGGAAGAATCTGGGCTGGAAGTGGCTCGAAGGATACTGTTATAATTTATTTTTCAGATTTGCTTGTGGACCTGGGGAATGTAGGAGTACTCCTCCAGACTACATCCTCCTAGCTGCTACCACTCCCAATCCCAAATGATGGTCTGAGCCTCCCAAATTGCAGCCAGTATACTTTGCCTTAAATTCCTGCTGCTGTTCACCAGCCAATTTGCTTGTTCTTTTGAAGGCCTTTACGTTCTTATTAAATGAGTATCAATCGCCAAATCCCTGCTCGTAGTTGGGCTTCCCTGAAATCCTGCATAATCTTGTGTCGGACCATCGAATATCACTGGCAGTGTCTGGGTGGTGCATGTCTCATTATGATGAGCTCGCAGCACGAATGTTACAGGCTGCCTGGGACACTGACAAGCATGTGAATTGCAGCCTTGTCCTATGCACACTTATTTTATGTTGTATTAGAATTTCTCAGCCTTTGTGTTGACTCTGACATCTTCATTATTGAAGGATCATTCAAATCAAAAGGCAAATCCTCCCGGAATCGGTTAAGGCACGTTCAGCTGTTTCTGCGTTTATATTATTCAAGCTCAGGAACTATTTCTCAACTCATTCCTAATCGTGCCCTGGGCATTCACCAGATTTTTTTTAGTGCTGGTTATAATTCTCCTTAGTTGTGAGCTTCTCTCGCGCATAGATTGAAGACAGCTGCCGCACAGGAATCAGTTGTTCAGCCTGGTGCTCAATTAGCCCACTCACAGGGGTCTTGGACCGAAAAATATGTTCTCCTGCCTGCTGTGTTTTGCATGAACTCTAAAATGCAGCTGTGTACTTAGCAATAATCCAACAAGTTATACCTATCCAGGGATCAATAAAGTATTTCACGCAAAGGTAGGTAATGTCCCTTTGAAGTTCCAATGGTGACTGTGTGTATTGTGTGGGCAGAATCTTCTCAGACCCATTGAGATGAATCGAGAAGTGGAGCAGGGAACATGTTTTGAAAAGTGCACTTCAAAGCAGCATCCTGATGAATTCCCAAGTCTGAGAAATTTTGCCGGAGGGTGGAACAATGTGGCAAACAAATAGAGTTAGTTATGCACCAAGGTGGGGAGCAAGCTTGGGGGATTCGTTCAATGTCAGATCAGCTCCCCCTCCACCGAGGTGAGGCTTGACAGCAACTCATTGCCGCTATGTCTATGTCATTTGTTGTATCATGTTACGGCTCACCAATTCACAATGAAATTTTCTACCACCATGATTAAGTCCGGGAAATGTCCAGGCGTGCTTAGCCTAGCGTAGTTAGGGGAACACTACTTCCTGATCAAAGTAGGAAAGTTTCTTGTACTTAACAAGGTCCTTGTTATTGCTTATTAGCAATTAGTGACAGGTTACATCAATCTGACAGCCACTGTTACAGAGATATTAAGGATGACCAGATGTTGTGTCACACTTCTCAAAGATCCTCTTCCTAACAGCCCTTCCTGGAAACTCAGGTTTCCACTTTCCCAGGTATCCACGCAAGCCATCAACATGCGCTTCCACCTGCCCACACAGACCTGGCATACGAGATGATCATGTAAAGTGTAATCATTAACTGTAAACCCCTTACCTCATCCACCGCACCCCCGACCCCGACACTCCTACCAACCCCTTGAAGATAGGGTACTCCTCACTACGAGTATCCACCGGTCCCTCATAGTCCTTTTCAGAATGATTATTTAGATCATTCCCTTTTGCAGAAAACATTGTCCACCTTCAAAACCTTACCCTCAGACTCCTGCCCGCTCCTGCTCAATAACTTGAAATGTTACATACACACACAGGCACACCCGCACAAACACACACCAGTCCCAGATGAGAAGTATCTAGACCAATAGCCCAGGCTGGTCATGATGGAATCCCACTCCCTGGACAGCAAAGGCACAGAGCCCCACCTGACCAGAACTGCCACAAGCAGGTTCTGGACAGTTGCCAATCCCATGGACTGATATTGAAGGCTGCCTTTGACTTACTAAGGCAGAGCACCCTAACTAATGGGTCTCTCCATGGATTTCAGTCATAACTCTCCGTTAAGATTTGGAGACATTGCTCCTTGCTTGCTGCAATGCAGTGTTTTTGCAACATAAAACACATGGAGCAGATGTAAGATTGATGAAATATGCTGTCATACAGTAAGGTGTTCTTGCACTTGTCTGGGGACTGCTGATCAGCACATCAAGCAGCTTGGTTGTGTGACTGTGCTAACTGGTCTGGTAAGGCCTAGGTGCTGTGAGCATGCAAGTAGGCATTAAGTGAACAAGTGCTAAGTGAACAAGTGAGCCACCCTGAGATGCAGGCTGGTCCAGATCATGATCTGGGTGTCTTTTGCTGCATACTACATGTCCTTACAGTAGCCTTTCACTGCTAGTAGCGCTGTACCCTGCAATCAAATATATGCTTCCAGAATGCACTGATATTTTATTCATAGATTCATACAATCCCCACAGTGTAGAAACAGGCCCTTCAGCCCAACAAGTCAACACCGACCCTCAGACCATCCAGACCCATTCCCCCTATAAACCCACCTAAGCTGTACATCCCTGAACAGTATGGGGCAATTTAACATGACCAATCCACCTAACCGGCACATCTTTAGACTGTGGGAGGAAACTGGAGCACCTGGAGGAAACCCATGCAGACATGGGGAGAATGTACAAACTCCACACAGACACTTGCCCGAGGGTAGAACCAAACCCAGGTCCCTGGCACTGAGAGGCACCAGTGCTAACCACCGAGACACCATGCCACCGAATCACACTCTGAATTGCAGTCAGGGGCTTCAGAGGCGTCCGGTTAACTTAACCGCTCTGAGGAAGAGTTATACTGGACAGGAAATGATAACTCTATTTCTTTGCGTTGCACAGGTGCTGCAATACATGCTGAGATTCTCGAGCATTATATCGATTTGTTATTTCCTTGTTACTTGTTAATTGCATGGAAACTGTTTTATTGAAGAGATGCTACAATGGTCATGAAGGCTTGCTAAATGTCAGTGTCCATCGATGAGGGGTCCATTCGGCTGGTACCTGTGCCTTAGCTGCAGGTTGGTGATGCACAGCTTGGAGGCTCTTTGGAGCAAGTGGTGAGCTGAAATCACTTAGCATCTACTCTGGTTTCTATGTCGGGTTTTCCTGATGCCTAGTTTATTTGGCAAGATAGAAAGCTGCATATTAATGAGGTAGCTGCAAACAAGGTGGTGAACAAGCAATAATCTCCTTAGATAACAAATTGCAGAGCTGGATGACCACAGCAGACCAAGCAGCATTTTAGGAGCGCAAAAGCTGACGTTTCGGGTCTAGACCCATAATCTCCTTAATTGGTGATTTGTGCAGCCGAGAGAGAAACTCATCATACTGCTTGTAAAAAGCATAAAAATAAAACTTGTTGCTCCCCACTTTGAAATGAGCCTTGCCTCTCATTCAGTTTTGCCACCCATCTTACCATAGCTTACCTTATTTTAGATTCCTACATGATTATGACCGAGGAGCCTTGATATCTGATATTTTAGCACGTGTGATCAAGTCACTAATCATGCACTTTTGTCTCTGAAGCCTTGAAAAAATAGCTTGCTCAGGAAAGTCAGTCTTGAAATGTTCTTTCGGTAGTTTTTTTTCCCAAGAGGACAAATGGGTTTCACCTTGAACTGAAGCAAAGAGTTAATTATCAGAAAAAAAATCATTTGAGCAGTTTGTTCTTAGCATGTTTTTCTCCAATGCATCTTGTTCTCAAGAGGCTTCCCTCTGGAACCAAATAAAACAAGAAACCCTCCAAGCTAGTCACTGTTTACAAACAAACTCAGCAGGGTAGACAGCAAAGCAAGCAGTTTTCACTTGCCATGGGATTTTAGGAACTGCTTGTTAAAAAATTTCTCCAATGTCCACATTGAATTGTTAATCACTTATTTTGAAGAAATAACTCCACGTATGTCTACAAATCTTGAAACAAATTTCTTTTCCAAAACTTTTCAACAAACTTCTAAGCCATATTCAAATCTAAGCCATCTTCTTAGTGCTACGAACAATGCATCCTAACATTACGGTCACAATAAAAGGATATTCTATATTCCATTCCATTCTTTCTGTTTGTTAGCCTTTTAAGACTGTATGTACTCTCTAATCTTCGAATCTATTTCCCCATATATCAATATGCCATCCATGTGGAATATGGGGCTGTCTAGACCTTGTGAAGTATTAATTACTCATCCAATGGCATCTGCCAATATTTGCCTTTGGTTTTGTGCAAGCTGTACTTTCCAACTGTTCGTATATTTTTTTTAGTGGATGTCTCTAGTTGCTGTATGCCATTAGACTTGGGTTCAGTAACCAATACTGGGAATCCTTACTTGGTTTTGAGACTTGAGAAAAGACACCCA
Organism: Stegostoma tigrinum; assembly: GCF_030684315.1. Classification (NCBI taxonomy): domain Eukaryota; kingdom Metazoa; phylum Chordata; class Chondrichthyes; order Orectolobiformes; family Stegostomatidae; genus Stegostoma; species Stegostoma tigrinum. Next base: position 69,375,306 of record NC_081355.1, on the reverse strand, counting down.
TAATTTTTATTTCTGTAAGTTGCTTAATTTAGTGATGCAGAACCTTTCTATTTATATACAAAGTATGTTTAGAATCATGCATCAGTGTAATTCAATATTCACCTCTGCATTTAAGAGTCAACATAGAATCTGGAGTCAAAACATGGACCAAACTGAATGTTAGGATATTGGTGAATCAGATAGGCTGTTAATGTCAATTCAAAATACTTGTCATTGTCATCATTACTGTACTTAGCTTTACATTCAGACTTATTAAAAACTTAAATTCCACTAGCTGGCATGATGGAATTCAATTCGATGTTCCTAGAGCATTAAGCTGGCCTCTGAATTACTGGCCTAGTGACATTGCCAGTATACAACCCTATCTCCAAATGGTCACCTCGTGCCACAACATCTTAATAATTCTATGATTTCCTGAGACACAGAAACCAGTGAAGTTCAGAATGGACTTTAATTGGGTAAGCGCAGGATTTATTATGGGTGAGCATATGAGAATGGCATTCCTGATGACTTGTAGTTATGGCTGGAATAGGGATGAGGATCTGTAGAGACGTTCAGCAGCACAGCAATAAAAATGCGCATCTGTGCTCTGGTGGTGGAGGCGGTGGCAGAGTTACTGAAGTGGCCAAGGTTTGCAAAGCATCAGCTGCAATGTGGATGAGAAAGCTGTGAACGACTTAGTAACGTTGTGCATCACTGGCGAAGACTAAAATAGCAACAAGGACCATTAATGCATTCAGGGCTACAAGGCTAACATGATTAAAAGAAACTTGAAGGGGATAGTTTTAGTTTGCCCATATTAATTTGAAGAAAGTTTCGACTTCTTAAGGACAGCCATAGAGATATGGTGGTGACAGCCATGTGAGATTAGCGTTAATTATTGAACTTCTGTCACAGAAGCTTATCTTGGTTAAATATCTTGCTAAAAACTTGCTTTTATGTACTTAAAGAAGTAGGTAATGGCAGTTCCAGGATTCACACCCCAGCGTGTCACTGAATTGTTTCAACTACAGCACCATCTAGTGGCACCTTGCAATATGGGCCGAAGGGAGAGGCAATTTAATTCAATTCAAAGCCAGAAGTTGTCACGATTCTCGGTACAATTACCACAAGCTCCTTCGAAACAGAATTATCCTTTGCATAATTACTCATTACATACCTCCCTACCATTCCCTTATCCCCCATCCACCTCCCACCACCAAATGGATATGTAGTCTCCAGGACACATATATAATCTTTAATGAACGACAGCTGGGCAATTTATTGCTAGAGCCATGCAATGTTACCTTGTTGCAGAGATAGTAGGAACTGCTTTTCTGAAGAAGGGCATAGGCTTGGAACGTCAGCTTTCCTGCTCCTCTGATGCTGCTTCGCCTGCTGTGTTCATCCAGCTCTACACCTTGTTGTCTCAATGTTACCTTGTTTTTGGTTTCCCTGAAGCATAGGGCTCAATAAAAGGTGTTTACGTGCCACTGCAAGTTCCTACCTTTTAAAGTCCTAGGGCAATGCAAATTCTACATGTCATTCTCCATGTGACTTCCAAATTTGCAGGCTGTAGGTGCTCATCTATTCCCTTATCCAGTGTTTTGAGCAAAAGGTTTATTCTTTGCCTAACATGGATTATGGCCACTCCTCTGCAAGGACATCAGCTGAAGGGCATCACAACAAAGATGATGTGAGCATTCGTTGACAGATCAAGAGGAGCCTGAAGGGTAATCTTTACTGTCAAGGTATATCAGGATAATTAGTACAATTTTTTTTCCCTAAACAAGTCCCATTCATTGTAGCAGCTTACCCTTTATAATTCTAAAGTTCAGAAAAGAATAGATACGAAGATCTTGAGGAAGTAACCGTAGCTTATAATATGAGCCTGGAAGGCAGATCCTCACCGCTGGAAGGCAAATTTGTACACAGATTACCTCTGCTACATTTTTGTCTGCTTAAATTTCTCCCTTGTCTCCACCACTATTGTATATTTCTCCAACATTAAAAACAATGAAGGACATAACTTAAAACCTCATTACACATTACCGTTCGAACTGACAATTCTCCAACATTAAAGGCAATGCAGAACATAACTTAAGACCTCACTAGATGCTGTAACTGTTTGTACCTATAGAAACCTGCAATACATCAGGAACTCAATTAAGAACTCACCATATTATAAATTATGATTGAGAACAAACTTAATATAGCCCGCTTGCAATATATTGCACTTCTTCCCTCCTTAAAAAAATACATTAAAGTTAAAAAATATATGTGTATAAATTTCCAGAAAACAATATGAATAAATGAACATTAATATTATCTGGAAACTGACTGGTTGGTCTGCCTATTTGTTCCTGTTGCAATCGCAACTGAAACATTCTTTGATCAATACTTTCAGGATAATTTGCAATAGCTAACCATTGGGTTTTCTTTCACACAAGTATGTATTGAACAAAAGTATTATTTAACAAGAATTAATGGAGTTAATCTATTTTCTCCTGTTTGAGCATTTCTTCCATTTCAAATTAGCTTGAGCTTGGTCTTCAACCATTTTGATTGTGTTAAACCTTCACTGCAATCTCCAGCTCATGTCATTGATTAAATTATCTTAAAGATCTGACCTCACTGGGCTGCGGGGTCTTGTGATATGGACAAATTCACAATTTATTTGTGGTTTTGATTTGGAACTATAGTAGAAATTTGAACAATAGGGAATTTCTCATTGTTTCCTTTTGTCAGAATTTCTCATTGAAAAAATGACCCAGTTGGAGATTCTCGACATTCTCCACGAGGCATATGAATTTACCCAGATTTTTTAAAATAACTTCAACTGAATGCTTCTTCTCAGCTCTGTTTCTTTTTCTTAATCATGACCTTATAACTGGCATTAAACACTTGAAGGTTCCTGCATCAAGAATCATGACTCATGTTCACTCTGCCTGTCTCTGCTGTTACTTTGCTATTACATCAGGTTTAAGCACACTAAATCTTGTCCTAACGGTGAGTAACCTAGAGTAGACCATTGAGCTATTCAGTTAGACAACAGAAATTTGTCCAAACCATGCCTAAGAGAAACATAAAATTATTCCCTGCCTCATCACCTTGCAAATAAGTTTTCACACTGTGTACATTTCTTTCTGCAATTGTATTTTAGATTAGATTAGATTAGATTAGATTCCCTACAGAGTGGAAGCAGGCCCTTTGGCCCAACAAGTCCACATTGCCCCTTGAAGCATCCCACCCAGACCCATCTCCCTATACCCCACACACTCCTGAATGCTACGGGCAATTTAGCATGGCCGATCGACCTAGCCTGCACACCTTTGGACTGTGGGAGGAAACCGGAGCACCGGGAGGAAACCCACGCAGACATGGGGAGAATGTGCAAACTTCACACAGACAGTCGCCCGAGGCTGGAATTGAACCCGGTCCCTGTGCAGTGCTAACCACTGAGTCACCGTGCCGCCCCAAATAAATTTTAAAATATGAATTCTTATGTGGGATGTGAGCATCAAAGACAAATTTATTGCCTATACATAGTTACCCATGAATCGACTAGCTTGCGAGACCATTTTAGAAGACAGTTACGAGGCAAACACATTGTCATGGCTCTGGCTTCAAAAATAAACTAGACCGTATAAGGATGGCAAATTTCCTTCCTTAAAGGACATTACTGAACCAGATAAAAACCAAAAGAACTGTGGATGCTGTAAATCAGAAGCAAAAAGAGAAGTTGCTGGAAATGCTCAGCAGGCCTGGCAGCATCTGTGAAGAAAAAAATCGCAGTTAAAGTTTCGGGTCCGGAGACCTTTTCTCAGACCCGCTGACTTTTCCAGCAACTTCTTGTTTTTGTTACTGAACCAGATTTTTTTTTTAATAACAATCAACTGTAGTTACCATTACTGGCACCAGTCCTCATTTAGTCATTAAATATTCTGCGATGTCTCCAGCGCATATGTTATATGAGATGAATAGGACACTGCCTTCAGATGGAACATAGGACCAGCGCAACAGTAGAAAGGGAAATAAGTGCAAACCACAGTATGAGCATGCATAATGTAGATACAAAATGGAATGATTGGAAACTCAGGGTCACAAAATTTGGTTTCATAGTTTGATTGATGCTGTGGGTGCCAATTAGAGTATAAAATGATGTTTATGCTACATGCTCAGGCTTCTGGCCTATTTTAACGTAATATTGTGTCAGAAGACTTTGAAATACATTGGAGTAAGAATGGAGTGAACCATATTCTGATATCATGTATCATCCAGTACCAAAGAGAGAGATGGTGAGACAGTGGCCTTATTACTGCCCTGGTAACCCACACCCTATGGGCGTGGATTGCGAGTGCAATGTCACCATCTCTCTCTTTGGTACTGGATGATACATGACATGAGGGTATGTTTTACTCCATTCTTACTCCAAAGTATTTCAAAGTCTTCTGACGCAAACTACCAGCCATTGATGGACACCAACACCTCTGGGAACCCAAAAATCACAAGCTAACTTCACAAGTTTCAAAATCTCCCCACCCCCAATCTCATCCCAAGACCAGCCTATCTCGTTCCCACCTCTTTGACCTGTCCATCTTTTCTCCCACATATCTTCTCCTCCCAACTCACTGACCAACCACCCCCCACCCCCACTTCCTACCTACTAGCCTCATCCCTGCCTCCTCAACCTGTCCGTCTTTCCTCCCACCTACCCGCCTCCCCCTCCTCACTGACCAACCCCATCCCAACTCCCCACCTATACTCACCTGTATTGGCTTCATCCCCGCCTCCTTGACCTGTCTGTCTCCTCTCCACCTATCAGCTCCTCTATCCACCATTTATCATGACCTCACCCTCTCTCTATTTATTTCAGAGCCCCCTTCCCCTCCCCCATTTTTGAAGAAGGGCCCAAGCCTGAAACATCAGCTTTCCTGCTCTTCTGATGCTGCCTGGCCAGATGTGCTCATCCAGCCCTACACCTTGTTATCTCAGACTCCAGCATTGGCAGCTCCTACTGTCTCGTCACAAAACCCCAAATGTTTTGGACATCATGATGTTAGCTGCAGACTCAACATTTATCCACCAGCTATTCAGCTAAACAAGATGGTCTTTCTTTTCTACTTCAAAGAAATCAACATGTACTAGTTCCCATGGTTTGAAATGTATTGAATCATTTGAATTGAATTGTTTATTGTCATGTGTATTCAATATAAAATGCACTGGAAAGTGTGTACTATCACCATGCATAGGTGCCATTCTCATTAACTTAAAATAAAATTAAAAATAAATATAATTTAATGAGAGTCCAATTTTTCCTTGTCTGCTGCTACAGTGCCCACTCTGTGCTACACCTGCCCATGCTACGCCACCCTTATAGAATGCCTAGTGTGGAACTAGGCCCTTTGGCCCAACAAGTCCACAGCAACCCACAGAGCATCCCACCCAGGCCCATCCCTATAAACCAATCTAATCTACACATCCCTGAACATCATGAGCAATTTTAGATAAGATTAGATTAGATTCCCTACAGTGTGGAAACAGGCCCTTCGGCCCAACAAGTCCACACCACTCCTTGGACCATCCCACCCAGACCCTTCCCCTTGTAACCCACACACCCCTGAACACTATGGGCAATTTAGAATGGCCAGTCCACCTAGCCTGCACATCTTTGGACTGTGGGAGGAAACCAGAGCACTTGGAGGAAACCCTCGCAGACGCGGGGAGAATGTGCAAACTCCGCACAGACAGTTACCCGAGGCTGGAATCGAACCTGGGTCCCTGGCGCTGTGAGGCTGCAGTGCTAACCACTGAGCCACCGTGCCGCCTAACTTGCACATCTTTAGACTGTCGGAGGAAACCCATGCAGAGACGGGGAGAACGTACAAACTCCACACGGACAATCAGAATTGAACCCAAGTCTCTGGCACTGTGAGGCAGCAGTGCCAACCCCTGAGCTGCTTTGTGCTACACTGGTTTTCTTTTGCTTGACTATGTCTTTCTAAATGGGCAGCTGTTTACTTGCTGCTTCTAACAGTAAAATAAAAATCACTGTCCCAACCTTCCAAAAACATCCCCTGCAAGTTATCTGAGATAACAAGGTGTGAAGCTGGATGAGCACAGCTGGCCAAGCAGCATCAGAGGAGCAGGAAAGCTGACATTTCGGGTCGAGACCCTTCTTCAGAAATGGGGGAGGAGAAGGGGATTCTGAAATAAATAGGGAGAGGGAGGAGGCGGACAGAAGATGGATAAAGGAGAAGTTAGGGTGAGAGGAGACAGACAGATCAAAGAGGCAGGGTAGGAGCCAGTGAAAGTGAATGTAGGTGGCGAGTTAGGGAGGGGATAGGTCAGTCCAGGGAGGACAGACAGGTCAAGGAAACCAGATGAGGTTAGTCGGTGGGAGATTGGGGTGGAGCTTAAGGTGAGAGGAATGGTTAGGGAGGCGGGGTCTAGCGGGCTGGTTTTGGGATGTGGTTGGGGGAAGGGGAGATTTTGAAGCTTGTGAAGTCCACACTGATACCCTTGGGCTGCAGGGTTCCCAAGCGGAATATGAGATGCTGTTCCTGCATCTTTTGGGTGGTGCCATTGTGGCACTGCAGGAGGCCCAGGATGGACATGTCGTCTGAGGAGTAGTGACGGGGGAAGTTGAAATGATTCATGACTGGGAGGTGCAGTTGTTTGTTGTGAACTGAGCGTAGGTGTACTGCAAAGCGGTCCCCAAGCCTCCGCTTGGTTTCCCCTTATGCAAGTTATCCTCTATCTTGATTTCAGCCTTGAGTTGCCTAATTTTACAATTTGATCATTTTTGCTGAGGGACCACATTGTGCTCCTGTAGCACTTGAACTAATTTTATTTCTACCGCCACCTAACGGAAACATCATGCAATGTACTGTATCAATATACTACATACTTAACAGAGTACAACTTTGTTAACTTCTGTCACATTAGCAGCATTCAACTTCACTCATTTCTGAAACCAGATGGCACAGACTGCCAAGATGGCAAAGAATAAAGTCAGGCCTTTCAAATATGGTATCAGAGATAATGGGAACTGCAGATGCTGGAGAATCCAAGATAATAAAGTGTGAAGCTGGATGACTCCCAAAACCAGCCCAGCCTGTCTCTGCCTCCCTAACCTGTTCTTCCTCTCACCTATCCCCTCCTCCCACCTCAAGCCACATCTCCATTTCCTACCTACTAACCTCATCCCACCTCCTTGACCTGTCCGTCTTCCCTGGACTGACCTATCCCCTCCCTACCTCCCCACCTATACTCTCCTCTCCACCTATCTTCTTTTCTCTCCATCTTCGGTCCGCCTCCCCCTCTCTCCCTATTTGTTCCAGAACCCTCTCCCCATCCCCCTCTCTGATGAAGGGTCTAGGCCCAAAACGTCAGCTTTTGTGTTCCTGAGATGCTGCTTGGCCTGCTGTGTTTATCCAGCTCCACACTTTGTTATCTTTCAAATATGGTGACGCCTGAGGCTATCCTACAAGACCATCTGCCGCTTTCCTCACATAAAATCAGCATCAGCCTTGTTACAACCACTGAGGTATCATTGCCCAAAAGCAAGTCCAGGACAGACAAATGTACAAAATGATATGCACTATGAATGGACAAAATGAACAAAAGGGCTTAATTGACATTAATATGGAATATTAGATGAATTGATTTATGATACTAGTTTGGAAAGTTCATTTGTAACAAGCTTTTATTTCAGTATTGTCATCACGAAAGCACTGTGATAGCTAGTTATTAAGAGAATTGGTATTGTGTTATACTGTTTTTAACTAGGAATTGGAACTGTGTACACTGGTATCACAATTAAAATAGGCCAGAAGTCTGAGCTTGCAGCATAGACACCATTTTATATTCAATATGGCACCCACAGAATCAACAAAACTGTGAAAAAAAAAGTTGTGACCCTGAGTTTTTAATCATTCCATTTTTTATCAACATTATGCATGCTGTAACTTCATATTATGTTTAGACTGTGGGTCACACCTATTTACCTTTCAACTGTTGTGCTGGCCCTATGTTCCATCTGAAGGCAGTGTCCTGCTCATCTCAGAGAATAGACTCATGGAATTTGAAGTCATCCTCCTTTCATGATAATTCTGTCTAAGTAAGGAATAATGTTTGGAGCTTGTTTTTGCCTCCTATAATTATCGAGACGTCAGATGAATTCTGGGTAACTTGCTTCATCTAATATTTGCAGAAATTGCAGCTTCATGGGATTCGATTTTAAAGCCCCTGGATGGCTTTTGATCAGTAAAACGGCATATTCAATGTTATACCCCACCTCTTCCTCCGTTACATTGATGACTGTACCGGAGCCACCTCTTGCTCCCAAGAGGAGATCGAACAGTTCACCCACTTCACCAACACCTTCCACCCCAACCTCAAGTTCACCTGGGCCATCTCCAGCACATCCCTCACCTTCCTGGACCTCTCAGTCTCCATCTCAGGCAACCAGCTAGAAACTGATGTCCATTTCAAGCCCACCAACTCCCACAGCTACCTAGAATACACCTCCTCCCATCCACCCCCCTGCAAAAATTCCATCCCCTATTCCCAATTGCTTTGCCTCCGCCACATCTGCTCCCAGGATGAGGCATTCCACTCCCGCACATCCCAGATGTCTGCGTTCTTTGATGACCGCAACTTCCCCCACGCTACCCCCGCAGTGGTCGAGAACGCCCTTGACCGTGTCTCCCGCATTTCCCGCAACGCATCCCTCACACCCCGCCCCCGCAATAACGGCCCTAAGAGAATCCCCCTCATCCTCACGTACCGCCCCACCAACCTCCGGATACAACGCATCATCCTCCGACACTTCCACCATCCACAATCTGACCCCACCACCCAAGACATTTTTCCATCCCCACCCTTGTCTGCCTTCCAGAGAAAATACTCCTTCCGTGACTACCTTTTCCGTTCCACACTCCCCTCCAACCCTACCACACCCGGCACCTTCCCCTGCAACCGCAGGAAGTGCTACACTTGCCCCCACACCTCCTCCCTCACCCCCATTCCAGGCCCCAAGATGACTTTCCATATTAAGCAGACGTTCACCTGCACATCCACTGTACCCGGTGTGGTTTCCTCTACATTGGGGAAACCAAGCGGAGGCTTGGGGACCGCTTTGCAGAACACCTCCGCTCGGTTCACAACAAACAACTGCACCTCCCAGTCGCGAACCATTTCAACTCCCCCTCCCATTCCTTAGACGACATGTCCATCATGGGCCTCCTGCACTGCCACAATGATGCCACCCAAAGGTTTCAGGAACAGCAACTCATATTCCGCTTGGGAACCCTGCAGCCCAATGAAATCAATGTGGACTTCACTAGCTTCAAAATCCCCCCCTCCCCCACTGCATCCCAAAACCATCCCAGCTCATCTCCGCCTCCCTATCCTTTTCTTCATCTCACCTATTCCCTCCTCCCACCTCAAGCTGCACCTCCGTTCCCCATGTACCAACCTCATCCCGCCTCCTTGACCTGTCTGTCCTCCCCGGACTGACCTATCCCCTCCCCACCTATACTCTCCTATCCACCTATCTTCTCCTCTATCCATCTTTGGTCCGCCTCCCTGTCTCTCCCTATTTATTTCAGAACCCTCTCCCCATCCCCCTCTCTGATGAAGGGTCTAGGCCCTTTGTGCTTTTGTGCTCCTGAGATGCTGCTTGGCCTGCTGTGCTCATTCAGCTTCACACTTTATTATCTTGGATTCTCCAGCATCTGCAGTTCCCATTATCTCTGATATCCAATGTTATCAACTAGACCCTGAGATCCTTGAGAGAGTGCAGCAGGTATCTTAGCCAAAATTTCCATAGTCGAGAAGACACAAATCTCCTAATAAAGGAAAGGAGCACTATAGTGTCGAGAGCCATGTCAATCAGTTGTCACACAACCTCACAGACAGATGTCATTGGCTGCACATGACTATAATACCAACAACAACTTGTATTTATATTAGTGTCTTTAATGCAATTAGACATTCACCAATACATCACGGGGAGAATCATAAAGCAAAATTTTATATCATTACACTTAAAAGATATTAAGAAAGATAGTCAAAAGCTTTAAGTGAGATCAAAGTTATTTTTTCGACCAAACAAAATGATCTATTTGAGAGCCATTTCTCTTTAAAGTAATTTTGTAAGGACAAAATGATATTCATTATAGAAAGTAAGCTGAATAAAACTGTTTCTCTGTATGTTCAATTGCTGTCTCAGCAATAGCAGATCTTAACTTTTATTTGCATTTTCTGCAATATCATCGCTAAAACCAGTCTGCCTGTTGAAAGTTTGATAAGGCAACAGTAATGTGTGTGGGTGAGGCTTACTGCCCAGTTTTGAAGATTAAATAGGAATTCATTGATGCAATCCCTGACTTAAAATATGCCATGAGTATATACTGTCACCTACAACAGAAGTAGAGTCACGGAGTCATATCACATGGAAACAGACCTTTCATGCCAATTTGTCCATGCCAACTTTGTTTCCCAAGCTAAACTAGTCCCATTTGCCTGCATTTGGCCCATATCCCTCCAAAACTTTCCTGTTCATGTATCTGTCCAAATGTCTTTTAAATGTCATAACTGTACCTGCATTTATCACATCAGCTGTCAGGTCATTCCACATACAAGCCACCTTCTGTGCGAAACATTTGCCCCTCTGGTCCCTTTTATATCTTTCTCCTCTCACCATAAAAATATATCCCCTAGTTTTGAGCTCACCCAACCTCGGGAAAACGCTTTTGCTATTCACCTTATCTATGCTCCCAAGGTCACCCTTCAACCCCTTATACTCCAGAGAAAAAGGTCCCAGCCTATCTTTATAACTCACGCCTTCCAGTCCTGGCAGCATCCTGGTAAATCTTTTCTGAAACCTCTCCAATTTAGTAATATAATCTCTACAGTAGGGTGACAAAAACTGTACACAGTGCTCCAGAAGTAGTCTCATTAATGCCCTATACAACCTCAACATGCTGTCCCAACTCCTATACTCAATGGTCTGAGAAATGAAGGCAAGGGAGCTAAATGCCTTCTTAACCATCCTGTCTACCTGTGATGCTACTTTCAAAGAGCTATGTACCTGAACCCTTAGGTCACTCTGTTTGACGATATTACCCAGAGCCCTACCATTAACTGTATAAGCCCAGCCCTTTTTTGTTTTACCAAAATGCAATACTTCACATTTATCCACATTTGACTTCAAGGATTTCTTAGTTTTGAAGATCAAAAGCGTTCGTTCAGCTGTCTGGCCCTCTCCCAAACCAATCTTCCTCCAAGGTTTAACTTTTCTAAGCACTGAACTTGGAATTTTCTCTCGTTTCCCCTCCTATTTCTTCTCATATCCTAACAGGGAACAGCTGGTGCTCCTTTGACTTATTTTCTCTGAACTGCAAGCTATGGATTTTTCTCAGATGAAAACGGAGAGTGCTGGAGAAACATAGCAGGCCTAGCAGCATATTTGGAGAGAGAAACAGAGTGAATCTTTCGAATCTGATACAACTTTAGAATCAATCTGCCTTCCTGGTTTGCTTATAATGTAAGCATATAGACCCTGTGCTATAATTTTTTATGTCCGTGAGTTTCTCCTTCCAAGAAGCAGAGAAGAAAGTGGCTGGGAGGGCAGACAATGGGCATGTTGACACTAGGGAGATAGCCACCCCCTTATCACCACATCAGAAATTAAGTTTAATAAGGAGGTTAATAGTGGACCTTCTAGATCTTCTGCCAATTAGAGCATGTATGTGGTCAATTAACAAGCATTTGCTTTGTAATAACCTGCTTATTGATGCTTGGAGTTTGGCTTCTGGCAGGACCAATCAGCACCTGAGCTCATAGTAGCTTCAACTCAAACATGAACAGAAGAGTTGAACTTCACAAGGGAGTTGAAAGGGATGACCCTTGACATCAAGGCCACATTTGACTGATTGCAAGAGGAATGCAAATATTGAAGCAGCCACCTTCACAGGCAGCAAGATCTGGATGGTATTCAGCGTTTAGCTGAAAAATAGCAAGTAACATTGATGCCACACAAACACCAGGCAACAACCATCTCCAAGGAAAGAGCATCTAACTATTGCACCTTGACATTCAATGGCATACCTTTCATTGAACCTCAGACAATAGATATTTCTGGGGGTTGTCACAGGCCAGACTGCACTAGACTGACAATATAAATAACTATGGCTACAAGAGCAGGTCAGAAGCTAGGAATTCTGCAATGAGTAACTCACCTCCTCATTCCCTACTGTTTTTTCATCATCTACATGACACTAATTAGGTGTATATGAAATAGTCCCCAATTGACTAGATGCGTGCAGCTCTAATGACACTCAAAAAGCTTTATCTTTCATCCAGAGTAAAGCAGCCCACTTGTTTAGAACTGTATCCATAAATATTTCATTCTCTCCTCCACTGGCACACAGTTATAGCATTCTGTATGATTTGCAAGATATGTTGAAGAAATTCACCATGCTCCTGAAACGGTATCTTCCAAATCCACATCTATTGCCATTAGTAACGACAAGGGCAGCAGTTACATGGGAACACCACTTTTGTCCAAATCACTCAGCATCCTGTCTTGGAAATACATCACTGGTCCTTTAATGAGGGTGTCATTGAGTTGGCGTGGGTAATTAATGAGGCCAGTTGGCCAAGATACAAGAGAAAGCTCACTTATCATTGCAGTGAAAAATCCTCCACAAAACTCAATGGCAAAAAAAGCAGCGATGCAGCCCTATGATACACTTCCTTATGTCATTGGTTATGTTGTTTTTAATCAAACTTGATCAGCATAAAGAGCCAATTTGATTATCAATCTGGTTAAGAGTGAATTTGTCATGGCAAAGGTGACTGGTTGGTGTCATACTCTGGAATAAGGTCAGATTCTTCAAATAGAAATCTTTATCCATGAAAACCATTTGAAAAATCATTTATTCAGCAATGTCCAGCATTTTAATCCAGTATGTTATAAACATGCAGATATATGTTTGTGCTTGGGCTGTTGTGGAAATAGTTGGACATTGTAATTCCAACATGTATCAAGTGGTTTTGATGCAGTGAATAGCTTTTATTTTAAAATGTATGGATTTGTTAGAGATTCTCCCATAATTTTAACTGGTGTAAGCATCAAACTTGCAATTTGCTAGAAGTGTTACTTTCATCATTTATTATATTCCTAGACCATGAAACCCAAATAATAAAATTTGAGTTAAGACTGTAATGAGCAAACCATGACAGAGGCTCTTAAAATGTGTTCCAAACATATAATGTCTCATCCAAATATTTCAGTTTAGTGTTCGCATTTGACATTTCAAATGTAGCATTTAATTTCCAACTTGTATTGAATAATAGATGCCTCATGCAGTTAGACAGTAGATATTCCTAACTGCAGCTAATTGCCTCATAACCATTATGCACTTCTCCACAGTGTAAGTTACTTATAGCCATGCAAAAGATTGAAAGGGTAATGAACGATGAACCTTTCCTAGCTCGTGTTGAAATTATCACACATTTATCACTTGGTGGACTGCATTTTTATTAATCTATTAACCCAGTATTTAAAGGATTGTAGGATCATTTGTATAACCTTTGTAAGGTTTTTTTCACAGTTGATTGTGTTCGTTAATAGGTGGATTGGAATGTGTTTTAATGCTGCAGCAAACTGAAGAAAGTGTGGCTATCGTAAATTGCAAGAACAAATCCAGAAAAAAATTACAATAACATAGTTCTGGCCCCAGTAGTATTTTTTTCATAATTATGTTACTGTTGCATGTTGATAGCATCTGAGAAGACAAATTTCCCAGTTAGTACTGGTGGAACAGTGCAGGAAATTAAATGTAAAATTCACATCCAGGTTATGTCTTGGACAGTTGTGACATCCAGTGCCAGTGTGATCTGACTTTTTTTATGGATTTAGAAACACTTCTCTGTCTGAAAAGTAACAAAAAAAATTTCAGAATAACATTAATCAATGCTATTCCAAAAGAGTATCATCCAATTATATGTGTCATTCTGAAACAAAAGAACACAATGACTATCTCAACATCTCATAATTGGTAGCCCGCAACACACGATGTGTAATCAACTTGACCAAACAGCTTATCTTGAATATAACTTTGAACTTCTAAAAAAGTCATGTCATGAGGGAGCTATGTTGTCATTTACTTTTAAAATCAGGTAACAGTCATTCACATTCAGTACCACCAATGCCACCAAGTAAACAAACAACCAAATTAACTGGAATATCTTGTAGGTGGGAGATCTCAAGTATTCCATTTTCAAACTAGTGACACCCAAGCTGTCAGTGATACAAACATGAAATTTTAGGTGAATTCTTGGGTGACCTGGAACAGGAGGGATGCTCTTTTTGGGTAGAGTATGAATTCCTTTTCAATTCTCTGCCAAAATGATGCTTTTTATCCCATGACCCAGCTTTGACTTTGCATCCTCCACCCCTTATTCCCTACAAAAAGTTGGAAACTGATCATTTTGATCCCAATTTTCAACTCCTAAGCTTTCCTACCAAACTCCGATTCCATCCCTAATGCAGGCCATGTCCTATCATAGTCCCTGCTACAATTCAGTTATCACTGTCAGCTTAATTCCTGCTGTAACTCCAAATTTTACTCCTGCTCCAATTCAATCCTGCTCCCAATGTCATTCATGATTCTTGATGGGATCTAAGGTGGAAGCTCATTTTTAACATGAAAATGTGGCTAAGTCAGACGTAAAATATGTGATTTTTATACATTTAATGTCATTTATTTTTTGGATTTATGAATTTTGAGTTACTGGCTATGGGTTTTCTGTGTGTTTGAATGGGTTTAATGAAGAACTTATCAAGCCAGATTTCTGGAAGAACACTGCAGGACAGGCAGCCCCAAAAGAGCAGGAAAGTTGACGTTTTGGGTCAGGACCATGTCTGAGGAAGGGCCCCAACCCGAAGCATCAGCTTTCCTGTTCCTCTGGTGCTGCCTGGCCTGCTGTGTTCCTCCAATTGCACACTGTGTTGTCTCTGACCCCAGCATCGACAGTTCTTACTATCTCTAAACCAGATTTCTGATTGAGATCTGACTTATGTCGTAACAATATCAGCTGGGATCATAATACCAGGCATTGTAATCGGCTTTATACCTACAAAGGTCTGTTAATCTGTGACATTTCTTTTCCTGTCACATCTCTGCCTTATCAAACCATCCCGATAAACTAAGGCTCAGGTGTTCCTTCTAATGGGTTACAAAATGTTAATGTTAGATGAGAATTTTAATAATTTTAATTGGCAAAGCTTTGTCCAAGGCTACATCAATAACATATCTTTGCCCAGAAGTTTTTCATTGTGTCCTGTGCTTAATTGGCACTGGAAGAGCACTGTAAATATGACTAATGAGTAAAATTTGCCCAGACGCTCACACATCATTAAAAGGTTCTCACAATATTTTCAGAGATTGAATTTCTCCTGCTGGTTACTACCAGCTTCATTCTCTGTATGTATCTGACTGTTTTGAAGTAACTTGTCATTGCATTTAAGGCCAAAAGGAGAAACACAACTGGTACAGATCGCATGGGGCACCTAAAGATGGTGTATGCCAGACTCAGGGCTAGGTTCAGTAAGCAGACCACCCCAAATCCCAGTGATGCCACAGTAGCTTCTCTAGCACGGCAAAATCTATCACCTACACAATAAACGAAGCTCCTATTTGGTAAGTTGAGAAAACAAAATATATCTGCTGAGACAAAGTGCAGTAAATATCAGAATCAGCAGTTAAAAAGCAAGTGAGGAGCTCTCAAACGGTAAGGTTTAGAGCCTACAGTGAAGATTTCTGATGTCAGGGAACATTGTTTTGAAGTGCTCTGCATTCTGAACTACCGTGTTGTGGGTCAGAGCACTGGCTGAGTTTTGGAGCCTCTATGAACGACAGTCATGGGGCCTCAGAAAAAAAGTGCAGAATTACCTGTGGGTACCAGTTCTCATGCCTCATCTAACTGATAGCCAGGCTCAGGAGAAGTAGTTAGCTTCTTGTGCTGCAGAGAACAAAAGTTGGCTTTTGTCCCAGACCAGATATCTCACAGTATGGATCTACTCCTGGCTGCGTCTCTGCAGTGTGCTCATGAAGGGCCTGCTCTCATTTCTCATGCTCCATCAGCATGATGTTCTAAGGAGTGTGACATGTTCAGAAGGAAATTAATATTGTGCAAATATGATTTTAAATGAGTTGGGTCTTATTATCCTGTTCACTAACAGTTTCCTCCTCTTCTGCGTTTCGCTGCTGTGTTAGATCTGCATCAAAAAAAGAGAGAAGAAAATAATGGGTGAGCGCCCCCTCAGATTAGGAGAGAGTAGGTGAAGCAAGTAAAATGGTGGAGTGGGGGCCAGCAGATGGGTGGGAAGGAAGAGGTGGTTGTGAGGTGCTCTTTCTCGGGAGGCCTGCATAACAGTGGAGTGACTCAATGAGTATCCATGGACAAAGCTGCAAATATTCACATACCTCCCATGACAAAAGTGAACCCATGGTCTTGATATAAATATGACTCCACTACATTTGATGAGAATTGAAGTTTTCAGTTCCTGAAATGTCCTGCTGAATTATTTGACCCTCACACAGTGTAGGCACAGGCCTCACTTTAAATCAAAAGTCGTAACTCAGACCAAACTATATTTTGGTGCTCAGCCGCTGCAGTAAATGCTCAGGTCAGACCTTACCAAGATTACGAGGTAAAACAACCCAGAAAGTCCTAGAAAAAGCCAGAAATTTTCCATTTAAATGCTGTATTTTTGGGTAGAAGAAATGGACGAGTATAGAAGGATCTTTCTCAGAAATGGAAGGAGAAATATCTGCTGCTCTGGCAAAGAGAATGAGGTTGAACTGATCAACAGCGCATATATTTGTGCCTTGTGGCTGAATTCAGCGCAGGAAGAGATGACCTCATATAGAAGCCTAACACCACAGTCTTCCTGTCCTTCTGACCCTGATTTCAATGCTCAATTACCTGTCAGCTAAAATTACTCTAACCTCATGTCAACAAGTTCCAATGATCCTGACAATCACTTGACCAGCCCTATGTCCTACTCAGCCCAAGTTAAAATTGAAGCTCCTGTGCATAGCATTACGGGAGAATTAAAAATATTTTCTTGTCATTTTAAACACTTACAAGATAGTGGAGAAAATGTTTTGTATTGTACATGCATTTTTGAATTCAAACTTTATTTGGAATGATACAACATAAATGTTACCATTCTGGTGGTTGGTGCCAACATGACAACTGGTTCTTAATTCCAACTGGTTCAACTTGAGATCAATAAAGGGACATGGGTGTCAACTGAATGATTGTGAACTCCAACTTGATTTCAAATGAGACCAGTTATTTGATTTATTCATTGGTACATGTATTTTATTACAAAATGCAATGAAAAGCATTGTATGACATCACCACTGTCTGGTGCCATGTTCAAACACAAAAAGAAACATTAAAAATGGTATGTAAAGGAAGAAACAGAAAAAAAAGGTAAGAAGGAAAGAGAGAAGGAAAGTAAGCAAGAAAGAAAGAAATGAATGATTGCAATTTTTTTTGGTTGTTTAACTCTTGAAGCCCTTTATCTTCTATTAAAACCAGCAACTTGTTTTTGTTTCCTTTCTCTGAAGAAATAAAACTGGAAGATCAAGAAGAATGGATAGGGAAAAGGGCCTGCTCTGAAATAACACAATGCTGAAGACCTGAAATAAAAACAGAAATGCCTGGAGAAACTCAGCAGGCCTGGCAACATTGGCAGAGAGAAAGCTGAGTTAATGTTTTGATTCCAGTGACCCTTCTTCAGGATGCATTCAAACAGTTGGCACAGGCATAACAGCTACAAAGTCTCATTCTTCACTGCATTATGTTATGATTCTTTTAAATATGAAGTCACTTGAAATTTGTGTGGGGTGTGTTTTGATTTTACACTGTAACTTTGGCCAAACAAACTCCTGAAAAAACAATAGCAATGAATAATAATGCAGTATGGTTGTTTTGGCCTATAGATTTAATCGTCTATTCAAACAAAGCCAAATGTCTTGTCCTGAGAGAAAGCAAGAATTGCCGATGCTGGAGTCAGAGATAACATAGTGTGGAGCTGGAGGAACACAGCAGCCCAGGTAGCATCAGAAGAACAGGAAAGTTGACATTTTGGGCCGGGATGCTTCTTGTACTGAATTTTTTTTTAACAGTTGTTTGTGCCATTTTTCTGCCTGTCAATTGATCTCCCACCAAGGTTACTAAGAGAATTTGACTGAAACTCTCTCCCTGACCCTTGTATGTTTAATGTTATTGGTACATTTCTCATTGGTTGTATATTTGTTGGCCATAAGAAATTAGATTGCAACATATCAGAGCATTTCCTAACGAAAAAAATACAAAACAGATATTAGCTCAGTATCAAAATAATGTTCCTAAACAGAAGGCAGAGCTATAAAGCAAAGGTGGGTTCTGAGGATTGGGCATTAGTAGTTTGAAAACCTGGAAGGCAGTTCGTTATAAGTATGTTTTTCATTCCTGTACTTCAGATTGACATTGCATGCAATTGGATATCATGAGCATTTATGTTACATACATGTACAACTATGAGCTTACATGGCACCGTCTCAATTTAGCTATGGAAGGAGTGATTCAGACAAGAAATTTGGGATGATTTGGCTTATGTTGAAAGAAGGGAGCAAGATTACAAGAGAGACTAAGGACATTTAGGACCTGTGCCTTCCGTTAATGACACCTCGTGTGATGCACTGCAGTGGATGATAGGAGTAGAAAGGGAATACTCTTCATCAGAAATAGGAAGAAAAATAGCTGCTGCTGTTGCAAAGAGAATGAATTCGATCTGATCAGCAGCAATTATACTTGTGCCCTGTGCCTAAATTCAGTGCAGCAAGAGCTGACCTTATGCAGGTCAATAAGTGCAAATTCACCGACATCTTGTACTCTATCTGTGCATTTTGTGTTGTCAGTGTATTCCTTGACATCACATTTTATTGCCCACTGAATTTGAAGAGCAGCCATTATTCACTTTCCATGCACTTATCTCCACATTCATTCATCTCCATTATACTCACTTAAATCCTTATACATTGTGATGTATCTGCCGAATGGTCACCTTTGATTTATTATATGGTTAAATGGTGCATCACGGATTTGGGTTTGAAGTTGACTGGTGAAGGACAAGCCAACGTCAAGAACTGTCTTAAGGCTTAGAGTTCAATTTAACATCATTATATATTGATATTGAACACTGCTGGATGTGACAAATATAAAAATACCAGGATAACAAAGTGTGGAGCTGGATGAGGACAGCAGGCCAAGCAGCATCTTAGGAGCACAAGAACTGACGGTCTAGGCCCGAAACGTCAGCTTTTGTGCTCCTGAGGTGCTGCTTGGCCTCCTGTGTTCATCCAGCTCCACACTTTGTTATCTTGGATTCTCCAGCATCTGCAGTTCCAACTATCTCTCATAGATATACTAGGATCTGACTTCTAGTTACATCAGGTAAGGACTAACCTAACCTTTTTGTATGTTAATGTCAATTGCTGATGCAAATCTTTTAGAGTGAGTGTCTTAATTTTGCCCACACTGTGTTGTTTCTGCTCAGTGATGTGCATCACCATGACCTCATCAAAATGTCGCTCCAGGATACTGATGCCCTACATAAATGCCCTTACCAAATATATGGCACTCATCTTGTAATACCCTCATAAGTCTTCGGCTGCTCCTTGGAGAACTAGCGAGCATTGTATACAGGAGGGTGAGAAGAGTGAAGCTTGTTTGACACAGAATGTGTTACTGACACCATGAACAGATTAAATCATTGAGATCAGTGGCATACCTTCATTGTTAACAATCAGAGATAAAGAACTTGGGATTTCCAGCAGTCTTGTGACAATATCAATTATCTCTGACCCACATATCATATGTCACAGTCAGATTGCTTGATCATCTTAATGATAGCAACAGCTTTAATTACATATTTCTTCCTGACATCACATATACAACAGAAGCTTGTTTTGATAATGGGCCAAAGTGCCAAATTTATGCTATGATCTAGTTAGGGACCCGTAACTTATTTCTAAAGTTGGCAACACTGAAATCCAGAGGACGTCTTTAAGAATGAAGCCATAAATGTCTCCCTGATTTCAACAAACAACAATAATCTTTGTATTACTGGTCTAAAACTGTATTTTAATCTACAAAAACATACACCTTATTTCTGAGTCCCAGAATTAACATGAGGTAAAAATGGGAATCGACTATAATTGTAAACGCTACAAATCCCATGGATTTCTCAGCAACTTCCCCCAGATGATACAAATAGTCATCAAATCTCATTAAACCTCACAAATTGTACTACATTTAACCAAAACTGATCTTGAAATTCTCTCTTGTGAGCTGTTCCATTGTGAATTGCCTCAGCAATTGGTTGATGACCGTTCTTGCATGGTCTGAAACTGTACTCCAGTACATTTGTACATGTATATCTCCCAATTATCGCTGATACCTAGCATCACCATGTTAAAATGGACTTTCCTCGAGCTCCATTCTTGCTGTGTTGCATGCAGTATATATTACTTATGAGCTTTTTAAACATCACTTTCAGCTGTCCTGAATTACCTGAGGCACATGGCTTCTCCTGAGCTTCCCACACTGCTCCCAGGACTTCCATGTCCATTCACTAAACAGCTATTCATCTGCTGTAGGACTTACCTGATGCTTTGTTGTGTCTTTACATAGATCCAAGAAAGGTACTGTATAATGTATCTTGAAGACAGCTACTCATGACTTGTAATGCTCCAGTGTGAAACATCTGAGTAAATAGGGAGTATTCCATCAAACCTGTGACTTGCAGATTATGGACAGGCTTTTGAGAGTCATGAGGTAAGTTGTTCACCGTACTATTCCTAGCCTCTGACAAACTCTTTGAATAGGTGTGTTTATGTGGTGAGTCCAGTTGAATTTCTCATCAATTTTAACTCATAGAATATTGGTAGTGGGAGATTCAGTGATGGTGCCGTGATTGGATGTTAAGTGCTGTGGTTATATTGTCTTTTGTTGGAGATGGTCATTGCCTGGCATTTATGTGGCATGAATGTCACTTGCCACTTGTCAACCCAATCCTGATATTGCCCAGATCTTGTTGCAGTTGCACATGGACTGGTTCAGTATCTGAGGAGTCATGAATGGCACTGAACATCGTACAATAATCAGTGAACATCCCCACTTCTGACCAGATGATGGAGTGATTATCATTGATGAAGCAGCTGAAGATGGTTGGGCCTAAGACACTATTCTGAGGAACTCCTGCAGAAATGTCCTGCAGAGGAGATGATTGGCCACCAGCAATCATGATCATCTTCCTGTGTGTCAGGTATGACTCTAACCAAGGAGAGTTTTTCCCTGATGCACATTGGCACCAGCTTTGCAAGGGCTCCTTGATGCCACTCGTGATCGAATACAGACTTGATGTCAAGGGCTGTCACTCTCACCTCACCTCTGGAATTCAGTTCATTTTTCCATGTTTGAACCAAGGTTGTAAAGAGGCCAGGAGCTGAGTGACCCTGGCAGAACCCAAACTGGGCATCACTGAGCGGGTTATTGCTGAGCAGCTGCTGCTTGATGACACCTTCCAACACCATTCTGATGATTGGGAGTGATAGGCTGGGTTGGATTTAATCTGCTTTTTGTGTCCACTACATGCCTGGAGCTAAGGGAGTGGCACTTTCTGGAGTACAAGTCTTCAGTACAATTTCTGGAAATTTGTCAAGGTCCATAACCTTTGCAGAATCCAGTGCTTCCTACAGTCCCTTGATGTCGCATGGATTGAATTGCATTGGCTGAAGAGAGGATGGAAAAGGCCATTTGTAGCCTTCATGGGCTGATGTTCCAAGACATTTGGAGGATGCCTTCATTGATGGATAGCTTGGCCTAGTCTATTGAGCATCACTTAATCAAATGGCTACATGCGGGCCTTGATCTAAGGCAACAAGGTGTAGAGCTGGATGAACACAGCAGGCTAAGCAGCATCAGAGGAGCAGGAAAACTGATGTTTCGGGCCTAGACCCTTCTTCAGAAATGGACCTTGTACCACATTATTGATCTGTCCCAAGCTGTTCCCTACCACTAAGTGCTAATTGTGACATTTGGCCAACCCTGAAGAGAGTGATACTGAAGGTAAGTAGCAAACTTCATTCAAAACACATCAATTCTCCTTCATTTTCTTCCCCATTCCTTCCAGTCAGCATGCAACATATTATCAGGTGTCTGGATGGCTGAGTCTTCCCTTGTACATGTACTGTTTCAAAGCACAGTAATCATTAGCAAAAAAATCTCAGCAGCTGGAGCAAGGATGACAGCTGCCTGGGTCTCAGTCTATTCTTGTGACAGGGGACGAAACACATGTGAACAGTCGGCAAAGGAACAAATGAATGAGTGGGAGGTTTGTGAAAGAATTGCTTTCTGCAAGTGGAAGTTGTGGGGCTGATGGAGGGTCAGCAGGAATGCCTATTTGTCTGGTTCTATTTGATTGACTTTCTGAAGGTTCAAGCTGTTGGATCGCCCTGTACTCCAATCTGCAATATGACTCAGTCAAAAAAGCATCCTGCTCGCTGTTGAGGAATGTAGCATGGATCTGTGTGGATCTTTTGCTTGGAAACACACTGGCTAATGTTCATGGAATTGATTCCTTTGGGATTGTTAACCTGGAGGTGCTCAGATTGCTGTATGTGTGCAAGTGGCACATTCATTTGTGAAACTGGTCAGAGACAAATCTGAGTGCCTGCTCATTGTGTTTATTGTAATCACAGAGGAAGTCTGTATAATTACGAACTCTGGCAGCCCATCCATCCATTTGCTAACTCATGCATCATGTACTGTTGACTGAGAGACCATCAATAGGTTTTCAGCAGTAGCCAGAGACAAATGGTTGAGGGTAGTGGTTACTTTCACAGGATCCTCTCGGAAGTGTAGTTGTCCGACCTTGCTTGAATAAACAGAGTCCAGGGTACTCCTTTACCAAGAGATCAGGAGACCCCTCCCCGTCCATAAACCCTCAAAAGTGGATATGAGCAGCAGAAAATTTTACTTTTTGTTTTGCATCTTTCTCTGTTGTCTACCTCACTCTTGTTTGTCAGCAGTTCCCTGCACTCTGCTGCTGTTTTGCTAATATTATCTTTGCTAATATTATTTGTTAAAAATCAACCCAAACCAGAGTTCAAATTTGGTGTATGCATTCTGTTATTGTATGCATTTGGTGTATGCATTCTGTTATTTCAACCTATCACCTTCAAATACACCCCGCCTTCCCCAAACCCATGCCCCACCCTTCTTTTTTATTATTAGGCATTAAACATCCCTGCACCCACCCTCACCCCCAACCACAGTGTCCACAAGGGTGGTTGATTTAAAAGAGAAATATCATGTAAACTAAAAGTAAATTATTGTGGATGCTGGAAATGGGAAATACAACAAAAAAAACCTTGCAAGTCTTCTGTGGGTTAGGTGGCATCAGTGGAGAGAGAAACAGTTAGTTTGAAATTTGGATCCATAGCACCACTGAAGATGGTGCTTCTGAAGCTCAATGCATTCCTGCTGGCAGGGGTTGGAGGACACTCTGTGTTTTCTTTACATTTTCAACACCAAGAACCATAAATTGTTACAGTTTAGACTGATAGCAGTTGTGCCCAGAGGACTGCTGCTTTTCAGACACAAGCAAAATAACTTGGGGGTGGTTGAAACCTGCAATTATTGCAGAAATTTTTAACAGCAGTGGGCGTGAGGTCAAGAGATTGCTCAGGGGCCATTTGAAGCTTTTGAGTAGACAATTAATTGCTGCGTCCTGCCGTGCCAGAATTTTGCTGAGGTGGGGAAGGTTGGTGCCAAGTATCCAGTGCACCCAATGTAAACCAGTTAAATTATTAACCAGTCAAGGGGGCTATCTTCTGATGAGTTTTAAGTTACTACAGAATGAGCCACCCAAGTCAGTGATAGGCTTACGCAAAAATTTCGTAAATCTGATGTTGCAGCCGTGTCAATGAGCCTTCAGACACACTGCTGAAAGTTGTGAGACAGGGAATGGCAGTTATATTTGGGACAGAGTGGGCAACAGCTGTATATCTGGGTAGGAGTCAAAATGACTGAATTAATAACAGGGTTTATGTTGTGACTCAGTTCAATGATACGTAACATCACAATCAAGTGAAGTGATCTCCATTGAGGAGCATTAGGCCATCATCACACTTATCCCTTCCATTAAGGTAGCTGTTAAACACAAGATTGGACAGAAGGTCCATCTTCATTGCATTGTAGTCTGCAGCTTATTATCAATTACTGCGACAGATCTGTGATGAGGCAGAAGGATCAGATTATGTTTACAGCTTACTCAATTGTTCGATATTATTTGGACGTCAGCCATACGTAGAGAGAATTAACAAAAACAGAACTTGCCAGAGTAACTGGACATTAATCCCATGATAGCCTCCCTCACAAATTAGAGATGATAAAGGCAAATTTCTCTGGATCCTCAATCGAGGTGTCATCTACTATATGCCCATACATTTCTTCTTTCTGAACCCATCTTCTGCCTCCACATCCAACACAGCTCTCAGCTGGACACATTGAAATTACTGCAAAAGAAGAAACAGCTATAGGAAAATATCATAGCGACAAGCCTCTTACTATATGAATGTTGCAGCAAATGGCAAACAAAAGAAGAAACTGATGTTGTAAACATAATATAGGAACTGCAGCTTAATAGCTATGCAAATAAAATGACTGTGAGTGATAATGGGAACTGCAGACGCTGGAGAATCCAAGATAATGAAATGTGAGGCTGGATGAACACAGCAGGCCCAGCAGCATCTCAGGAGCACAAAAGCTGACGTTTCGGGCTTAGACCCTTCATCAGAGAGGGGAATGTAAAAGAGACTGGGCTGTATTGAATGTAAGCTGTCAAAAATGTCACTGTTGGTCCGCTTTCTAAACCGTCACCCTCAGACGATACAATACATAACGTTCCTACCACCAGCACCCCAGTGCCTCTGCCAAACTGGAACACTCTGCTGTTCCATTGCAAATTTCTTTCATTTTCCTGTGGAAGGCAGCAGAAAAATAGCTAAACTTTCACCTGATAATGCGAACTGCAGATGCTGGAGAATCCAAGACAATAAAAGGTGAGGCTGGATGAACACAGCAGGCCAAGCAGCATCTCAGGAGCACAAAAGCTGACGTTTCGGGCCTAGACCCTTCATCAGAGAGGGGGATGGGGTGAGGGTTCTGGAATAAATAGGAAGAGAGGGGGAGGCGGACCAAAGATGGAGAGAAAAGAAGATAGGTGGAGAAGAGAGTATAGGTGGGGAGGTAGGGAGGGGATAGGTCAGTCCAGGGAAGACGGACAGGTCAAGGAGGTGGGATGAGGTTAGTAGGTAGGAGATGGAGGTGTGGCTTGGGGTGGGAGGAAGGGATGGGTGAGAGGAAGAACAGGTTAGGGAGGCGGAGACAGGCTGGGCTGGTTTTAGAATGCAGTGGGGGAAGGGGACGAACTGGGCTGGTTTTGGGATGCGGTGGGGGAAGGGGAGATTTTGAAGCTGGTGAAGTCCACATTGATACCATTGGGCTGCAGGGTTCCCGAGCGGAATATGAGTTGCTGTTCCTGCAACCTTCAGGTGGCATCATTGTGGCACTGCAGGACACCCACGATGGACATGTCATCTAAAGAATGGGAGGGGGAGTGGAAATGGTTTGCGACTGGGAGGTGCAGTTGTTTTTTGCGAACCGAGCGGAAGTGTTCTGCAAAGCGGTCCCCAAGCCTCCGCTTGGTTTCCCCAATGTAGAGGAAGCCACACCGGGTACAATGGATACAGTATAGCACATTGGCAGATGTGCAGGTGAACCTCTGCTTAATATGGAAAGTCATCTTGGGGCCTGGGACAGGGGTGAGGGAGGAGGTGTGGGGGCAAGTGTAGCATTTCCTATTGTTGCAGGGGAAGGTGCCGGGTGTGGTGGGGTTGGAGGGCAGTGAGGAGCGAACAAGGGAGTCATGGAGAGAGTGGTCTCTCCGGAAAGCAGACAAGGGTGGGGATGGATAAATGTCTTGAGTGCTGGGGTCGGATTGTAGATGGCGGAAGTGTCGGAGGATGGTGTGTTGTATCCGGAGGTTGGTGGGGTGGTGTGTGAGAACGAGGGGGATCCTCTTTGGGCGGTTGTGGCGGGGACGGGGTGTGAGGGATGTGTTGCGGGAAATGCGGGAGACGCAGTCAAGGGCATTCTCAACCACTGTGGGGGGAAAGTTGCGGTCCTTGAAGAACTTGGACATCTGGGATGTGCGGGAGTGGAATGCCTCATCGTGGGAGCAGATGCGGTGGAGGCGGAGGAATTGGGAATAGGGGATGGAATTTTTGCAGGAGGGTGGGTGGGAGGAGGTGTATTCTAGGTAGCTGTGGGAGTCGGTGGGCTTGAAATGGACATCAGTTACAAGCTGGTTGCCTGAGATGGAGACTGAGAGGTCCAGGAAGGTGAGGGATGTGCTGGAGATGGCCCAGGTGAACTGAAGGTTGGGGTGGAAGGTGTTGGTGAAGTGGATGAACTGTTCGAGCTCCTCTGGGGAGCAAGAGGCGGCACCGATACAGTCATCAATGTACCGGAGGAAGAGGTGGGGTTTGGGGCCTGTGTAGGTGCGGAAGAGGGACTGTTCCACATAACCTACAAAGAGGCAGGCATAGTTGGGGCCCATACGGGTGCCCATGGCCACCCCCTTTGTCTGTAGGAAGTGGGAGGAATCGAAAGAGAAGTTATTGAGGGCGAGGACGAGTTTGGCTAGGTGGATGAGGGTGTTGGTGGAGGGGGACTTGTCGGGTCTGCAGGACAGGAAGAAGCGGAGGGCCTTGAGGCCATCTGCGTGTGGAATACAGGTGTATAGGGACTGGACGTCCATGGTGAAAATGAGGTGTTGGGGGCCAGGGAATCGGAAGTTCTGGAGGAGGTGGAGGGCATGGGTGGTGTCACGGATGTACATAGGGAGTTCCTGGACCAAAGGGGAGAAAATGGAATCCAGATAGGTGGAGATGAGTTCGGTGGGGCAGGAACAGGCTGAGACAATGGGTCGTAAACTTTCACCCGTTGGGTTAAGAAGCCATTATTCCCAGTCTCTACTTAGTTAATGACCAGAGGTAAATTTAATTCCACTTCATTAACTGCCTTGTTAACAATTCCAATTGGCTTCCCTTCTTCTTGCTGCAGGAATGCTTCTTCTGGCTGTAAAACCTGTTGTGGTGGATTGTAATAAATTCAGTCCGTGGTCTTTTGGTTTGTTGGAATTGATCACTGATTGGCACAATGTGGCTTGAATTTGGTAGAAGTTGAATCTGGGGTCAAAAGTTTTATTGTTGATTTTGTGCCCATATGGATTACATTTAAACTTAGATTCAAAACAATTACAACACACCTCTGGATCAAGCAGGACTTGAATCCAAATCTCCTGGTTCAAAGATAAGAACACCACCACTGCGTCACAAGACTCGTTGCATAAATTGCTTGAATACCTTCCCCATCTCATCTTCTAGCACTGCTTATCCATGATAAAAAAAAATAGCTTCTGGCTTTCAGAACTTCAATTCTCAAATCAATGAGTAATAATTTATTATAGAGTTAACAAGTAGTCATTTTATTTGAGATAATGAAATGTGAGGCTGGATGAACACAGCAGGCCAAGCAGCATCTCAGGAGCACAAAAGCTGACGTTTCGGGCCTAGACCCTTCATCAGAGAGGGGGATGGGGTGAGGGTTCTGGAATAAATAGGGAGAGAGGGGGAGGCGGACCGAAGATGGAGAGAAAAGAAGATAGGTGGAGAGGAGAGTATAGGTGGGGAGGTAGGGAGGGGATAGGTCCGTCCAGGGAAGACGGACAGGTCAAGGAGGCGGAATGAGGTTAGTAGGTAGGAGATGGAGGTGCGGCTTGGGGTGGGAGGAAGGGATGGGTGAGAGGAAGAACAGGTTAGGGAGGCAGAGGCAGGCTGGGCTGGTGTTGGGATGCAGTGGGGGAAGGGGAGATTTTGAAGCTGGTGAAGTCCACATTGATGTCATTGGGCTGCAGGGTTCCCAAGCAGAATATGAGTTGCTGTTCCTGCAACCTTCGGGAGGCATCATTGTGGCACTGCAGGAGGCCCATGATGGACATGTCATCTCAAGAATGGGAGGGGGAGTGGAAATGGTTTGCAACTGGGAGGTGTAGTTGTTTATTGCGAACCGAGCGGAGATGTTCTGCAAAGCAGTCCCCAAGCCTCCGCTTGGTTTCCCCAATGTAGAGGGAGCCACACCGGGTACAGTGGATGCAGTATACCACATTGGCAGATGTGCAGGTGAACCTCTGCTTAATGTCCATCATGGACCTCCTGCAGTGCCACAATGATGCCACCCGAAGGTTGCAGGAACAGCAACTCATATTCTGCTTGGGAACCCTGCAGCCCAATGGTATCAATGTGGGCTTCACCAGCTTCAAAATCTCCCCATCCCCCACCGCATCCCAAAACTAGCCCAGTTCGTCCTTTCCCCCCACTGCATCCCAAAACCAGTCCAACTTGACTCTGCCTCCCTAACCTGTTCTTCCTCTCACCCATCCCTTCCTCCCACCCCAAGCTGCACCTCCATCTCCTACCTACAAACCTCATCCCGCCTCCTTGACCTGTCCGTCTTCCCTGGACTGACCTATCCCCTCCCTACCTCCCCACCTATACTCTCTTCTCCACCTATCTTCTTTTCTCTCCATCTTTGGTCCACCTCCCCCTCTCTTCCTATTTATTCCAGAACCCTCACCCCATCCCCCTCTCTGATGAAGGGTCTAGGCCCGAAACGTCAGCTTTTGTGCCTGTGAGATGCTGCTTGGCCTGCTGTGTTCATCCAGCCTCACCTTTTATTATCTTGGATTCTCCAGCATCTGCAGTTCGTATTATCAGGTGAAAGTTTAGCTATTTTTCTGCTGCCTTCCACAGGAAAATGAAAGAAATTTGCAATGGAACAGCAGAGTGTTCCAGTTTGGCAGAGGCACTGGGGTGCTGGTGGTAGGAACGTTATGTATTGTATAGTCTGAGGGTTACGGTTTAGAAAGCGAACCAACAGTGACATTTTTGACAGCTTACATTCAATACAGCCCAGTCTCTTTTACAATGAGGTGAGTTGTGTGAAATTTATGGAAGCATAAGAATGATCCAAGCACAGCAGAACTCGCATACATATAATGTGAGATAACAAGAAGCTCCTCTGATGCTCCTTGGCCTGCAGTGTTCATCCAGCTCTGCACGTTGTTATCTCAGATTCTCCAGCATCGGCAGCTCCTACTATATACGTACAATGTGGTCACTTATCATTGTTTCATTCAGAGAAACTTACAGCAAACTGGCATGGATGAATATTATTAATGCACGTGTTACAGTCATGTTAACTTAGCCTTCATTTGTTAATGGCAATCAGAATTTGGGCACATTGCTGAGCAGTCGGAGAAGGTGTCTGCAGGTACTAGAGACAATATTATCGCCCAGAACAGCAGTAGTATCTGACTCTTCCATAACTGGATGGTTCCCATGTATCATTTACATCACTGTAGTTCCAGCCATCTGGTCTCTTCATGCCCATTTAATAATCTCACAATATGTGGGGAAACAGTTTGTAGCCCTGTCTCCTGAACAAATTCAGCCAAATCACCCTCCGTTAACTTTTAATAGAAATCATTACTATTCTGCAGTTGTCATAGGTCAGAATCTTAACTTCTTCAGTAATATCACACAATTTGAAATTCCAGATTAAGATATCTCAAAGTAGGCTGTGTTGTCACACAGACAGGTGGAGTTTCAGTATGTTCTCTGGTCTCAGGTCGTCTCTGTTTTTGCTGGAAGAGAAGTTAGTAGCAGTTTGGAACTGGGAGAGTGCCGAAGCAGAACACATAGTCATGCAGCACAAGCGCTGCTTTTAGGAAACTCTCAGCAGTTACTTTCAGGAAGATACCTACGAAGTGGTGGCTCCATGCTATGGAAATGGAGTTAAAGGAAAACAATTGGAACTACTTATAGCTCAATGAAGCTGAGGGGGGGATGATGGAGGTTCACGGCAGGTTGTAGCTAACAGAGATTCGATCACTGATAATGGGAACTGCAGATGCTGGAGAATCCAAGATAACAAAGTGTGAAGCTGGATGAACACAGCAGGCCAAACAGCATCTCAGGAGCACAAAAGCTGACGTTTCGGGCCTAGACCCTTCATCAGAGAGGGGGTTGGGGTGAGGGC
Organism: Stegostoma tigrinum; assembly: GCF_030684315.1. Taxonomy (NCBI): domain Eukaryota; kingdom Metazoa; phylum Chordata; class Chondrichthyes; order Orectolobiformes; family Stegostomatidae; genus Stegostoma; species Stegostoma tigrinum. The sequence goes on along the minus strand of NC_081355.1, from coordinate 69,345,027 downwards.
TCTGGAATAAATAGGGAGAGTGGGGGAGGCGGACCGAAGACGGAGAGAAAAGAAGATAGGTGGAGAGGAGAGTATAGGTGGGGAGGTTGGGAGCGGATAGGTCAGTCCAGGGAAGACGGACAGGTCAAGGAGGTGGGATGAGGTTAGTAGATAGGAGATGGACGTGCAGCTTGGGGTGGGAGGAAGGGATGGGTGAGAGGAAGAACAGGTTAGGGAGGCGGAGACAGGCTGGGCTGGTTTTTGGATGCAGTTGGGGGAGGGAACGAGCTGGGCTGGTTTTGGAATGCAGTGGGGGAAGTGGAGATCTCCCATTCCCCCACTGCATCCCAAAACCAGTCCAGTTCATCCCCTCCCCCACTGCATCACAAAACCAGCCCAGCTCGTTCCATTCCCCACTGCATCAACCAGCCTCCTTGACCTGTCCATTTTCCCTGGACTGACCTATCCCCTCCCTACCTCCCCACCTATACTCTCCACCTATCTACTTTTCTCTCCATCTTCTGTCTGCGTCCCCCTCTCTCCCTATTTACTCCAGAACCCTCACCCCATCCCCCTCTCTGATGAAGGGTCTAGGGCTGAAACGTAGCTTTTGTGCTTCTGAGATGCTGCTTGGCCTGCTGTGTTCACCAGCTTCACACTTTGTTATCTGAGATTCGATCACAGTTTGCTGAAACTAACCCTTTGATAAAAGAAGAAATTGTGACAGTAATTAGACATGTACAGTTTCAAATGTCCTCGGGAACACAGTCTTCATGCAATAGATTGAAGTGCTAAGGTATGTGCAGTTGTTCAGACAGTTTCAGTCAGAGAGTTGAAAATGTTTCCAAGTCTGGATCTCTGAAAGTGAAATCTCTTGGAAAGAATTTAATTTGGGGACCCAGAGTCATCAACGTTTGGAATGAATCTGCAGTGTGTTCCACCACATTATTTTTATTTTATAGTGCTTACTTCCTGTTAATCCAGATTGTTAGAGTCTAAATTATATATTTAATGGTTATAGTTTGAAGTTATTGTCTTACTTTTACAGAATTCCTATGTAATGGGGTTTTATAGAGTCAAAGAGTCATTCTTCACTGAAACAGGCCTTTTGGCCCAACTTGTCCATGCTGACCAGATTTCCCAAATTCAACAAATCCCACTTACCTGCATTTAGTTCATATCTCTCTGAAACCTCTCTATTCATGTACTCATCCAAATGTCTTTTTAAATGTTGCAACTGTTGTGCATGCATCTGCCATTTCCTCTGGCAGTTCTCTCCAGATACGAATCACCCTCTGCATGATACAGCTACCCCTCAGGTCCCTTTTAAATCTTTCTCCTCTCACCTGAAACACCTGTTTGGAGCTCCCCCCACCCTAAGGGAAACATCTTTACTGTTCATCTTGTCTATGCCTCTGAAGATTTTATAATCTTAGATATGGTCACCCCTCCATCTCCTGCACTCCAGTGAAACAATTCCAGTTTATCCAGTCTCTCCTTGTAACTCAATCCCTCCAGCCCTGGGAACAGCCTGGTAAATCTTTTCTGAACCCTGCCCAATGAATAATATCTTTGCTATAGCAGTCTGTTAGCTGGTTTGCAATGCTGAGTGATACCAACAAGGCAGGTTTATCTCCTATATTGACTGACATTACCTAAAGGGTCCCTCAATATCAATCTCTCCCCATGCCTGAGGTGTGATGATTCCCAGGTTAAACTACCACCAGTTATCTCCCTCTAATGAGGGACCAGCCATCTGGCCTTTTGGACTATACACTTATTTTCTTCACCTTCACAAATTCTATTCTCTAAAAGTTATGATCTGTCAAACTAGTGCATGTGATAGATCCAATCTGTCTCGTATTCTCTTAATTGACATCATTGCAATGAAACATGTAATCCAATTAATATAAAGTGTCATCCAGGATTCTAATAGATTTCAAAATGAAATTGCAAGGAGGAATTAAGTGAAAAGCCTCAAGGAGCTCAGGCCACATTTTTGGAGGGATGAGAGATGTGCAGTGAGGCAAACATCCCTAACTGGTCCACAACAAAGCAGATGGGTTTAGTTTTGCATTATGAATGATTGCTTGCTCCCTGGGAAGGTGTGACCCTTGACAGAGGAAAGATTTGTTGATTCTAGGCGAGGATTGGAAGTGATGGGGTGGGTGGACATTTGGAGAGGTCAGTAGGACAACTAGGCAGTGCAATGTTGTGTAACCATGAGGAAAAAATAACAAAGACGTTTTACAACTCTTCACCCTCTTCTGTTATGTGTAACAGCATGATCATAGAGGAGATTTGGGCTTGGACCTGCTCTGTGGAAGATAGGATGTAGACTATCTACTTTACCTGATGCAAGTAGCTTAAGTTTTAAACAGCTTTCAGCAAATTGTATGTTGAACTGTATTGTGATAGAATTTCAACTCCTTTAAATATGAGCCTGATTTAATGCAAGGCAGATAGGTTTGCAGCATCTCTTTGTTTTCTTTTTATCTCAACAACTTTAGAACTGTCCCAGGAATGATAACATCTAACTTCAGTACTTTGGTAATTTAGAAATTACCTCAAATTGGCATAAATGCTTAAAATAGGAAGTTTTTCCAATGAAGGGATAAGTCTTTAATTTCCATTGATATTATGTATAACTTTTACATTGATCTCGATAATAAAAAATTTTCAAAATAAATTTTAGTATTAGATTTGCTCATACTGTCATTTACATGGACTCTATTCTCAATTGTGATCTGTGTTCATTGCAATCCTCGTTTCAGTTTGAAGATACTGTGGATAAAGACTACATTTTGTGTACATTGTTGACATTTTCAGCACCAGACTGTTTTGAGTTACTTACCCTAGCAACAGAAGATTTATTTATGTGGGGAAGATAAATATAATGGCGGAAGCAGTTGGTGCCTGACCTTAAAAGCTGAATAAATGAACAGTCAGAAATAAAGGATTTAGGTTGGAATCATTACAGAAATACAAATAAAAAACAATTTCAGGCATGATGGTTGAGTGATTGTCAATAAAGGAAATCTTTTCCAGCAATCCATGGTACATTATTGATTCAATTTTCAGAGAAACGTTGATGCTGCAATGGTCGTATTGAAGTAAACATTGGTATTTTCTTCATGTTGAAAATCCAGGAGGTGTAATAGCCTTTTTTTTTCAAAATACATATAAAATATTTTGTGGTAGGCAAATAGAACCTTACAGCACTGAACAAGGCCATTTGGTCGACCATGTATCTTCATTCTTTGAAAGAAGGAAGCAATTAATCTTACTTGTTTGCTCTTTCTCTGCATTCCAGCAACATTTTCATTCTGGATTGGAATGCAGAAGGCATTAAACTATTTTGATTTTTCAACTGATGACTCTTCTGATTATGTTAGTTACAAAGATGCAAAACCCAGGAACATTAACTGCACCTGAAAATTACCACCCTCCTCAATTCTGCACAGTATCAGATCATTTACCTTGATGGAATGCTGGTCTAGGGCTGTACACAGACTGTTGACCACATAATATTAAAGTTAAGGAGCTTTAATTTTCTACCATCTGCCACGTTTTGTCAGACCATAGTACGATCATAATGGTCCAAACTTTAAAATCTCAATGGAAATGCTAGTGAGCTGAGGGAATGCAAAGATATTCTGATGAAATACATTGCTTTGAAAATGTTCCGATGGATTTAATGAGAAATCAAAAGAAACAGAACAGATGCGATTGTATTATGTCAGGCATTTTTAGGATAGATTATAGTTTTTATTGAGATAATGTAGAGGTACAGAGGAAATAAACTTGTAATTTCTATCATTGATTTTCAACTTTCAAGTCACTATGAACAATTTGCAATATTACAGTTATGAAGTTTATAAGATTGTTACGTGAGTTTTGAGAAGATTTGTAGCTCAGGTTGAGTTTCTGGATGTGAATTTGCTCGCTGAGCTGCAAGGTTAGTTTTCAGATGTTTCGTCACATTTTTTATTTGAAAAAATATACTTTATTCATAGAATGTACAAAAAAATAAAACATTTATATACCTACCCAGTCATGCAAGCCGCTCCGGGTTACCCAGGGGGTACATACACCAACTAAAGGCAAAAACAAAACAAAGAAGAAAAAAAAACAAAGCAAAGAAAATACCCCGGCAGTCGCCTCCCCGCACAGTCCCAGTTGGCCCCCTGACGAGTTGGGGAAGGTGCCAGCTGGGCCCAGTTACCAGACAGGGCCCTTTTTTCTATTCTGGACGAGGGGTTTCGTACGGTGGTCTTTCCCCACCGCGCCTTGGTGGTGGCTGCCCCAAGCTTTAGTGCGTCCCTCAGCACGTAGTCCTGGACCTTGGAGTGTGCCAGTCTGCAACACTCGGTCGGGGTCAGTTCTTTCAGCTGGCAGACCAGCAAGTTGCGGGCAGACCAAAGAGCGTCTTTCACCGCATTGATGGTCCTCCAGGCGCAGTTGATGTTGGTCTCGGTGTGTGTCCAGGAAAACAGCCCGTAGAGCACGGAGTCCCATGTCATGGAGCTGCTCTGGACGAAGTTCGACAAATACCACTGCATCCCCCGCCAGACCTCCTGCGCATAGGCACATTCCAGAAGGAGGTGATCGACAGTCTTGTCCCCCCCCGCAGCCACCTCGAGGGCAGCATGCGGTGGCGCAGAGATCCTGGGCATGGATAAAGGATCTCACTGGCAGAGCCCCTCTCACCGCCAGCCAAGCAATGTCCTTGTGCTTGTTTGAAAGTTCTGGCGATGAGGCATTCTGCCAAACGACTTTGGCAGTCTGCGTGGGGAACCACACGACGGGATCCACCCTCTCCTTTTCCCGAAGGGTCTCAAGGGTACTACGTGCTGACCACTGCCTGACTGCCTTGTGGTCAAAGGTGTTTCCTTTCAAAAATTTCTCCACGAAGGACAGGTGGTACGGGACGGTCCAACTACTCGGAGCGTTTCGCAGCAACGAGGCCAGGCCCATCCTTCGCAACACCGGGGACAGGTAGAACCTCAGTAAGTAGTGACACTTGGTGTTTGCGTACTGAGGATCTACGCACAGCTTGATGCAGCCGCACACAAAGGTAGCCATCAGGGCGAGGGTGGTGTTCGGTACGCCCTTTCCCCTGTTTTCCAGGTCTTTGTACATGGTGTCCCTGTGGACCCGGTCCATCCTCGATCCCCAAATGAAGTGGAAAATGGCCCGGGTGACCGCAGCGGGGCAGGTCCAGGGAATAGGCCAGGGCTGCACCACATACAACAGTACCGAAAGCCCCTCGCACCTGACAACCAGGTTCTTGCCCGCGATGGAGAAGGACCGGAGTGTCCACCTGCCCAGCTTCTGCTTCAGTTTGGTGATACACTCGTCCCAAGTCTTAGTGCATGCCCCAGCCCCACCGAACCAAACACCCAGCATTTTCAGGTAGTCTGTCCTGACGGTGAAGGGGATGAAGGAGCAGTCGTCCCAGTTCCCGAAGAACATGGCCACGCTCTTACCCCTATTGACTTTGGCACCCCAGGCCAGTTCAAACTGGCCACAGATGTCCGACAGCCTACTCACCGACCGACGATCGGTGCAGAAGACGGCGACTTCGTCCATGTACAGGGAGGTCTTGACCTGAAGGCCTCCGCTGCCTGAGATAGTCACGCCCTTCAGGCTCACGTCCTTCCTGATGGATGCGGCGAAGGGCTCCACACAGCACATGAACAAAGCAGGAGACAGCGGGCAGCCCTGCCTGACTCCAGATCTGACGGGAAAACTGTCCGATTCCCACCCGCTGATGGAGACTGCGCCAACGATGTTGGTGTAGAACAGCCGGATCCAATTGCGGATGCCTTCGCCCAACCCCAATTTGGAGAGGACGTCCCTCATGTAAGCATGAGAGACCCTGTCAAAGGCCTTCTCCTGGTCCAGGCTGACGAGGCAGGTGTCCACCCGCCTGTCCTGCACGTAGGCGATCGTATCCCTGATGAGCGCGAGGCTCTCAGCGATCTTCCTGCCCGGCACAGCACAAGTTTGGTCAGGGTGAATCACCGACTCCAGGACAGACCTGACCCGGTTGGCAATGACCTTGGCCAGGATTTTGTATTCCACGTTCAATAGTGAAATGGGATGCCAATTCTTAATTTCTTCCCTCTCCCCCTTCCCCTTGTAAATGAGGGTGATGATGCCCTTCCTCATAGACTTGCACATTTCCCCTGCCCGAAGCACACTATCGTACACCTCCAGCAGGTCCTGGCCGAACAGGTCCCACAGAGCGGAATACAGCTCAACCGGTAAGCCATCACTCCCGGGAGTCTTATACTTCTCCAAGAACTTGAGGGCTCTGGTCAGCTCGGCCGGTCCAGTCACTCCCTCGTGCCGTCGTCTAAGACCTCCGTGATAGACGACAGGAACGACTCGGAGGCCGTGCTGTCCATGGGCTTCGCGTCGTACAGTCCAGCATAGAAGGATCTGCTGATCCTCAAAATGTCAGGCCGAGATGACGTCACCGAGCCGTCGTCCTCCTTCAGCCGGCTAAGCACAGAGCTCTCTTTGTGCACCTTCTGAAAGGAGAAACGCGAACACATCTTGTCCTGCTCCACGGAGCGGACTCTGGACTGGAAGATTATCCTGGAGGCCTCCGCGGCGAACAGCGAGGCTTGCTGGCCCCTCACCTCATGGAGGTCCTCCGTGACATCGACCCCCATCAACTGCAGAAGGAGCAGGTTCTGCACCCTTTTCTGGAGTCGCGACAGCTTCCCCACCCCCCATCTCTATCACCTTCTGAACACCCTTGAGGACAAAGAACTTGTTGATGTTCTCCTTCACCGTCTCCCACCAGTCGCCTGGAGACACAAAGAGGGGTTTCACGGTTCTCCAACCAGTGTACTCCCTCTTATGCTCCTCAACGTTCTCTGGGGTCAACAGAGTCGTGTTGAGCTTCCACGTCCCCTTGCCGGCCTGCTGGTCGTCCTATAAGTGACAGTCGTCCAGCAGGAGGCAGTGGTCAGAGAAGAACACCAGCTCGATGCCAGTGGACCTGACCGAGAATGCCCGTGACACAAACAGGAAGTCTATCCTTGAGCGGATAGACCCGTCTGGCCGCGACCAGGTGTATCTCCGCTGCGCACCGTCTGCAGGGGTGCTGAAGACGTCGAGCAGCTTGGCGTCCTTCACCATGCCCATCAGGAATCTACACGTGACGTCCAGTTGACTCCCCCCACCTGCTGTCCCCACGCCGGATCTTCCATCTGCATCGATGTTGCAGTTGAAGTCTCCGCCTAGGATGACCGGCCTGGATGTAGCCAGCAGGGGTGGAAGCCGCTGCAGGACTGCCAACCGCTCAGTCCGTACCACTGGGGCGTACACATTGCTCAGTGTCACGGGAGCATTCCCGTAGGTGACATCTGCCACTAGGAGGTGCCCCCCACCACCTCCTGAACTTGAGAGATGGTGAAGTTGCGCCCCCGCAGCAGAATAGCCAGGCCCGAGGAGCGACAGTCGTTACCCCCCGACCAGATCGAAGGCCCACTGGTCCAGGCGCAGGACCATTTCCTGTACCTGCTGAGGTGCGGTATCCCGCACTCCTGCAGAAACAGGAGGTCCGCCTTGACGGTGGTCACGTAGGCCAACGAGGACACACATCTTGCGGTGGACTTGACGCTGCGCACATTAATGCTTGCTTGTGGGGAAGCGGGCCACATTGCCCCATTGTGGGCAGTGACCGCAGTACCCTCCCCAAGTCCAAGGTCCAGCCCCTCCATCTGTCCTTTCGTGCCCATTGCCCAGGCTAACTGCTGGACGCTCTCCGGGCTCAGGAAACCATCCGTGCTGCCTTCCGGGTGGCATCCCCCCGTCTGAGGTACAGAAGCAGGAGAGTCCGGCTCTGGGCCAGGCTGGGGACACGCTGTTTCCTCCTTCCCGCCTGAAGGTTCCGGGGGGCCCTCCAGGGCCCCAGCGGTGTGTGGCTGGGTGTCGAAGGGAGCCTCAGGACGCCCTCCGTCACCTGGAAGCAGGGTGCTGCTTTCCTTCTCCCTGGAGATCTTTAGCTTCTGTTTTGGGCGGGCGTCCTCCGAATCTCCCTCGCCAGAGGAGCTCTTATAGCCCCCCCTGTAGCTGCCTCTTCCCGCCTGATGGTTGCGGTGCCTGGGCCCGCCGGCGCGCCTTCCTCCTCACTTTCTGGACCGTTGTCCACTCCCCTGGGTCGCCTGTCGCCGCCTCCATCGACTCTGGGTTGTCGGGGGGGAGCGGAGCCTGCAGGGGTGCTTTGCTGGCCTCGGGCCCATCTTGCGGGGCTGGGCCCTCCTGCACGACCTGGTCCTCCTGCACATTAGGGTGGTCCTTGCAGAGCCCTGGTGCCTTCCTCTCCTCCGGGGGGGGCTTGCCCCGCATTGCCCCTGCCAGCGACCTGGGCGTAGGTGGTCCCCCGTCGCGGGCATGCCCTATAGAGGTGGCCCGCTTCCCCACAAAGGTTGCAGCTTTTTTCTTGTGGGCAATCCTTTGCAAGGTGTCCCTCCTCCCTGCAGATGGTGGCTTTGCAGTTGGCCGCCACGTGACCTGATCTACCGCAGGCATGGCAGACTTTAGGTTGCCCTGCATAGGTCAAGTAGCCCTTGCTCCCGCCGATCGCGAAGCTGGACGGTGGGTGTACAATGTTCCCGTCCACGCCCGTCCTCAGTGTCACCTTGACCTGCCTCTTACTGGTCCAGATGCCAAAGGGGTCCATGATGTCGGCTAGGTCCCCTTCCACCTTCACGTACCTTCCGAGGAAGGTCAGGACATCAACTGCTGGCACATGTAGGTTGTACATGTGTACAGTCATCATACGGCTCCTCTGCGCTGGCATCACAAACAGCGGGAAAGCGGTCAATACAGAGAGGGGGCCCTCACCTCCTTTCTCCTTGAAAACCTCCAGGAAGCGCTCGCAAAGCTTGGCACTCCTGAAGGTCACATCGTAAAAACCTCCTCCGGGGAAATCCTGCAGGCAGTAAATGTCCGTAGCAGCGAACCCACAACAGTCCAACAGGACCCTCTTCACGAAGAAGGTGCGGTCCACAGGTGCACCTTCATCCACCTTCTTCACGGAAACACGGATGGTGTTCCGGACCCCCTGACCTGGGGCATGAGCACTTGCCGCAGCCATCGTTGCAGGTTGGCTGCTCCCCTGAACCAGCGTTAGGCCAAAGCAGCATTAAGATCCACCGGTTGCAAGGGTGCATTGCCAACACGACGTCTTCTTTCCACCGCCAACACAGTCGTGCTCTCCTTTTCTCGGTCCACAAAAGAGTGGGTCTTTATTTTGTTCCAGCTGTAAGCTGGTTCACTGAGCTGGAAGGTTCGTTCCCAGAGAATCAGTCACCATTCTAGGTAACATCAACAGCAAGCCTCCGGTGAAGCGCTGGTGTTATGTCCCGCTTTCTATTTATCTGTTTAGGTTTCCTTGGGTTGGTGATGTCATTTCCTGTGTTGATGATGTCATTTCCGGTTCTTTTTCTCAGAGGATGGTAGCCCTAAAAGGACTCAATAAAGATAAAAACATCGTTATCCTACCTGCAGATAAAGGACGCTTGACAGTCATTTTAAACCGAACAGACTTCATTGAGAAAGCGAACGCACTGCTTGCAGACACTGACACTTAGCAACAGGTGGCGATAGACCTGACCTCACAACTAGAGAACCGAATCACAGCCTTACTCAATAAACTTCAAAAATCTGGAGAATTAAACAAGAGAGACTTCCAAAAACTGAAACCAGATGGATCCAACACACCATGCTTCTACGGACTACCAGAAATTCACAAACCAGGAGCCCCTCTCAGACCCATAGTCTCGCTACCTGGAACACCAACCTACAGATTAGCCAAGGAACTACACCAAAGACTAAAACACCTAGTAGAAGACTCACGCCACTCCATCTGCTCCACCCAAGAATTCCTGAACACCATCAAAGACACCAAGATAGAAGAGGATGAAATAATGGTGTCCTTTGACGTAACAGCCCTGTTCACATCCATCAACATCAACCTGGCCAAAGAAACACTGATGACACTATTAGAAGAACAGAAGACACATACACCAGACACCACCAACCTCATCAGCAAGGACAACATCATCAGGCTAGTGGACCTATGCCTTACCACCCACTTCACTTTCAACAACAAAACCTACAGACAAACCAACGGTACACCCATGGGATCTCCGATATCAGGGTTCTTAGGAGAGGCAGTAATGCAGAGACTCGAACAAACAGCTCTGCCAGTCATCCAACCCAAACTTTGGGTCTGCTACATGGATGACATCTTTGTAAGTATCCTTACATACAGATGAGGAAGGACACCACTTTGATTGGGACAACACATCCATCCTAGGACAAGCCAAACAGAGACACGCACAAGAATTCCTCGAAGCATGGCATTCCAACTGGAACTCCATCAACAAACACATTGATTTGGAGCCAATCTACCATCCCCTGAGAAAAAGAATAGGAAATGACATCACCAATGCAGGAAATGACATCACCAACACAAGGAAACCTAACCACATAAATAGAAAGCGGGACATAACACCAGCGCTTTACTGATGATGTTACTCAGAATGGTGACAAAACGTCTGAAAACTAACCTTACTCAGCGAGCAAACTGACATCCACAGATTGTTATGTTTTGCAACTCAGCCTTTAAATTTAATGTGAAATAGAGGGACCTCACTTGACTATTTCTGAAATCTACTTGACAACACTGCTCCTGAGATCGTTAAAGATCAAACAACAGCACAGATTGGTTTTTTTAGATTAGATTCCTTACAGTGTGGAAACAGGCCCTTCGGCCCAACAAGTCCACACCCCACCTTGAAGCATCCCACCCTGACCCATCTCCCCACAATCCACACACCCCTGAACACTATGGGCACTTTAGCATGGCCAATCCACCTCGCCTGCACATCTTTGAACTGTGGGAGGGAACCCACGCAGACACGGGGATAATGTGCAAACTCCACACAGACAGTCGCCCGAGGTTGGAATCGAACCCGAGTCCCTGTTGCTGTGAGGGTGCAGTGCAAACCACTGAGCCACTGTGCAGCTTTTTCTGAGGCAATGGTAAGGTTTTCAAAGTTGGAGACACTGGCAGCAATCTCTGTGTTCACAATCAGGAGGTTCTGACTTTCCCAGAACAGTGTTGAAAGTATCAGGTTGTGAAGAGTTGGCCTGTTCTATTTCTAAGATGAAAGACAGTTTGATCATGACAAATCAGCACTTCTATATGGCTAGGCGGTTCATGTAGTTCGAACTCTCCTGGTGATTGTACAGAGGAAGTATCAGATTAGAGCCTTTCCTAGACTGTCACAGAATTGAACAGACACTGTTCTGAAAAAGAAAATATAAAGAACCGCAGATGCTGAAAATCTGAAACAAATACTGAAATTGCTGGAGAAACCCAGCAGGCCTGGGAGCATCTGAGGAGAGAAAACAGAGTTAACATTTCAGGTCCTGAAACACTAACTCTGCTTTCTCTTCACAGATGCTGCCAGATCTGCTATGTTTCTCAAAGCACTATTCTACATATGCCTAGATAGGCCAAAGCCATGTGTATGTTGTCTGCTATGCAGAAATTCAGTTATTATCTCTTGCTCAGATTGATAAGACCAAATTTATGGAGAGTTAAAGTGAGGCTAGAAAAGCTGTTTAACGAGGGCTAGCGGAAGAGACTCCATGAGAATGAAAACCTCCCAGTGAAGGACAGTTCTGAAATGAAAAGCCCCCAGATTAGGAAAAGTACAGCAGTACACGTTCAAGAGCTAAGAATCACTTTGGATTGATTCTGGGAACATTCAATGTCTACTCAAAAGTCAAATGAAAAGCAAACTTTGGATTTTTTTTTTCCTTTTAGCCTGAGAATATGAATCTGGTTACTTCATTGTGTTTTTTGAAAGGGAAATTGTCCTCAAGGATTGTTTTCAGTTAATGGTTATTTTATTTATTTCTTACAATAAATGCCTTAAACCTGAAATCTTGGTGTGCCATTTCATTCACTATTATCCATCAAAATATCACAACTGAGACACAAAGGGCTGAATTTCCCATAATCCACATTGACAGAGTTATAACACAATATACGTCTGCTATTTGCTGAGTTTGAAACCCTTGGCTATGTGGCCACGGTGATGGTGAGCAAAACACTTTCTCTCAACTGCTGCTGCCAGATCTGCTGAGTTTCTCCAGCAATTTCTGTCCTTGTTTTCACTACTTATACTCTTCGTCCTTGGAATCCAGCTGCAGTATTTCGTAAAGTTCTATACATTTTATGTTTGTTCCTCAAAACTTTGCATACATACAGAAATGTCAGAGCAACATGACTACGTATTCTTCACCTTCCATTCATGGAGCAGTCAAGCCTCTGAAAGGATAACTTCATAGTGTTGACAGTCGCACTCTGTCAGGTATGAATTTGTGGCCAAAGCTGCCGCCATAATCCTGGACTCTTCTTCCTGTTGTTACTTATTCACCTTCAATGTCAGTCAATGCTTCACCTGCTGCTTGAAGGTCTATTAAGTGTTTAGAGCTTCGCCAATGCTTGGCGTCTCACTGAAGCTATCTCCCTGTTGTGGGATACCTGCAAAATGGGTGTCTACAAAGTACTGAGTGCTTGATATTTGGAGATATGATTAAGTTACATTCTTTACTTCTAACTGGTGCCATTGTCTTTATCTTGAGAAAGTTGTTTTCAGAATCAAGGATATCATATCAATTATGCAATCAACTGTTTTACATTGTCCACATAATATCAAGATAAGTCTTTACACAAAGTGCAGACATGACAGTGTCTTAATTGTTGCATGTGTGCAAAATGCCAGCAAGAAGGAGGCTGTGAGGTCACATTAACCTCATGAATTTAATAACTAGAGAGTTTCAAAGCTCTGGGAGCAGAAGGCAAATGACTGAAATGCACTTGGGAGTACTCAACCACAGTAAAATGACAGTGAGGCCTCAGAGTTTCCCATAATAGGAGCTTTAATCATCTTAGTGGCCCTCTAGTTGTGTGAATGAGGAGTCATCTTGGAAAATGCCCCAGAAATAGGAATATATTGGGAAGCACTACAATGCAGATTTCATGAGAGTGGAAAAATCACATCGATTAGTTGATATAATGATTTTAGATGGCTCACCAAGTGTGTGTGTCCCTTTGAAAAGGTTGTGTGCAGTCTGTTCCCAACAAATCAAGAAATTGGTCCATTGATCATTAGATACAGCACTCTTTTAACACTTTTAACACTTAGCACTCGTGAGATTGGAAATTAGGTGAGGTTAAAGGACAGAACTGTTGGAGTGATTCAAAACTCATTGCTTGGACCTCAGCTACTTACAGTCAATAACTTGGATGAGGGAGTGAAGTGTAATCCATCACAGTTTGTTAACAAGGTACAGTTATATAGATGCATGGTGCAAGGGGGGCTGGGTAACTTAGTAGACCTCCTGATATGTCTATTCCTGAGTCTAACCTGTCTTTTGCCCCCTATCATGGTTACGTGGTCACTTGTCCATGGAAAGAATGTATATGGTATCTACTGGCACACTGGAACATCTACGTGACAGATGAGTACCCAGCTGAGAATGTATCATTTCCCTCTGGGTATTCATCGGTCACATAGTGTCTCAGGGTGCAATTCGATACTATGCATCATTTCCCTCACCAAAGACCTTTCTATTAAATACTGTAACTTTACTTGAAGTTACTGTGCTTTTAATGGTTTGTTTTGTTTCACTTGGCCCAAATAGTTTTTGTTGATTTTGAAAAATAAACACTTAAAGGTGTGTATGGTTTGTTTTAGTTTTATTGGTTAATTTGATTTTTCTTTACAAAAGTACATAAATTTATGTGGAAGAGTAAGCTTTCATAAGAACACAACAAACAGTACAAAGGGACATAAGTTCGTTAAGTGATTGGGCAAGAAAATCTAGTCACGTTTGAGATTGGTCAGGGAGAGTAGAAATGAGGATTATCTTTAAAGGAAGTGAAAGATTATATCAGTGTTCAGAGTAATGTGGACTTTGTAACAAATCTCATACTCTTAATATGAGATAATGAACTGATAAATTATTGTGATGATATTAATGAGAGAGTTAATGAGGTTACTGGCAAAATTAGCCTGGCTGGAATCTTTGCATTGGAGTTCAGCTCTATATTTCGCTGGTACAGGGCAGGATAACTCAAAGATGGAGCCATGTAGTTGGAAGTGGGGTAATGACAATTCTCAGGTTTCTTGTATAAAAGAGTAAAACTTTTTAAACCAAAGTGACGTTAACAGTTATTTTTTTTTCTAAAGAGGGCGATTTATCCCTGATGAACTTACAAAAGGTAACCAAGGTTAGGTTGATATAATTGACAGAAAAGTTGGAGATAGAATAAATGAATAATTAGATAATTGGACAGAGTTAATTGCAGGGGCTAAGAAGGCAGACATAACTCACACATTCGCACAACACAAATGCCAGGCAATGACCAAGGATCTCAGCTCCTGACTCTTCAAAGCCTGTCCACCATCTAGATGGAATAAGCTGGGAGTGTGATGGAACACTGCCCACTTGCTGGATGGTGCAGCTCCCACAACACTTGGCACCATCCAGGAACAAACAACCTGCTTGAATGGTGCCACATTCTCATCTGCTCCTAGGCCTATTATCACATTAGATGAATTGCTTTCAGTACAGCTCATTCATCCTCTCCTACGGTTAACTCTGCTATGATTTCTCCTATGCTGACCTGTTATCCATAATCTCTTTATTTATTTTCCCTTTTTATATACCGCCCCCCCCCACCACTGTCTCCATCTATCCGTTCATCCCCCCCATCTACCATCCTCATCTGAAATTTGTGTTCACAATAAATACCACATTTTCATAGCTGCTAACAGTTCTGATGAAGAATTACCAGACTCAAAATGTTAACTCCGCTTTCTTCCAATCGATGCTGTCAGACCTGTTGAGTTTCACCAGCAATTTCAGTTTTTGTTTCAGATCTCCAGCATCTGCGGTTCTTTTGTTCGTTGTATATCTTGATGACAAATTGACATACAGTGGCACTGTAACTGAAACTTATAGTCAGCTGATTTGGTGATAAACCTTGCCAAAACTGAGCTTTAAAGGCATTGTAACCTACCTAAGACATGTAATAGAGCAGGACAAGTTACTACCAAGAACAGCAAAAGTACAAGCATTAGTGGAGCACTGTGACTCTAAAACAATTTAGAATTCTTGAGATTTTTGGAGATGTTTGGCTTCAACCATAAGTTTATATAAGACTTGAAAATAATAACTGCTCCACTGATTAAATTTATACAAAAGAAAACCAAGGTATTGTGATCAGGGAAGTGTCAAACATCTTTTGAGAAGGAATTCTCATCAATGGACCAATGTTGACTGCCCCAAATTGCTGTTTTCGTCAGCAATTGATGTTCTTGACCTGTTTTGTAGTATAGCCTCAGACACGACAACATGTTAGACATTGAGAAGCCAGTGGGATTCCTTCCTAAAATGTTTAATTCACATTAAGGGAGATATTCCAAAAGGGAAACCGTTCTGAGGAAGGATCGCTGGACTTAAAACATTAACTGTGATTTCTCTCCACAAATGCGGTCAGACCGGCTGAACCTTTCTAGCAATTGCTCTTCTTCTTTCTAACTTCCAGTGTCAGCATTTCTTTTGGTTTCAATTAAATGAGGTCCTGGGTCCAGTATTGGGTGTATCTGGTGCATTCAGGCAGAGGTTTGATCATAGTGCAGTCCAGTACAAAATCTTTTTCTAGGCCAGCACATTCCTAAATAAATTCACAGTGATAAAATCTATATATATTCAAGTCAGCCACGTGGATCGGCTTCATTGTATAACAACATGAAATACTTTTCATAAAGCCACTGCGGAGATGTTGACACCATTCAGTAAATTACTGTAGCCAATTAATCTGTGTAAACTTCATGTAGTTGTTTCTGTTATATAAGGACTAATCCTTCATTGACCTTCACTTGATTATTTTAATTAGTTCAAACATGGTTTGTGGAATAGAATTTTAAAGAAAAAATCTCCCGACATCATTTGAGATAAAGGAGATGATGATTCTTAAATCAGAATCAAATCTATTCACAACTTGGTTGAAAGTGTTTGTAACAAATAAAAAAAAGTCATATCTCTGACGCAAAAAGGAAATGCTAACGGAGCAAGAACAATGCGGGAGATTAATAGCTCTGCTTTAGTGAGGAGAGGAGACTGAAACTAAAATAACCTGAGTGAAAATCCTTTTTGTCAGCAAAGTGCCAATCAAGTGCACTCTTCATGATAACATACCTGAAAAGCCCACTTTCTGTACTCTTATAGCTTTGTTAAATGAATAAGGTGCATTTTCAACTAATGATACTTTATGGATCACATATATCTTTTTCTCCATTGTCATAAATGTGTATAAAACTATCAGAGAACATCAATATGTGGCTTCAATAGGAATAGTGGCTTAAGCTCAAAGGATATTTAGGATATTATGCCATAAAATTATATAATAACTGCTTTAAAGCAATATTTCGATCTCTATAGAAAATTTCAGGAGGGAACATGATGACTACTTTGTAATAATAGCAGATGCGTCAGGTACTGTTTGATAAAGTTAGTTTCACTGGAAGGATAGATATTGGACTTCAACATTTGTAGCAGCTTGTTTGCTTATTTAAAATAACTCATTTGAAAGAGGTAGTTTTGTTTTTATAGCTGTGATGCAATGATTGAGAATACAGAGGTAAACTGACTAACTAGCTAACATTGCCTATTCTCCTACCTGTTACTTGTTTCTTTCACTGACTCTCACATAATAGTGTCTTTCAGTGCAGTAAAAACTGTTAAAAAAAATTGCAGATGCTGGATTCCAAGCTAAACAAACAGGAGGCTGGAAGAGCACAGCAAGCCAGGCAGCACCTGGAGGAAAGGAAAAGTCAACTTATAGGTATTACCCTTCTTCAGGATTGAGGAATTCATCCTTCGCAAGTTCCACCTGGCTGACCTCATTACAATCAATACTAAAAGTTGCATTCAGGACTGAAGCTTTGGAACTATTAAACTGTGTCCTGAAGAAGGGTAGTACCCGAAATGTTGACTTCTCCTTTCCTCCAGATGTTGCCTGTTGTGTTCTTTCACCCTCCTGTTTGTCTACAGGAAAGATTGTGCCTGTTATTGAAATAAATCCACGGAGGCTGGTATCCTGTCACCAGGTAACCCTTTATTTACACATGGACAGTCTTTGATACTGATCCAGCTTCCTCAGAGCCTGCTCTCAGAATGAACAGAACCTCTGACACTCCTGTTTACACCTGTCAGAAAGGGTTCCCTGATTGAACCAGACTGACAGCCCCAATCAGGAAATTCAGATTTTACCTGGCTGACCTCATTACAATCACTATTAAGAGTTGCATTCAGGACAGAAGCTTTGGAACTCTTAAATCTACAAAACATGCTTGGTAATTACTGAGATAGCTTAAGCCGTTTGCTGTAAGCATCAAATTCTCATCTACACATTTGAAAAATGCTAATTTTCATTCCACACCTATGTATTGCCACAAATACAGTAATAAAACCAGCAAATGAAAGCAATAAGCTAATTGCCTGCTATAATAAACATAGTATATTTATGACAGTTGTCAAGGGAAATGTATCCTCCCATTAACTACTTGCTACATTTATGATTAAAGTGGGGAGTGGTACTGGTACAGGGTCTTGGTAAAATGCTTGGATTATTGCAAACACATTTACAAGTGAAGCTTACCCAGGTGCATCTGTTACAAATTTCTCCAGCAGCTAGGTATGCAGCTACATACATTGTCAGGAAATCAGAGTCTTCCTTCTACATGTCAGTTATGCTCCTCTGAACTCTTCTACTAGCACCAGCCCTTTCTTTAGCATTATGTTGTGAGGAGCACAATAATGCCAGAGACACCCCATTGTTTTGATAATTATGTTGTTGTAATACAGAAAAAAATAATTTCCAATTAAATTGATTGATATTGTAAACCAACAGAAATCTCCTTCCAGGAAAGTCTTATTTTTCTACGTGCTTGTGAGCAGTAGGGTTATTCTTTCCAATGAAGGAAAGTTGGGTATGCATGCCCTATCTAGCTAAATCCCATAAAAGTGGCATCGGGTAAAGGTTCCGATCTCATTTGGATTTCACTGAAGTATGTTCTAATGTAAGTGGTTCTAATGCAATGCCCTAATCTAGCTGTTAGAAACACATTAGCAAATGCAAGTTGCACATTACATCTTTCTTTAACATTGTCTTCTGATGTTCTTGTCAGAACAAGTGTGCCATGCTGCTTTGATATCTCACCAAGATTCAACAGTCTCAATTAGGAATACAGCCAGACCGAAAGGCTAACACTAAAAATGATTCATTATTTTAGCCTAAATTCACAAGTCTCCTGTGACTGGTTGTGCAGCCAATTGTGGTGACTTCTGGAAATAGACTTCTGTCCATGAGTAGCAGGTGGTCTCACACTATCAATAGCTGTGAAAGTCATAGAGCTTTCAATTTATTTTTAACCAGTTTCTTTCAGGGATCAGTATATGGTAATATCTGGAGTACTTCTAAATCTACACTTCACATTGGCATCATTTTGGTCACAGATGCCATACTTGCAAATACTCAAACTATGTTCACTTTGACATGAATAGAATGACTGAAAACCTGCCAACTTTGTGTCAAGGCAACAACTGCCCCAGATCCAGGGCTATTTGATTAAAATTCATGTAGCAAAGTTGAACCAAATATGAGAGGAGTTTTCATGAGTCAAAAAGTGCCATTCCCTTACTAAGCAGCTAGTCTGTAGCCAGCACATGAAGACCATCAGACGGTTGATAAACAGGAGGCTGGAAGAACACAACAAGCCAGGCAGCATCTGGAGGAATGGAGCAGTTATCATTTTGGGTATTACCCTTCTTCAGGACTGGATGTGGGTATAGAATGAGCTGCAGATAAAGTGGAGGAGAAGTGGAAGCAGAATGTTGGTGATAGATGGACACTGGTGGTAGGTATGACCTGATTGGTCGATGGGAAAGGTGAATCTGGTTGGTGACTGGAAGGCAGATTCAGAAGGTGGAATAGGAGGGAAAAGGTGGGGCTGTAAAGCGAGCCAGAGGGTGGGTGGGAAGGTTATTTGAAATTGGAGAACTTAATGTTGAGTCCTCCAGATTGTAGTGTGCCCAGGCAGAAGATAAGGTGTTGCTCTTCATATTTGTGTTCTGAATTGCTGCAAACTAGAGGAGGCCGAGGACAGACATGTCGGAGGGGGGTGGGGTGGGGAGTTGAAATTGGCGGTCACCGGGAAAATGCTCGGTGAAACGGTTATCTATTCTTCGTTTGGTCTCAGAGATGTCGAGAAGACCACATTGGGAGCACTAAATACAACAGACTTCCAGGTGAGACAGAGCTTCATCTGCATCTCCTCTAGCCTAGCCTATTGCATTCAGTGCTCCCAACGCGGTCTTCTTAATGTCAGTGAAACCAAACATTGATTAGGTGACCGTTTCACCGAGCATCTTCACTGGCCCATAATGGCCAACCTAACCTCTCGGTCACTGCCCACTTCACCTCCCCGTCCACCCCACTCTCCTCCAACAGGTCTATCCTCGGCCTCCTCTAGTGTCGCAGAGACTCAGATATTTGAACACCTTACCTTCTGCCTGGGCACCCTCCAGCCCAGAGGACTCAAAATTGTTCTCTAAATTTAAGTAACCTTCCCACCCATCCTCCAGCTCCCTTCCTAGTCCCACCTCTCCCCTTCAATTCCACCTTCTGACCCTCTGTTCTAGCCACCAACCTGATTCATCTCTTCCATCGACCAAACAGGTCATGCCTCCTACCAGTGTGCACCTATCACCACCATTTTGCTACCGGCCCCTCACTTCTCTCTTTATCTGCAGCTCCCCCTCACCCACATCCAGTCCTGTAGAGGAATAATACCCGAAACATTGACTGCTCCTTTCCTCCAGATGCTGCCTGGTTTGCCATGTTCTTCCAGCCTCTTGTTTGTCTACTTGGATTCCAGCTTCTGCAGTTTTTATTCATCTCTGAACAAGGAGATCATCAGTTCTGTACTAGGCATGCAGGAAACATCAATGATTTCTTTATTCTTTGGTAGCGTCATCCCTTTCGGGCTTCTTCTCCAGCAGACACCCTCTACAATAAACGAGTCAACCATAACATGTGTTATATAAAGTAATGGTTCTGCAAGTGTTAATATGAAGTTACTTAAGCTCCAACAAATCCGATGGTATCACATTGTATTTTGGTAGAGAATTGAGAAGTCTAACAGAAGGTGCAGATGCAGACAGATGCATCATCCTGTGTGTCTTAGGTAATTATGCCTAACTAGTGAATATACTTGCATTGATAACAAAGTGTGAAGCTGGATGAACACAGCAGGCCAAGCAGTAAGCATCTCAGGAGCACAAAAGCTGACGTTTCGGGCCTAGACCCTTCATCAGAGTCTGATCACAATATACATGCATTTTTTGCTTTCAAACAACACACTGTGTCTTGTTATGTTAAACATGCACCTTCACTTGTTAACACTCATGAATGACCTATCCTTTGTTTTTAATAATTAGACAGCCCCTTAGACACATAATAGTAAGGAGGATTTGTGCGAGCAGTATATCCCAAACATAACCTGTTAGTGTATGATAACCTGGAGCCCAAGAGGCCATGGGAAATAGCATTGGATGCAGTTTCTGAAATACATCAAGGAAACAATAGGATTGGGAATCCATTTATTCTTGGGGAAAAAAAATTCTGAAGTAAAGTAGTTTGCCACTTCAAGAATATTATCACTGTAAGAAGACACAATCAGTCAATAGCTAAAATATATAAACTGACAAGCAACCATTAGATTTCACAGGAGTAGAAGTAGTGTGAAAGCAGCACCCCAGCGGGTAAACTTCACTTCAGAACTGGTAAGAGGTACAGAGGAAAAAAACAGTGCAAAATAAGAAGAGAGTAAAAACTTGTCACACTGGGATGAAATAGAGTTCTGAGAAAAGAAGAATGAATTGTAAAATCCTTGAAGGCAAAGGGGAATACTTCACAATAAATGCTCGAAAGATTGGGCTGCGAAGGATAAATTGAAAAGGAGGACTGCATCTTCAAAACAAACATCATGGCCATTACAACAAGTTCTGCAGGATATCGCTATAGCAGACAGATCATAACGTTAATTAACACTAGCGCTACAATGCCAATCAACCCACAGAGTTTATTTAATAGGGCAAAAAGGAAATTTTAAAAGATCACAAGAAAGACCCTAACAGAAGAAGAGAGTTAGAAACATATTTAGACTTTACGTATTGGATTGCATAATTTAAACCACAATTTTGTCAGGAAGGTTTATGAAGACCACAATCTCAGATTTATTTCAAAAATTATGCAAGAGTATGTGAATTGTGTGTTGGATGGTGAAAGGCAGAAAAACTTCCTTTCTTTCCCCACAAATGGGGAAAACTTCCAATGTGGCTGCAGAAGGCAGGAAACCACCATTTTAAACTTGATCAAAGTGAGAAATTTCGAGTAAGCCATAGAGAATTGCTACATAAAAGAGCCAAGTCACCATAGTCTTACCGGTCTGTAGGCCTGCTCTCTCATTAGTGAGACACGACTGGTGGGGATTTAACTTGAGGACCACCTCAAGTAAGGGGAGGAAGCGAAGGAGAGTCCTTCATGGTAACCTCAACGAATGATGGGGATTAAACCTATACTGTTGGCATCAATAAAAACTAAAAGAACTGCAGATGCTGTAAATCAGCAACAAAAACAAAGCTGCTGGAAAAGCTCGGCAGGTCGGGCAGCATCTGTGGAGGAGAAAACAGAGTTAACGTTTCGGGTCCAGTCACCCTTCCTCAGAACTGATGGTGACTGGGAAAACGCCAGTTTATATGCAGAAAATAGGGAGGTGGGTGGGGTAGGGAGTAAACAATAGGATAGAGCCCAAAGAGAGAGAAAGACAGTTGGACAAACAAAGGAGTTGCTAACGAGCAGGCTGGGAGGGTGAATAGTTGTTAATGGGGACTGTTAGTGACCTACAACAGGGGGTGTGTAGTGGTAGACTGTGTGGTAACAAGGCCTGGTGTGTGGGGCGGGGGGACATGGTACAGTTTAGGCCCTAAAATTATTGAACTCAATATTGAGTCCGGAAAGCTGTAGGGTCCCCAAGTGGAAAATGAGGTGTTGTTCCTCCAGCTTGCATTGGGCTTCACTGGAACAATGTAGCAAGCCGGAGACAGAGATATTGGCCAGGGAGCAGGGTGGTGCATTGAAGTGGCAGGCAGCAGGTAGTTCAGGGTCTTCTTTGCGAGCAGAACGCAGATGTTCTGCGAAGTGGTCGCCAAATATACACTTCATTTCCCCAATGTAGAGGAGACCACATTGTGAGCAGCGAATGCAGTGGACCAGATTCTGGGAAGTACAGGGAAAGTGTTGCTTCACCTGGAAGGTATGTTTGGTCCCTTGGATACTTGGGAGGGAGGAGGTAAATGGGCAGGTGTTGCACCTTTGCTGGTTACAGCAGAAATGATGTCAGATGATCTTCTGGATGTGGATGTTGATGGGCTGGTAGGTGACGATAAGGGGAACCCTATCGCTATTGAGGGAGGGAAGAGAAGGGGCGAGGGTGCAAGTGCGGGAGATGGGTCGGATCCGATTGAGGACCTGTTGACAACAGAACTGGGAAATCCTCATTTGAGGAAGAATGTAGACATTTTGGAGGGTCCCTTGTCAAAGTTGGCCTCATCTGAACATATGCGATGGAGATGGAGGAACTGAGAGAATGGGATGGAGTCTTTACAGGAAGTGGGGTGTGAGGATGTACAGTCCGGGTACCTGTGGGAGTCCGTGGGTTTGTAATAGATATTAGTGGCCAGTCTATCCCCAGAAATGGAAACAGAAATGTCGAGGAAGGGAAGGGAAGAGTCAGAGATAGACCAGGTGAAAGTGAGGGCAGGGTGGAAATCGAAGGCAAAGTTGATGAAGTTTTCCAATTCTAGATGAGAGAGGGAAGCAGCACCGATGATATCATCGATGTACTGGAGAAAGAGTTGTGGGTGGGGGCCGGAATAGGACTGGAACAAGGAATGTTTCACATACCCCACGGAGAGACAGGCATAACCAGGGCCCATGTGGGTACCCATGGCAACCCATCTTACCTGAAGAAAATGAGAGGAGTTGAAAGAGAAGTTATTGAGGGTGAGGACAAGATCAACCAAGTGGAGGAGGATGGTGTTGGGTGGGGATAGTTCAGGTCTTTGTTCCAGGAAGAAGCGGAGATCCATAAGACCCTCCTGGTGGGGAATAGATGTGTAAAGGGATTGCACGTCCATGGTAAAGTGGAGGTGGCTGGAGCCGGTAAACTGGAAGCTTTGAAACTGGTGTAAGGCGTCAGATGAATCGTGGATGGATGTGGGTAGGGATTGGATCGGGGGGAGAAGACTGAATCAAGGTGGGAAGAGATGAGTTCTGCGGGACATGAGCAGGCTGAAACAATGGGTCTACTTGGACAGTCCTGTTTGTGGATTTTTGGCAGAAGGTAGAAATGAGCTGTGCGGGGTTGGGGGACTATTAGCTTGGAAGCGGATGGGGGAAGATCACCGGATGAAATGAGATCCCTAACCATAGTGGATGCAATGGCGCCATGTGCCATAGTGGAGTCATGGTCCAGGGGAAGGTAGGAGGAGGTATCTGAGAGCTGGCGCTCAGCTTCTGCAAGGTACAGGTCAGTACGCCAGACAACAACAGCACCACCCTTATCGGCAGGCTTGATGACAAATCTAGGGCTAGATCTGAGTGCATGGAGTGCAGTCAGTTCGGAGGGAGATAGGTTGGATTTGTTGAGAGGGCAGTGAAATTGAGGCGACTAGCATCACGTTGACAGTTCTCAATGAAAAGATCGAGTACAGGTAAAAGGCCGGAGGGAGGGGTCCAGGTGGAGGGAGAGTGTTAAAGTTGGGCAAAGGGGTGTGTGGAACAGGGAGAGGACTCTTGTACAAAGAAGTGAGCACAGAGGCGAAAACGGTGGAAGAACAGTTCGGCGTCATGTCGTGCCTGAAATTCATTCAGGTGGGATACAGAGGGAAATAGCTGAGGCTTTTGCTGAGCAGAGCGCATTCACCATCGGAGAGCAGAAGGTTAGAAGGGATAGTGAATACCCGACAGGAGGTAGGGAGTATGGGGGAGGGGATAGAGTCAGCGGGAAGCGGAGGAGAGGGAGGTTCTTTTCATTGAGAACTGTCGACGTTCAATTAGTTGCCTCAATTTCACTTTACCTCCAATTTCCACCCTGCCCTCACTTTCACCTGGCCTGTCTTTGACTCCTCCGTTCCCTTCCTCAACATTTCTGTTTCCATTTCTGGGGATAGACTGGCCACTAATATCCATTACAAACCCACTGACTCCCACCGCTGTCTGGACTGTACATCCTCACACCCCACATCCTGCAAAGACTCCATCCCATTCCCTCAGTTCCTCAGTCTCTGTCGTATATGTTCAGATGAGGCCAACTTCGACAAGGGAGCCTCCGAAATGTCCACATTCTTCCTCAATCGAGGATTCCCCAACTCTGTTGTCGACAGGGCCTTCAACCAGGTCCAACCCATCTCCTGCACTTCGGCCCTCACCCCTCCTGTTCCCTCCGGCAACAGCAATATGGTAGCCCTTATCCTCATCTACCATCCCACCAGGATCCACATCCAGAAGATCATCCGATGCCATTTCCGCCACCTTCAGCAAGATGCCACCACCAGACACATATTTCCCTCCCCTCTGTTGTTTGCTTTCTGCAGGGACCGTTCTCTCTTGGACACCCTGGTCCACATTTCCTTCATCCCCAACACCTCCCCACAGCACTACCGCACCTTCCCCTGTAACCAGTAAAGGTGTAACACCTGCGCATTTTACCTCTTCCCTCCCCAGTATCCAAGGGACCAAACATTTCACCTGCATGTCCAAGAATCTAGTTTCCTGCATCCACTGCTCACAATGTGATTCCCTCTACATTGGGGAAATGAAACATAGACTTGGTGACCGCTTTGCAGAACATCTACGTTCTGCTCGCAACAAAGACCGTGAACTGCCCATTGCCTGCCACTTCGATGCACCACCTTGCTCCCTAGCCAACATGTCTGTCTTCGGCTTGCTACAGTGTTCTAGTGAAGCCCAATGCAAGCTGGAGGAACAACATGTCATTTTCCTCTTTGGGGCCTTCCAGCCCTCTGGACTCAATATTGAGTTCAATAATTTTAGGGCCTAAACTCTCCCATACCCCAGCTCCCCGGCCCACACACCAGGCACTATTACCACATAGCCTGGCACTACCCACCCCCTGTTGTTCGTCACTAACAGTCCCCATTAACAACTACTCATCCTCCCAGCCTGATTGTTACCAACTCCTTTATCTGTCCAAATGTCTTTCTCTCTCTTTGGGCTCTATCCTATCGTTTGCTCCCTACCCCACCCACCTCCCTATTTTCTGCATATAAACTGACATTTCCCAGCCACCATCTGTTCTGAGGTAGAGTCACCGGACCCGAAACATTAACTTTGTTGGCATCACCCTACTTTATAAACCAACAATCCAGCCAACTGAGATAATCTGTTCAAGGGCACTGACATTTCGTTCCACCTCCACCTTTCCAAATCTGTTGCCATTCAGATAGTAATCTATTTTCCTGTTTTAGCTACCAAAGTAAATAACCTCACATGCATCCACATTATACTGCGTTTATTTCCTGTCCCTACTTGTGCTTGAAGGTGATGATGAGCTGCCTTCTTGAACCACTTGCTTTGCTTCTTCATTTTGAGTTGCAGCATCTAACATATTCACCTTATACTTTCCTTGCCTGTCAAAATACTATTTGAGCATATTCTGACATACTCTGTGAGTTTTTCTTCTTTCTGGAATTCTTAACAAATAATTCACCCCACTCAATTTCCTTTCGATTTGGTAAGGTCTCCTAAACCTTGCTTTTGAAGATTCAACTACGCCGGTAATAATTCTGACACTTTATCTCCACTAGTGAAACAATGGATTTTTGATCTCTTGTCTGCTTCCTGTTTTATCACGTGCTGTGCTATTTTTAACTGCTGTCTAGTCAACTCACCCACTCCATCTAATCTCTCTTTAAAATCTGACGGATATCGTCTGAACACTAAGTCTTCAAATTTTCTTTCATTAATTTAAGTGGTTCTCTTACTTCATATCCATAAACTAATTCAAATGGACTGAATTTGGTTGATTCATTAGATACATCCCTAATTTCCAAAATTTACAAATGGAATTCCATTATCCTAATCCTCTGGACAGTCATGGCTAGTGGCCGTCAACATGGACTTTAAAATTTGATGCTCCCTGTGGTTCTGGATGATACACAGCTGATTTACATCATTTGCTTCCTGAGCCTCTATAATTTCCTTGAATAACTTTGATGTAAAATTTGATCCTTGATTCGATTGTATTTCTGTGGGTAGTCTGTATCCAGTAAAAAAAAAGTTGAGTAACGTTTCTATAATCCTTTTAGCGATGATATAGCATCATGGAATGGTCTCTCAAAATCTAGTGGACATATCCAAATGGTGAACAAATATTGATTCCCATTTTTTTCCCAATTTGTTATGAACCAGGTCTCCTTTCCCACAAAGTATTGCAAGGACAGAGCCTAGACCCTAACATTTTTATTTATGAAAGGCAAGTGTAAGGTACTGTGTTCCAGATGCGATTCAGTCAGTCTGCCATTCGGCATTAATCAAAACTCACTTTATTCTTAAAATGTAGTGAAAATACAAACAGAATATCTTTCCTCTATTAAAATACCAGAAATCATGTATTATTTAATCGCTGATCACCAACTGTTCCAATGTAATTCAGCAAAATAGTTATGAGTCTCATATGCTGTCTCTCTTCAGTTCAGACGAAAGAAACAATGTGGCTCCTTTGATTTTTAAGAGAAGGTCTCACTATTTGTGACTTCACTCTTAGAGCAGATTTAATTTCCAGTTGCCAGCCAGCAATCGAACTCAGAGGCTGTTTACCAGCTGCCTGTCTGAAGGAGACATTTTGTCACCACCTTCTGCAAAAGAAGCATCACAGAACATATCTCTCTTAAAGGCACAGTCACATCACAAAGATTATTGAAGCTGCACTCCCCAGGCAAGTGAGGAGTATTCCATCATTCACTCGCTTGTGCCTTAGAGATGATGGAAAGGGTCTCGCAAATCAGGAGGTCTCAGGCAGAGATTTTTCACAGTATTTGCAGCCACTGACTTGCTTTTGTAGCCACTGTTTCAACAGTGAGTCCAGTTGAGTTTCCGGTCAATGTTAACCCCAAAGATGTCAATAGAAGGGGCATCAGCGATGATAACACCATTCAATATCAAGGGGCAATGGTTAGATTGTCTCTTATTGACTGGAGTACAAGCCTTTAGCACTATTGCTTGTATGTTGTCAGTACCCACAGTCTTTGCAGTATCCAATCCCTCCAACCATTTCTTGATGTCACATGGAGTGAATTGAATTGGCTGAAGACTGATATCTGTAACGTTGGAGATCACTGGAGGAGACCAAAATGGATCATCCACTCGGCACTTCAGGCTGAATATTGCTGTGAAAGCTTAAGCCCTATCTTTTACACTGATGTGTTGGGGTCTTCCAGTACTGGACAGTTTTTGAGTCTCCTCCTCCAGTGAGTTTTTTAATTGACCATGATCATTCATGATTAGATGTTGCAGGTCCACAGAGCTTAGATCTGATGCTTGGTTGTGGGATCACTTAGCTCTATCACTTGTTGCTTATGCTGATTTGACATGCAAGCAACGAAATGTGAGGCTGGATGAACACAGCAGGCCCAGCAGCATCTCAGGAGCACAGAAGCTGACGTTTTGGGTCTAGACCCTTCATCAGAGAGGGGGATGGGGTGAGGGTTCTGGAATAAATAGGGAGAGAGGGGGAGGCGGACCGAAGATGGAGAGAAAAGAAGATAGGTGGAGAGGAGAGTATAGGTGGGGAGGTTGGGAGCGGATAGGTCAGTCCAGGGAAGACAGACAGGTCAAGGAGGTGGGATGAGGTTAGTAGGTAGGAGATGGAGGTGCGGCTTGGGGTGGGAGGAAGGGATGGGTGAGAGGAAGAACAGGTTAGGGAGGCAGAGACAGATTGGACTGGTTTTGGGATGCAGTGGGTGGAGGGGAAGAGCTGGGCTGGTTGTGTGGTGCAGTGGGGGGAGGGGACGAACTGGGCTGGTTTTGGGATGCAGTGGGGGAAGGGGAGATTTTGAAGCTGGTGAAGTCCACATTGATACCATTGGGCTGCAGGGTTCCCAAGCGGAATATAAGTTGCTGTTCCTGCAACCTTCGGGTGGCATCATTGTGGCACTGCAGGAGGCCCATGATGGACATGTCATCTAAAGAATGGGAGGGGGAGTGGAAATGGTTTGCGACTAGGAGGTGCAGTTATTTATTGCGAACCGAGCGGAGGTGTTCTGCAAAGCGGTCCCCAAGCCTCCACTTGGTTTCCCCAATGTAGAGGAAGCCACACCGGGTACAGTGGATGCAGTATACCACATTGGCAGATGTGCAGGTGAACCTCTGCTATGTTTCGGGTCTAGACCCTTTATCAGAGAGGTGGATGGGGTGAGGGTTCTGGAATAAATAGGGAGAGAAGGGGAGGCGGACCGATGATGGAGAGAAAAGAAGATAGGCGGAGAGGAGAGTATAGGTGGGGAGCATCTGCAGTTCCCATTATCACTTGACATGCAAGCATTCCTTTTTGGTATCTTCACCAAGTTGACACCACATATTTAGGTATGCTTGGTGTTGCTCCTGGCATGCCCTCCTGCACTTTTCATTGAATCAGGGCTGATCTCCTGACTTGATGGTAATAGTTGAATGACAGATAAGCTGGACCATGAGTTTGTAGATTGTGTCGGAGTGCAATTCTGCTGCTGTTGTTGACCCACAGTGCCTTGTGAATGCCTAGTCTAACTTGTTAGATCTGTTCAAATTCTGTCCCATTTAGCATGTGATAATGCCACTCAACACTTAAAGATATTTTCCTTGTCTAAATCATAGGTATATATTATGAACAGCTCATTTCTAAACGCGATCCCTGTGGAAATCCCTCGTCGCTGCCTGCCACTTAGAAGAAGATTGTTTCTACTCTTTAGTAACCAAGTGTGAAGCTGGATGAACACAGCAGGCCAAGTAGCTTTTGTGCTCCTGAGATGCTGCTGGGCCTACTGTGTTCAGCCAGCTTCACACTTGGTTTTCTTGGATTCTCCAGCATCTGCAGTTCCCATTATCTCTGTTTCGACGCTTTGTTTCCTGTCTGCCAACAGTTCTTAATCCATTTTGGCACACAAGCTCCAATCCCCTCTTCTTTAATTTTACGTTAATCTTTTATGTGGCTTTGTAATGAAAGCTTTTGAAAAGTCCAAGTAAACTGCATCCACTGGCTTCTCCTTATCCAATCTGGCCGTTACATCTCAAAAAATCCTTCCAGATTTGTAAAACCTGACTTCCCCTTCATAAATCCATGCTGACTCTGTCCAATCCTGTCACTAGCTTCCAAGTGTTTTTGTTTGTTTTTATCACAACAAATAATAAACCTAATTCTCTGAGCAAATATTATCAAGGATGGCTTACTATTATTAGCATAGGCTTTCAGTTTCCCTAAATAAGGGCATTTCATGAATTTTGCATTTCTTTCAAGGAGCCTAATTGTGGAGCATTATAAAGGCATTTGTATCAAATACCTAAACTTCAGTTGTAAATATCCAACATATAAGCTTCCTGACATGTAGAAAAATGAAGCGTTACCATTTGGATATTTTAAACAATAATTATTTCAATGTTTATTTTAATTTCCCTATTCTTTCATTTGTGTTTCATTCCTCTAGCCTCTTCTTTATCGCTTAGATTGCACAATGGCTTCATTAATTTCACACTTTCTTCAGCAGCACCTTAAGTATTGTCCAGTATATTGAACTCTTTTGAACTCCCAGATCCCAGTCTTATTTGGCTCTTCTCATTACCAGCTTTACCATTTCGTAGTACTTTTACAATTCACTGCATCCCTTCTAAACGGACACTTTTAAAAACTTCCAGTCTTTAATCTATTTCACGTATTGTCAATATTCGACATGTATCATTAATAATCTGCTCGCACACTTTGTGCACATAAATTCAACTCTCCTAGATTGCTGGTTCTTCTGTCAGTGTTAATTATCAGACAAAGTCATAACAAACTCTGTCTGACCTCCACAACACAATATGCCAACCACAATAAATATGTCACATGCCTGGACAATTGGTCTTCTGTCATGCCCAATATTGTCAAATTTATAGAGTTGTAACAATTACAATGTAGACACCGTCCACAATACCTTTTTGTTATGGCTAGGAAAAAGGATCCTGGGATGGATTTTTGGGACTTTGATAGTGACACACATTGTGATTGCAAATACCTTGCACACACAGTTATGAAGTTGAAGGGAATCCCAAAATTACTGCAGAATTTGGATTTGTCTCTCTGAATGTTTTTACACAGAGTCACAATTTACCGAGTTGAAAGAATTGCTTTGAGCTTGCATGAACCAAAAATAATTGTGAAGAAGAGGATGATTGGTAAATTGTAGAAGTGACAAGATCTTAAAAAATTACAGAAAAGTGTTCTAGACACGAGTAAATTCCCAGTCAAGTATCTTTCAGATTTTGGCACATCACAGCAGTAGCTCAGAAGGGCAATTTTTTCACACAAAGGCTGATGAATGTCTAGAAAGGTCTGCCACAGGTAGTGGTGGAAGCAACCACAATTTCATCATTTTAAGAAACATTTAGATAGGCACATAGATGGAATGTGTATTCAGGGATATGGACCAAACACAGGCAAATGGGTGTCGTTTGATTGTTAAAACTGAGCCACATGGGCAAGTTGGGCTGAAGGGCCTGTTTCCTTGCCAAAGGCCTCCAGGGCTCTTGGACTCAGGTACTTTTGGTCAGAATACATTGTAATGCTCAGTTCTTACAAAGCTGGAGTTGAAATATGGTCATGGGATGAGATTCCTGCAAGTGAATCACAGTCCCTGCTGGAACTTTACCAAAGATTCATGGAAGTCTCAGTGAACATGAAACTGGAATTTCCAGGTTTTGGATACTGGGGAAAAAGAAACATGGAAATCACCAGTAATTATGACTAGAAGATAATGTGAAAGTGTGAATCATTATTAATGTACTTTCACATGTATAGTATAGTAACAAATCTGGAGACAAATTTTCATCTCAAGGTGTAAATCAGTCCTAAATTGGTTTAAAATGGTTTAAGATTCAACAGAGCCTTAAGTGCTAATAGTCCCTAATTGTATAGTTTAAAGTTGTTTGAATAATGACTCACAACTCCAGGTGCAAATTCAAATGGTTTGAAGGTGAGCATTACTGGTGAAGAAATGGTATGTAAATCAAGTTTAAATGGCTGGAGACAATTAACTGAATGTGTCACAAGGAGAGAATTAAAAATTCAAAACCTTTCTGGTCAGCACGAAAGGTATTCAAACTCAACAGCCTTTTCTGGGACTTAAGCATCAGAGGATTAAATATATATAAGACCAAAAGGAAGGAAAATGTTAAGTTTCAGATATCACGCAGCAAACTGGCAATGGTGTAGGCTCTTTGGAGGTTATTGAAGTTCAAGTGATCCCAGACAAGAAAGTTGCAAGGATTACACTCTGCCATATCAAAGCACAATCAAGTAGATCGATTTAGCATCATACTGCCAAGGTTCAGTCAAGTTTCAGTTCCCAGCTGATTTAACTGTATATGTGAATGGTTTCAGTTAACCATAAAACCATAAGATAATAAGATATAGAAGTGGAAGTAGTCCACTCAGCCCAAGACAGCTGTGTTATTGAATGACATTGTGGCTCACCTGATCATCCTCACTCCACTTTCCTGCTTTTTCCCTATAACCCTTGATTCCCTTACTGATTAAAAATCTGCCTGCCTGAGCCTTGAATTGACTTGATGATTTAGCCTTTGCAGTGCTCCACAGTAAATAATTTCACACATTCGCTACCCTCCGAGGGAAGAAATTCCTCCTCATCTCTATCTTAGTTTTTTGTTTAGATTCAGACTTTATTGTCACGTGTGCTCAAGTGCAAAAGTACAGGAGTACAGTGAGGAGTTTTCAATGTTGGCACACACAGTGCCACTTTAGGTACAAGTCCCCTAGGTACAAAAACTTAAGAACAAGGTAGAAAGAAAAAGTTAAACATTACTGCCACTCTTAGTATCATGTGAAAAAACATTAAAAGAGCAACATTGCACTCTTGCTTAGAGTTAAGGCAAAAAAAAACGCTGAATGTCCAACCATTGCAGTCTTTCTTAATTGAGTAGCCATGCAGGAACCACACTTCCGATAAGGGCTCAAGCTTCTCTGTATTGACACATTTTCCCCACACTGGATCAATCTCCTCTGGTCTCATTGGGGGTACCTCCAATGCTCTTGGAATCTCAGATCACCAAAGTCCAGATCCAGGTGCCATCCGACCGTGTGACTCCACATTCTGAAAAATGCCCTCTGGTCCTAGCCTCTCCAGCCAGGGGAAATAACCTTTCTGCATCTATCCCACTAAGAGCCCTGAAAATCTTATATGCTTCACTGAGGTCATCTCTCATTCTTTTAAATTCCAATGAGCACAGGCCCTACTCAGCATCTCCTCAAAAGCAAATCCCTCCAAATCCTAAATCATACCCTGAAGTGCCTCCAATACCAGTATATCTTGCCTTTAGATAAGGGGACCAAATCTGTTTTGTAGGAACATAGGAAAAGGAGTAAGCCATTCAGCCCCTTGAGTTAGTTCCAGCATTCGATGAGATAATTGGGGCAGCATGGTGGCTCAGTGGCTAGCACTGCTGCTTCACGGCACCAGGACCCTGAGTTCAATTCTAGTCTTGGGTGACTGTATGTGTGGAGTTTGTACGTTCTCCCTGAGTCTCTGTGAGTTTCTTCTGGCTGCTCTGGTTTCTTCCCACAGTCCAAAGATGTGCAGGTTAGGTGGATTGGCCATACTAAACTGCCCACAGTGTCAAGGGTGGGAATTGCAGGGATGGGGTAGGGGGTAGGTCTGGGTGAGATGCTCTTTGGGAAGTTTGGTGTAGACTGAATGGGCTGAATGGCCTGTTTCCACACTGTAGGGATTCTATGAATTGCAGATATGTGACTTAACTCCATATACCTTCCTTTGGCCCATACCTCTTCATACATTAGCTTAACAAAAGTTTGCCTATTTCAGATTTAAATTTAAAAATTGATCCAGCATCCATTGACATTTATGGAAAAAAGAGAAAACACATACCACCCTCTGTGTGGTTCACAAAGTATTCCAGCTGTTGTCTGACGAGTACCTTGTATAGTTTTAGCAAGACCTTCCTATTTTTATACTCTAGTACCTTTGAAATAAGGGCTAACAGGGTAATTAACCATGTTGATATGAGGCACTCATGACTCATGAATGAGGACCCCCAAAACCCTCTGTGCTACAGCTTCCTGCAGTCGATCCCTATCTAAATAATATTCAACTCTTCTATACTTCTGCTCATGTGTACAATCTCACATTTCCCCACATTACATTCTAACCACTAATTTTTGACTGCTCACTTAATCTCTATATCCCTTTGTATACTTTTTGCATCATGTTTCAATAAGGTTGCTTGCCATTTTTCTAAATTCCAATGAGTACAGGCCAAACCTACTCAATCTCTCCTTTGCAACTGGTTCCTCCATACTTGGTATCAGCCTAGTGAACCTTCTATGGATTGCCTCCAGTACCAGCATGCCTTTCCTTAGATAAGGGGCCCAAAATTGTTCATAGGACCTATACCATGTATAATTTTAGTAAAACCTAGCTAAATTTATGATGCATCCCTTTTGAAATAACAACCAGCATTCCAGTTGGCTTCCATATTATTTATGGAACTTGGAAGGACAAGGACTCTCAAATCCCTATATTCTGTAACCTTCTGCAGTCTTTCTCCATTTAAATAATATTAAGTTTCTCCATTCTTTCTGCCAAAGTGCATTACCTCATATTTTCCCACATTGTATTCTATCTGTTAAATGATGAAAAAAAAGGAAATTACAGCTATCAGTTAATTGGCTGTAGTTGATGGGTAGGAAATTTTTTGCCCACTCACTGAACCTGGCTGTTCATCTGCAGACTCTGTTATTCTCAGTACTTGCTTTCCTTCCTGTTTTTGTACGTTTGGATGACCACAGCACATCTTCTTGCCAGATAGAGTACATATCAGCATTTACATACCCAGATCCTGAGAAAGAAGGTTTGTCACTGCAGAAATATCTGGTTGTTTGACCTTTGTAGTTGCTGACAAACAGCTCACTTTTTCTCTTTATCAAGAAATGCTGGTAAATCTTATAATTTATGGGAGATATTTGCCACTTTTGCATTATAGAATGACAGAAGGAGAGAACAAATGATTGGCTCATATTCTTTTGCGTTTGGATTCAGCTTCTGGCAAGTGATTGGCCAAAGCTACAAGACAGGGTGATGGATTTTAATTTGTAATTTCATCCCAAACTGGATGGAAAAATGGCAGGGGCGATAGAAGAATTGGGCAACAACTCAACTTTTGCCGACCCACCATCATCTTAGTTTTCCACTGTGCTGCCAAGAATACAGATAAAATTTCTTTCCTGGCCTCTCCTAGTATTCTGGAGATGTTTTTGCATCACACATTTCTATTTTATTGGGATATTTGAAGAAGGTTGGCAGCAGTTCTGTGCATTTGTGCTCCTTATAAAAGGATTTATGATATTGTTATATAAAAAGAATTGACCATCTTCGAGTTAGATGAACAATTTGAATGACGAAATCATTTGTACCCAGACTGTACAAAAGTGATGGATTGCATTTCTTAGAATCACAGGCACCAGACGGAGGTCAGTTGGCCAATTCTGCCTGTTTCAACTCTTTGTTTAGCTGAGTAACTAAGTTTTATATGGAATAAATGCTTGTGCTGCTCTACAGAGAATCCATGAAAACTTTATACCATGAGACGGTGATATCTCAAAAACAAAATGAGAATTTCTGCATCTTAGAAAAAGTCAAAGAACTTTGCAAAACCACCTGTCACAATACCACCTGCTGCTTTTGACATTACAATAAACTTTTAAATGCAACCAGCCAGCTGCGTCCATAGTACATTTTAAATCAAAAGGCTTTACTTAATTATACCTCTATTTATTTGATGACCGCTGATGAACATTGTGTATAAATAGTATGTGCCTGAGGTGGCCAGTGGAGCAGCTGGAAGATGACCTTTACATTTTCAGATGTCATCTTTTCAGAAGATTACGTATTTAAAGAAAGCTAATTTCAAATGGCTCAAGCCTGAAATATAGATGGCATTATTCAATAACTTCCAAAAATAGGTGCAGAATTTGCAATGCATGATCAACTTGTTCTTATTACTTTCAATAGATGCATTGCATGGTGCTTGTTTATTTAAATTTATGTGAATTGCAGTCATCACAAAGTGAGTTGTTGAGTGAGTACACGGTGTGCAAAATTATGAGGCAAGCCCGAGGAAGGTAAACTGAATCTTTTTAAAATGAAGCAGTTAATGGTGAGATATTGATATGAAGAATGTTGTGATATAATGTGCAAATATCTTTTAAATGAATGTATTTTAAATGACTCTTGATCGATACCTACCTCGGCAGGATATAATATAATCATCCCATTACTTGTATTCAGTTCAAAGCCAAATGTAAGAACTGCTGATGCTGGAGTCAGAGATAACACTGGGTGGAGCTGGAGGAACACAGCAGGCCAGGCAGCAGTAGAGGAGCAGGAAAGTTTTGGGTCCCAGAACGTCAGCTTTCCTGCTCCTGTGATGCTACCTGGCCTGCTATACACCTCCAGCTCCACATTGTGTTATCTCTACATTGTGTCTTCTTCAAATAAGGAACCCACGTGATCATTTTGCTAATTCTAGTATGTGACCTAGAAGACTGCAGAAGGAAAGACACAACAATGGCGCAACATGACAAACTGAGCTTCAAAATGTTACAAAAATGTAATGGAGGCTTGGTGTAGAATGTTATGAGGAGGGCTGACACCATCTGTATGCAGGGGCTCGGGAAGCTTTTCAGACAAATCTTCTGGAGTCAGCTGGGCCAAGAATTCATGGAGGGTAATACAAACCCCTTCAATGCAGTGCTACAAGGCCAGTAATTTTGATGCTAATCAAGCTCAGTTAATACACTGTCAAACCCATAAGCTACTAACAATACTGCTAACCTCAAAGCACCACATCCCTATCACTCACCTACCAACGACATCTATCGGTTACAACTCATACATAACCATCAAATCTTCACCTTCCTTTGATAAAATTAATTCAGCTGTAAGCTTCATCCCAGTGCATTTACCATAACAGCCAGGTCACTCAATCACATTTCTCAACACTCGCTGACGTACTGTAGTGCAGGGTAAGGTGAGGGCATTAACAAAGGCAGCACTGGCTGACTCAGCAGGATGCAGGCACAAAATCGTGTCCTCACCCAGATAGAAATGTGGCCAGTGCTGGGAGTGAAACCAGTAAAGAGGATGACATGGTTGTACCTAACCCACATTCTCACATCCCACTGCCCGTTCAGTGCTCAGTCTGTTTTGACTTACAAGCTACAGATGGTACAAGCAAGGCCAGATCCACGCCTCTCTCCACCATTTCCTGTAATTTTCTCCTTTCGGATACCCATGAGCTTCATCCTGGCAAGATTGTGATGGAAATGCATGAGTTGGAAAAGCGGGAAGGCAGTGAAGAAGAAGCGACATTTGGTCTCACATTTGCAGTTGTCGGTTTCAGCCTATAATTTAGAGACAGTATCCAGAAGTGGAAGCTGAATGTGGTGAGCTGAATGGGTGCAAGTAACATACCTGCAGTAAGGCCATGGCAGACAGGAACTGAAATACAAACCTATTGATAGATAAGGTCACATACAACATTTCCTACAAATGATTAGGGGCCCCATTAAATTAAAATGAGGGAGGGTGATGGTGGCTATTTACTATGATTTGGTGCATTGACAGAGTGATCAGAAGCTGCATTCAATGTCATTTAGCTTCCAATGGAAGCAGTATAAGCTCCAATAACACAATAACATCTGAACTGTGATGCAGCAGCTGACTCTCAGCTACTGCAGCACTACCCTAGTGCTTGGATTCTATCGTGGAAGCTCAGAATGAAGTCGCACAAGCTCAGCTTGCAGCCACAAATATTCAGAGTTCCAACATGATAGGAGTGAGCACGAGCATTCAAAGTGCCTGTAATATCCAATACTTTGACTTCAAAGTGATCACAAGATTGCAGAGGCACTATCCCAGAGTTATGGCATTACACTTGTGACACATGAGCTTGCTATCCTATCGCAAGCTTAGTCCTCCCATTACACTATCAGTGCTCTTGCTATTGCATGTAAACCAGGCAGCTAAGATTACTATTGTGCTATTACCCAGATTGAGACTGTGAAGTGCGAAGAGAAGGATACAATGCCCAGAGATTGAAATCAATCAGCAGGCTAACCTGCAGGCTCCTCCATTGCAAGTAAGCAGCTTTCCACTAACCATGCTATAGCTACCATGGCATTACTATGAAAGGACACAAAGGATAAGTAAAAACAATTGAAGACAGGCATTAAGGAAATGCACAAGGATGATTAGATAGTATTAGTGTGTAACCTGGCATGGTTTGAATTTAAAATTTCCTTTATCATAACTAAATGGGGACAGTGTGGTGGGAATCAAACCCCATCATTCCCTGAATCATTACAAATGTTAAAATGAATGAACCACCAAATTGTCCGGTTTTACCTAAATAAATTGCTGGCTCGCGTTCAGTGTGTCGGTGTGGCTTTTGTGTGTGTGTGTGTGTGTGTGTGTGTGTGTGTGTGTGTGTGTGTGTGTGTGTGTGTGTGTGTGTGTGTGTGTGTATGCGCGTGTGAGCTGTGGATGTCAAAAATGGACCCTTTCCTGCTCAGCAACCACCATGTGGTGTGTTATGGTGGTGAGAATGCAGGTGGATAGCAGTCTGTCACAGACCCACTGAATGCCATCAGTATTTAGGCCCTCAAGTTGATAGGTTAGATGTGGTCACACACAAACTGGATATTGAGGGAATGGAATCCCATCAAATTAGGGTTACACACTGATTAACAGCACAATCTGCTTACTCAGCATCATTATGGTGCATGTTCCTCTGCATACATCAACAACCTGTCCAAAACAGCATTTGATGTGGCTAGCACTGCAAGTATGTCATTTATTGCAGACAATATTTTATGGACCTAAATTATGGAGCTAAATTTACAACCCTTAATGTTTAAACACAATCCTTTCAGCTACATTTTTTCCCAATAGCATATATACATTCATGTTTTAATACATTCTTTTCAAACCCAAATATTTTGTTTCAACTTCTCCAACAGAAGTTTCTATTAAAGTTGAATCTATTTAAAACCAATACTCAATGTCCCATGATAGATGCAATTATTTTAATAATAGTTAGGCTGCATTTTAAATCTCATTATAATAAAACAAAGAACTGTGAATACTGAAGATCTAAGCCAAAAGAAAAACTGCTGGAGAATCTCTGCAGGTCTAGCAGCATTTGTGGGGACAAAGCAGAGTTAAAATTTCATAAGAAGAAGGGTCACTGTTTTGGTTCATGCTGGAAATCTCTTTGTTGATTCGTGCACCCAGCAACACATCTGGTTAAACTCTGGCAAAAACCTAATCAGGTTGTAATATCTCACCCAGACAACTGGTGTTGTTTCTTATCATTGAATTCATTCTGTGTAATGCTCCTGAGATGCTGCTTGGCCTGCTGTGTTCATCCAGCCTCACATTTTATTATTCCCTTTAATAGTGAATGGGATTCCCACAAAGATTTTCAACACACTAACAAAAGTGAAGTGACAGACAGTTGTGATTGTAATTGGGGATAATGTTCTATACAAAGTAATGAGCACTGAACTTAGCTGTCTGCATGGCACCCCAAGAAAAGAAACCAAATGCAATTTCTGGAACCTTATATTTTGTTGAAGAATAGTAATTGCAACCAAAGATTTCATGAAATAATCAGAGAACCCCTACCGTGTGAAAACAAGCCCTTCAGGCCAACAAGTCCACACCGACCCTCAGAGCATCCCACCCATGCCCATCCCCTATATCCAACCTAATCTACACATCCCTGAACACTATGGGTAATTTAGCATGGCCAATCCAACTAGCCTGCACATCTTTGGACTGTGGGAGAAAACCCACACAGACACAGAGAAAACGTGCAAACTTCACACAGACAGTCACCTCTAGGTAGAATCGAACCCAGATCCTTAGCGCTGTGAGGCAGTGGTGCACGCCATTGTGCCACTTTAGATCAAGAATTATTTAAATTGAAGTGAGAGGAGTAACATGGTTTCCTTCTATGGTTAAACGACATAGTTGATTCACGCTGGATTATCTACAACAGCATAACAAGCAAAGGCATGAACTGTAAAGCAATATTACTAAAGACATTTCTTAGGAAGCATCATTATGATAATATAAAGTTGGAAACTATAATAATCGTCTACAACATGTGGACTTTTAATTTGTCTGAAACACAAAAGATGAATTAATTAATTCCTTGTTGTTTGCCAGCATTTATGAGGTAACTGGATAAGCACATGCTTCATTGGATATCATTTCCTGCTGATTTTCTTTCGCACTTCAAATTTTAATTATAATTGCAGCTTTAGCTCCAATCATTAAAGCTTTTACCGAAGCTGTTGCTTTGAAATCTCATCAAATCCTGTGAAAATCTAAATTTATCCCTGGGAGTGTTTTCTAAAATCATTTCTTTCTTAAAAATGCCAATCTTCTGATGGTGCAGTTCACAAATAACTTGCTACAAGGTTAAACTGATATCAATGTAGTTATTACTTAAATTCTATATAAATATACTTACTGAATAGAATAATATATTTCTGCTGTTATATTCAAAATTATTTGTAACAATTTGTTATACAAACAGTTTTATCCAAAAATTACAGTAAATATCTCTTCGTATCTAATATGACATGGCAAATTACTAAAAAAAAATGCTTGTCAATATTCTCACATCCTCATTTCATTTATTGGTTCTATGGTGGACAATTGATTCTTGCCTCCAAATTAACATAGAACAAATTATAAAGAACAATACAGCGTTGGAAAAGGACTTTGGGCCTTCGCCTGTGCCACCTCATTTTGCCCTTCCATACTAAAACTGTCTTCACTTACACCATCAGTACCCCTCTATTTCCTTCCTATTCATGTATTCATGCCAGGTGTTTCTTGAATGTTG
Organism: Stegostoma tigrinum; assembly: GCF_030684315.1. Lineage (NCBI taxonomy): Eukaryota > Metazoa > Chordata > Chondrichthyes > Orectolobiformes > Stegostomatidae > Stegostoma > Stegostoma tigrinum. Next base: position 69,304,616 of record NC_081355.1, on the reverse strand, counting down.
CTGTTGTGTCTGCTTCAACCACCTCCTCTGGCAGCATGTCCTAGGCACTCACCACCCTTTCTGTGAAAAACTTGCCTCGTACATCTCTTTTAAACTGCACTCCCCCTTGCACCTTGATCCTGAGTCCCCAAGTAATTGTCCCCTCAACTTTGGGAAAGAAGCCTCATACTTTCCACACTATCCATGCCATTCACAATCTTATAAACTTCTACTAGATTGCTCCTCAATCTCCCGCGTTCCCAAACCCAGGCCAGCCAATGTTAATCTCGACAATAATTGTCGTTTGACCATTAATATTTGAGGCGAATCGCGTTTTAAACTGATCCTATCCTCACACAACAATTACACTTCCATTCTTCTAGCATGGTTCATGAAATGTAATTCATTTGCATATTAACAATTATTTTACATAAAAGAAAACAAACCAAGCCACTTAACATTGGAAAGAATTAACTTCAAATATTGGCATGAGAATTAAGAAGGATAACAAGTGTAGATAAGTACAAAGTTTATTGAGAAGCCTAGAAAAGTAGTATACGTCAAGAGGAGATTCTGAAATTTCTGAAACTAGTATGAATGAGGCATCTACCACTAAGACAGCAAGAGCAAGATAAAAGGAGAGTTGCAATGGAGATCAGAGTGAGAGGGCATTCAGATAAATGCGTTCACGTACTTTTGTAGACTGTTGAGGAGACATGGTGGGACAAAGCTATTTAAGATATTTGTAGAGAAATCCAAAATCTTAAATGATATAGGCTGTGTGCCAAGTTGCTGGTGGAAGTAAAGTGAATAAGGAAGAACGCAAGTAGAAATTAGCATGGATCCAGATACAGATGTTGGAGTTAGACACTTAAATCTTTTGTAATGATGGAGACTGTCTGCAAGAAACAGCTGACGATATTGGATACTGCAAACATCCTGGCAATAATACTGAAGACTTGTGCTCCAGAACTAGCTATGTCCCTGAGCAAGCTATGGCACTGGCATCTACTTAACACTGTGCAAAAATCAGGACAAATCCAAACCAGGCAATTACCACATCATCAACCCAATCTTGATGTTATTCAGCAATGAGATGGAGTAATGTAAGGTAAACATCAAAAGTCTAAGTAATAGCTTGCTCAATGGCACTCAGTTTGGTTCCATCGGTGCCACTCAGCTCCTGAGCTCTTTATGGCCTTGGTCCAACTATGGACAAAAGAGCTGAAATCCAGATGTGAGAGTGACAGCCCATAATTATCAAGACAGCATGTGACTGAGTAAAATGTTTGAGAGCCTAGCAAAATTTAACTCAATGAAAATCAGGGGATAAGCACCCCTGGTTGGAGTCATACCTGGCATAAAGCAAGATGGTCAATGGGTGCTGGAGGTCAATCATCTCTGTCCCAGAACATCACTGCAGGTGTTCCTCAGGGCAGTGTCTGAGCCTTCACCACCTTCACCTCCTTTATCAGCAACCTTTCCTCCATCATAAGATCAGATGTAGAGGTGCTGATGATTGCTTAATGTTAGCAGCATTCAGGACTCCTCAGAGACTGAAGAATTTCATGTCTAAATGTAACAAAACGTTGACAATATTCGAGCTTTGGCTGATTAGTAGTAAGTGACATTCTGCCTCTCGAGTACTAGGCAGTGACCATCTAAAACAAGAGATAGTCTGATTACTTCCCTTGACATTTAATGGCATGGCCATCACTGAATCCCCCACTGTCATTGTACTGGACAGGGCCATGGGGTTTAATGTGATTCATATAAATCATGATGATGCACCTCACCATTACTCTGACATCAGGAGTAGGAAAAAAGGCACCAATCTAGAAGAAGCAAGTCAAGAGAGAGAGGTCCTAAATCTAAATGAGAGAGTTTTATTTAATAACCTAAGATGGGCAAATGTAACTTAAGAAGAGTTGCAGTTTAAGAGTTGCTGAGCACCACGCAGGTTCAGGGACAGCGTATATGTAGGCACTCACAGCAAATCATACTCCTGACCAGTATCTGAATGTGCTGGTGGCAGGATTGGCTTAAAGCACAAGATAATGCACAGGGTCAGCTATGGAAATAAAACATCTACAACCAGGATCTAAAGTTAAGACACAGTCTAAAAGACACAGCTGAAAACAGAAATCTCCATAGTCAGAACAGGGCATCTGATGACTTTGAAGGTAGAGTTGATTGAAAAGCAGAAATTTTCTGGCCACAGGGAGAATGAACTGTGCAGACCAGCCATAATCTGAAGTGCAGAGATACTGAATCTGAATACTTCAGTACAGGGAAACGCTAAATACTCAGAGATAGTAGGAACTGTCGATGTTGGAGAATCTGAGATAACAAGGTTTAGAGCTGGATGAACACAGCAGGCCAAGCAGCATCAGAGGAGCAGGAAGGCTGACGTTTCGGGTCTGGACCCTTCTTCAGAAAATGCATTTCTGCATTCTGAAACATGAGCTTTTCTGCTCCTCTGATGTTGCTTGGCCTGTTGTGTTCATCCAGCTCCACACTAGGTACTCAGCCACATTAGTCTGGTATGATAACCCACAGAGGTGACATAATGTCCACCGCAAAACCAGAAGTAGCTGTTCCAGAAGTAGTAATTGCACTGGTATAGTACAGCTTCAGGATTACATATATAATACAGTAGCACATTCAGTCAGTGTGGCCTGAAACAGAGTCATATCAGACTTGAGACATTAACTCTGTTTCAGTCTCCATAGTTGCTGCCAGGTCTGCTGAGTTTCACCAGTGCTTTCTATTCTCAATAAAGCATGTTTTATGTATTGTGTGTCCAATATTTCATGATTTTTAAAAGTGTAGAAGAAATTACTGCAGAGTACAATATATTAAAGCATTCGACACATTTTTGAGGTCCAGAAGATATTTATTTAAAGAATGGGAGAGATTTATTTGTCGTCCTGAGTGTTTGGGGGAATCAATAGAAGCATTGGGAATTGTTTTATATCCAGCAGAATGCTGCAGGTATTGAGCTTTGCAGAATTTAATAGTTAGAAACCATATAGTAGTTGGTGCGAGGGATGTGACGTTGCCAAGGATTTTATCTGTTGGGACAGGAGAAAGAAAACTTGTATGTTAATGGTTCCTTCAAAGAGAAGATTCTACAAAGGGAAAGTATCCAGCAAAATGGAAATCATTCAAGGAAAGTATTCAAGAAATTAGATATACAGAACAGAAGGTCAGGTCAAAGAGTCAAAGCAGATTATGAACCATTGATTTAAAATTTTAATATGTTTTAAAACAGAATTTAAACTCAACAAACAGCAACTCTTTCAACACTGGCAAAAAGCTTGCCATGACTGAAATCTGTGAAAGTTTGGTGATCAGATATAAAACTCCAAGATTCAGGAGACCACATCCATGTGCATAAACAAATAATCACACAACATTGTTACGGACAATAAAATGTCAATGAAACACTGAAGTATTCTGATTCCTCATCATATATAAGGTTGAGACAAAAGGCAGATATGCATCAAGGTTTCTTGGAGAGAGTGGTGCAGTAGGTCAAAATTAAAATGGAAGAAAAATTCAGCAGGAATTTCCAAAGCAGTTCAATTCTGCATGAAGATGCTAAACCTCAGTGTGGTCAGTCTAATTTATCCAAAAGAGAGCTTTTACTGTCGGAGTCAGGAACAACCTGCTACTTCGAAAGAAGTAAAGAAAAGTTACTTCTTACTGATGTTTTAGTGTATTGACCTGAATCTTACATTTTTGTGAGGTGCATTGAGTTTTATGGAGGGTTTCTCAGCATGAGGCCAAATGAGTTTCCTCGCCATATTTTACCTCATTAACTATCTGGCCCTCTCCATAGTGTCACTCACGTTCCAAACTTCCTCCCTCTTACCACAAGCTATTCCAAGAATTACTCAACACACATGAATAACCAGCCTTCGCTGTGCCCCCACCATCTTGGAAAGGCCCGAATCACCCAGACAAGCATTGGCAATCTGGTAGAAAAACAAAGTTGCTGGAAAAGCTCAGCAGTTCTGGTAGCATGTGTGAAGGGAAAAAAACAGAGTTAAATTTTCGGGTTCTGTGACCCTTCCTCAGAATTGAAGGTGGCTGTGAAAACATCAGTCTTAATGTAGAAAGTAGGGAGGGGAATGGGGGGAGGCAGTAAATGATAGGATAGAGCCCAAAGAGAGAGAAAGACAGTTGGACACAAGAAACAAAGTGTAGACTTGGCGACGGCTTTGCAGAACATCTACATTCTGCTTGCAAAAAAGACCCTGAACTACCCGTTGCCTGCCACTTTAACGCACCACCCTGCTCCCTGGCCAACATCTTTGTATCTGGCTTGCAGCAGTGTTCCAGTAAGCTGGAGAAACAACACCTCAGTTTCCGCTTAGGGATCCTCCAGCTCTCCGGACTCAATATTGAGTTCAATAATTTTAGGGCCTAAACTCTCCCATGTCCCAGCATCCTACCCCACACAACAGGCCTTGCTACCACATAGCCTGCCATTACACACCCCCTGTTAGTCACTAATAGTCTCCATTAACAACTATTTAGCATCCCAACCTGATCATTAGCAACTCCTTTATCTGTCCAACTGCCTTTCTCTCTCTTTGGGCTCTATCCTATTGTTTACTCCCTGTCCCACCCACCTCCCTATTTTCTGCATGTAAACTGTCGTTTTCCCAGCCACCATCAGTTCTGAGGAAGGGTCACTGGGCCCGAAACGTTAACTCTGTTTTTTTTCCTTCACAGATGCTGCCAGACCTGCTGTGCTTTTCCATCAAATTTGGTTTTGTTCCTGATTTACAGCATCCACAGTTCTTTCAGTTTTTACTGACAATCTGATGCTGTGCCTCATCAACAATGTAATGGCACAACAGCCACAAAGACACTGTATTCACAGCACACAGGATTGCTGTGGAGTAGCTGATACTCAATTAAATGTACAACTTGATTCTGTCTCCCTAATCACTGATTAACCACCATTCCATACAATTAACCTGTCCTTGGCCATGTTCCGTCTACACACTCTCTCTAGGTCACCACTAAGCTGCCCAATATAGACTGAATCTTGTCATTTTGTCCAGGAGAGGAACATAACATACAGGCAACAATTGGGTAATTCCAAAAGTGAGCTTTTATTTACAGCTGTGGAAAGGGAAAACTGTCAAAAGGAACGAAGACTGGGGTTCACTTCCACAATGCAAAATAATTACTGGCATCATGACCAATGGCTATTGTATTTTACATGATGTTCTGCTCAACCTAACACTCAACTACAGCAACTGGATATCAATCAGGCCCTGTCTTGCTTGTTGTGCTTGATACAACTGAACTCTATCCAGGACAAAGACAGCTTCCTGCTCCCCAGTATCCTCATCCTGCGAAGACCATTTACCTTCTCCCATTTCCTTAGCATGCAGCATATCAACTTGTTACCTCCTCTAATGGTGTAGCGCTCAGCATGCCAGAATATAGCACATTCTGAATGGACTGTACTAGGGGGCACATGCACCCTCTCCCATCTAATTTGACCCAGGCAATGGAAATGTATCTTCAGCACCTCAATCTTCTGCTTTACTGTTACCCTGATCAAATCACGTATCTGCGCTCCACATCAGTTGGGGTTGAGTAATGGTGTTTTCTAACCAAGGTAAAAGTGGATCTTGTCACCCAGTAACAAGCTTTCTAAGGCACCTGGACCCTCAAACAAAGCAAACACATAAGAGTGTTTCAGGTTGTAGAAATCATGGCAACTGCCAGGTCATGGGCACACACCTCCAGAAGGTGGGTAGCAGGCATCAGTTGAAATGATTTAGCACTGAGATGGCACATAGAACCAAGCGGAGACATGGTTGGAGGGCTCTAGGTGGACATGAGGGACCATGGAGGTATGTAGAAAGGAATACATTTGCAGACATGTTCTAAAAAAACATGGGAATAAAAAAGTGGGGCGTGGGTTGGCACGAATAACGCATGAGACATTATGGAGGAGTGTGAGCCCAAAGGATTCACTTGTTAATTCTCTTTTTAACAGCTGCAGCAAAATTTCCAGATCAAAAGTTGCGCCTTTCTTTGACGTCATGAGTACATATCTGCTGGCTACTGTGCTCCTCAATTTCTTTTGCACCGATTAAGCAATTTGCAAGCTTGACAAAAAATGTAAAAAGTCTGTTCTATGTTAGTCCTATAATGTGTCATTAATTCTGTAATTTTTTGGGGAAATTAATTTTATTTTCTTTTGTACAAATTCACACATGACAAAGATAAGGAATATTCAATAATTGTTAACAGTATTTATGACTTAAAATTCTTTTAAGAGAGATAACTGATTTTACTGAGTCCACATTTTAATTGGGTTGGCTTTAATAGGTTTGTGAAGAACAATTAACAGCAATGAGTGGTTCTGAGTCACAAGTCTCATTAAGGAGTGAGTGATAACATAAAACACAGACGTAAAGTTCAATCAACTTTGTTCGTTAATTGGACCCAAGGGTAAAATTATTCCCATGCTATTGTTTCTTGCGTCTTTACAATACTAACAGAATTCGTGTAATGTTTTTCATAACTTGCAAGTATGCAATTTGGAAGTTCTACTATTCTTTAAGAACTGCACTCAGAATGTAATAGTGCATTGTTGAGTTGAACTGTTTTTAAAGGAAGCTGCTGCTTGAAGTTCTGAGCTTGGCCAATATCTTGCTGCTCATGTGGTTTGGAAGGGTAGATTTTGGACGATATGTTGTAACATTTTGGTGGCATCATGTGCAAGCTATCCATGTACGTGATCAATAAAGAAAATCTCTGTATGCAAACCAAAAATTCCCTTTTCTAGACTGTCCCGAGTTTGTCTGTCTGGCATGTCATGAATTATGAGCAGCACTTCAGCTTACATGGTTTAACATGCATTACAAGTACTGCAGTAGCTAATGAGGCCCTGCAACTCAATGCTCGTGTTTGGCCAGTCTCTTGCCTTTCTCAGATTGCATTTGAATCCTCGATGCTTTTGTGGATGTTTTTCAATCATGCATTTATTCATCTCCAGTTCCTTTGTACAAGATGACACTTCCATTGTTCAGTTACCCAAAAAGTTCTCTCCGATATCCTGGCAATGGTGAGCTGTTTCAGAAACAGCAAATGGGAAGATGGGGCAGAAACTAGATGTGAGTAACAACATAGGATTATGGTAGGTAATAATCAAGGTTAAAGAGGGCCAGAGCCCTGACCCACTCAGCCCTCAATTGAGGAAATTCTAATCTCCTGGTTATATTGGTCAGCCAAGGCTTTCATGATTGGCCCAGGTTAACAACCCCAATCAAAAGCCTTGTCATCAATGAGAGCCACCTGGTCCTAATCACTACAATGAGAAAATTTCCAAAAAGCCTGACACAACTTGGAGTTAGCCAAAGAGACATAAGTTTCAGCCCAAAGTACATTCCTTCAACTTTAATAACACAGTGAGGAGCCAGAGGAACACAGCAGGCCAGGCAGCATGCTATGTTCCTCCAGCTCCACGCTGTGTTATCTCTGACTCCAGCATTGGTAGTTCTTACTATCTCTTCCTTCAACTTTAACTTGCTTTTCTTCAGCTATATTTCTGAAATATTTTAAGAAAACAGAATTGAAAGGAATGAAAGATTACACTTTTTAGTTAAAAGTAAAACCTCAAAATTTTAACATATAGATCACTGCCTTGTGTTATGAACACAAATTGTCAAACATGTTATATTTCCAGTTCTCAAGGCCAAGAGACACAACCTAAAGTGTTCAAAATTCCAAACAGGACTCATTTGCTAAAAAACACAATCCATGCATCAGCCAAGTAATAACAAACTCAAACAGCTTACCCTAGGGTCTGTAATGAGTTGAACAGATAATCAACCAATTCTCACCTTGGAAACAAACAGAAAACCCAAATATAAAAAGGCTTTCATTTGCAGATCCTTCACAGATGAGAAAACATTTTCATGCATAGGACCGAACCCAAAGTATTTGCCTTTAAAATGAATAAAAGCCTTTGATTCCTTTCTCAGAGTTGTTTAACTTTTGCTCTGTGTTCCATTTAACTTATGTCTTCATCTACAAAATGCTTTCCCTAATTCAGAGTTTCCTTTTGTGCTTTACAGCAGGTAATTCCATTTCTTCCTCCACAATCACTTCATCTCATGTCTTTCAACTTTACTCCTCCACAGCAGGGAAACCCCAGATTCACTGAAGAAAGTGGTCCCTTCTCAACATCAAAAAGGAATGAAAGGTTCACCATCTGACTCTATTCATGTCCACACTAACCTGCTTCTCCCCTTCTTCCATACCCAATGATGCTACATGAACTGTGCCAGATTCAAGGCTTTAGATGTCAGAGAAGAGAAAGCAAAGGGGTTGGGACAAGGATACTGGCCATTTACATTGACCCAAGGTTGCCTTTTTTGACTACTGTAGTTGGGAATGCCACCTCCAAATACAATTTGTTATCTCCTCTAAGCAAGTTTATACTGCCATTTGCTTTCCTTCTGTCCCTTTCACAGGATGGATGCAGGTCATAGTCCCTCTAAATATTGGCTTTTCCAGATCACTATCAACTTCGTATGCTGAAATTTATCTATTTGTTTGTCTAAATGTGATTACTACTCTGTTCACTTGCTGATTGATTCAGTGCTAGACCATTTCTGCCAGTTACAATTATCCAAATGGTTCAAACTAGTGCAGGCCTATAATCAAATTTTCACTTAAAGAAGTTAAAGATTAGGTTTTTGAAATTTAATACTTAAGGACTTTGGAAGATAAAGACAATGAATTGTTGTTGACAATAAATTACAGCACTCAGATTGCAACATGTACGGGTAAGATGGAAAGATCTTATGAAAAGGACAATTCAGTAATCATCTGGAGTATACCATTGGGGCGTATTGCTTGAGAAGTTTGTTGTTGAAGTAAAAAGTTAATACTTGAATTGAAATCCAGTGGGTGTGATGGCTTACATAGAGTTGGATGGTTGCTGGTTTCTTCTATGGGTGGAATAGCAGGAAAGATGGCTTTGAGGTGCAGAGGTGTTTCTTGTTCTTCATTAGTCCCGTGGTTTTGGCACTTCCACACAGTCTGACATACCTTCATCAGAAAGTATTTGGTTTCTGTGTACCTTTTGCCATTGTCCTCCCTTGGGCAAAAGCCTTCTAAACCTCTCACTTCGACTTCTTTTAGCCAGGTTTTTTTTAAAATGCAGTTTTAAACTCAAAACAATCGAATGTTTAATTCCGAAAAATTTTGAAGAGCAATTAAATTAATTATGCCGACTCTCTTTGAATTACTTCTCTTCTGTTTTTATTTCCAGAGGTTGAATTCTGACAATACTATTTCACTTTGCAAATGCCTAGTATTTCAAGGGCCTTTGTAAGTCTGGCTATACCTCTCTGTGATCCGCACCCAGGTTCTAACTGTATAATTAGGTGACTTATAGCAGCCTTTTTTAATTTCTCATATCCAATGAAACTCATTTTTTTTTACAAAAATGTATATTCATAACATTTATCATGACACCTCTCTCTGAATTTTTGAATTCCCAGATTTGGTCATTGGAACACAGTTTCAAACACAAATCTTTTACCTTTTATTAGGATGTACTCCACTAAGAATGTAAGTGCCTCTCTCCAACCTGTTGCCCCATCTCACAGATAGATACAATCGACTTATTAAGAAATAATTGGAATCCCCCATCCAGAATATTGAAACAGAAACTGAAATTGCTAGGAGTACATCGAGTGAACCTTCTTCAAAACTGACTTCTGAATTGAGGGGTTCTGAAGAAGGGTCACTGGCCTCAAAACGTTAACATAGAACATAGAACATAGAAAAGTACAGCACAGTACAGGCCCTTCGGCCCACGATGTTGTGCCGTGGAATAATCCTAATCCAAAAATAAAATAACCTAACCTACATTCCCCTCAATTCACTGCTGTTCATGTGCATGTCCAGCAGTCGCTTAAATGTCACTAATGACTCTGCTTCCACGACTACCACTGGCAAACTATTCCAAATGCTCACAACTCTCTGGGTGAAGAACCTCCCTCTGATGTCTCCTCTGTACCTTCCTCCTAACACCTTAAAACTATGACCCCTTGTGGCAGTCAATCCTGCCCTGGGGAAAAGTCTCTGGCTATCGACTCTATCCATGCCTCTCATTACCTTGTACACCACGATCAGGTCACCTCTCTTTCTCCTTCTCTCCAGAGAGAAAAGTCCAAGCTCAGTCAACCTCTCCTCGTAAGACAAGCCCTCCAGTCCAGGCAGCATCCTTGTAAACCTCCTTTGCACCCTCTCCAAAGCCTCCACATCTTTCCTATAATAGGGCGACCAGAACTGGACACAATATTCCCAGTGTGGTCTCACCAGGGTTTTGTAGAGCTGCAGCATAACCTCGCGGCTCTTAAACTCGATCCCCCTGTTAATGAAAGCCAAAACACCATATGCTTTCTTAACAACCTTATCCACTTGGGTGGCAACTTTGAGGGAGCTATGCACTTGAACACTAAGATCCCGCTATTCCTCCACACTACCGAGAATCCTGCCCTTATTCCTATATTCAGCATTTAAGTTTGACCTTCCAAAATGCATCACCTCACATTTATCCAGGTTGAACTCCATCTGCCATTTCTCAGCCCAGCTCTGCATTCTGTCAATGTCTCGCTGAAGCCTGCAATAGCCCTCGATACTATCAACGGCACCTCCAACCTTTGTGTCATCAACAAACATACTAACCCACCCCTGAACCTCCTCATCCAAGTCATTGATAAAAACTACAAAGAGCAGAGGCCCAAGAACAGAGCCCTATGGGACACCACTCTTTATCTGCACAGATGCTGCCAGAACGGGTGAGTTTCTCTCGCAATTTCTGTTTTTTTTTCAGATATTCAGTATCCGCAGTTGTTTACTTTATTTTACCCATCTGGAATATTTCCTGGGTCTCCAGTTACTAACTTACAGATTCTGCTTCATGTTACTAAATCAATGAGAATATTTACCCATCAGACCGATGAAGTGAAAACACTTCTTTGAATCAGTTGGCAAAATTCAAAAATATTACATTGACTCATGATATGTTTGAAACACTTCCGCAAACCTACAACAACTTAACAAATTCCAAAAAAAAACACAATGGAGCTAAGAAGATACACTCATGTTCATCCATCTATTTTAATAATTGCATTCCAATATCTATATGGTCCACCCAAGCTATATTATGGTACTATGAACAGGGACTAATCAACATGTCTCAGTCTCGTTTTTCAGCATCTCATCTTTTCACAAAGCAGAAATACATTGAGCATGTAAACTCGCATTCCCACAGAATACCCGTAGATCAAGACACTTCATTCAATGCCATGCAGGCCTACATTACTGCTGACGTTTCTGCAGGTACCAGAGAATGCATAGATAACAGTGAAGATAGTAGCTGGAAGTGATAGAATGGTTAAAAAGAAGGGTTTACAACTTCTGACAGCAGGGGAAAATGAAATTAAAGCAGAAATTAGATAGAAAATTTCCAAGGGCAACTGCAATGTAAGCAGGCGAATAGCAATGCAAGACTACTTTTGGTTGTCTCTGTTCAGCTTTTCACTTTCACATATTCAGAATAAAGTTGAAAAAGAATTTCTTACAATTTCCTTTGAATAGTTTTCCCAGAGATGGCAGATCTGCTGTTATTTTGATTTCACAGTCTTTGGTTTAATTCGCAACTTTTTGTAGGTTTTTTTTCACTGAATAAACAACTGAACCAGTGTACCGTGCTTGGCATCAATAAATGTAAATGATTGTGTGACTCCAGAAATAACACTGCACCCTAAGTGACAGCATTCTGTTTAATGCTCTTGTCATGTGATATGCCAATGATTCAGGAATATTGATGAACTTGTTGTTTTAGTTGGAGCTGTTAGAACTTGGGAGTATGATTGGTGCAAAGCCTTTAATTTCATGTTATAAGAGCAGGCGCTAATGCTGTCTGTAATTCAGCCAACATTTCATAAAGCTTTTACAAACACATATTTAAATGTATCTTGTTTTTTCTTATTTTAGCATCAATGGAAAAGCTCGTATTTGTGGCATGCTCCTAATTTCCCTTGAGATTATGACGGAATTGAGCTTTTTGCAGCTGGTCTATCTGGTATAGGTGCATCTATAGTGTTTGTAGGAAAGTAATTCCAGTATCTTGAACAAATGGAAGTGAAGGATCTGCAATATTGTTGCAAGTCGCAGAGGTGTGTGGCTTGAAGGGGAACTTGCAGATGGTAATGCTGCCATGCAGCTGCATCCCGTGTATTTCTAAAATTGAAGTTCTGGGTTTGAAAGATGCTATCAAAAGAGATTTGGCAAGTTACTGCTGTACATCTTGTATATAACACATGCTGCTGCTACTGTGCGTCATTCCAAAATAGTTTCACAGATTTTAGTGAAAGTGACAAATGTTAAAATAAGTTATTTACCAGATGTGCTAAGCAAACTGAACAGCTCAAGTGAATTATATTTACTTGTGTGATCTACTGATTCACTAGCACTATGCAGATGGTACATTTTTCATTTAGTGGCTGAGTAATTACATGATAGATTTGCAGCACAGAAACATTGAAACCAATGAATTAACTTGAATGTTTTTGAATAAAAATAGATTGAATGTATATTAGACATGTTCTTAGTGTAAGTACCTAAAACAGGTTTTTACTTAAAACAGACACCACTGTACATTATGTGGAAATTAGTTTTAGCTGTCCTAAATTGCTTGACATCCATTCACTACTGGATTGAATTATTGAATGATAAAATCTTGCAAATGACTGTCATAATTTCTTGATTGAATAATATAGCTTGGGACAAAGATTGGTATGCATTTACCACTGTTAAATAAACATGTTTTCTTTCATTTTCCATTTGTAGCACTATTTCATGAAACACTAGAGGTTTTAACATCTAATTCAAGGTTATCAAATTTACAGTTGTTTATAATTTGTATAAAGTATTTTCTGAATACAACATAAGATGTGTGAATCTGTTTAATCAGTTCAGTTACCATGTGATATAAGGCCCATTCAAATAAAATATGTATAATCTTTTGTTTTAAGTTTGTAATCACTTCCTGATTTAATTTAGCTATCTTTCCAAATGGTTGCTTTTATTTAACATTTGTGAATGACTGAGTAATAAGCTCACACAAAGAAGTAATTTTTTTTTACAGAATTGATATGGGTATCACATGTGAATTAAAACAAAGATTAATTAATAAATTAAAATAATTAACTAGCTGTACAGAGTTATGCTCCCAACACAGATCTTCAAGCTTAAATTATGAATTTTTAAAAATATCTTTTGTGAAAGGGATAACTTTAGGGGAAGATTGTCTCTGTAAACTTGACTAGGAAAGTAGCCAGGACTAAAAAACACAAACATCATAACGCCTATAGCATCTTCAAGTGAGATTGATAACTTTGTATCAAATTATGGGAAGATTTCCCTGGTTAATATAGGAACCAGATTGAGAACTTTCAGATCCCATTTACACTGGGTCCCTTTCCCAGACAATGCATTTTAACTCATAGCCACAAACATAGATTTTAGATCATAAAAGTTGCATATTTGACTGAAAAGGACCTTATCTTCTTCTGTAATAATGAAGTTGCTCTGAACATGAATTAGATGTTATGTCTGAAGACATTATAAACATTACTTATTTGTTTATTCTTTAAAATATGATTGTCCATGCTGAAATGTATTATGGACAAAAGGCATAATTATTTTTTAGTCACTCATGTAACATGGGTATTGCTAACTGAAGCAGCATTTATTGCCTGTTACTAGTTGCCTTTGAGAAAGCATTAACAGCTGCCTTCTTGAACCACTGCAGCCTGTTTAAGTATTACATATGTATATCTCAACAAAATAAAAGTCAATAATCGAATATATCTCAACAATCAAAATTATCAAAAATGCATGTACAAAATACAAAATATTGCGAGTGTTGATCACAATTTCTGACCAAGGAACATCAATATTACTATGAAGAGATTTCAAGCTATCATTTTTTTTAAGTATTTAGTTTTTCCATCCAATAATATGCTAATCTACTTACATGCAAAATTGGCAAAATTAAAGCAATGCAACACCTCTTTAGAGTTGAGTTAACATGAGATGCTTGATTACATTTGAAATATGTCACATAGACAGTCATTTGATGTGCAATGTTGTTCCCTTGCAAAGTTCATTTTTAGCAGGAAAGAGTGAATAAGATTAGTTATGAGTCTTTTATCGTATTATATTCACCATTTGTCAGATGCCAGAACTCAGTGGACAAAGAATGATTAGATATATTCTGGTATTAAACTAATACATTTCTAGAAGCATTTCATTATGACAAGTGCAATATCGTTTTGGGATTATGATGCTGGGTTTGGATCGCAGTTTAAATCATTGTACAACTCAATTAAATTGTAGCTATATCATCATGCTATATACAGTGTCACAAGTAGCTCTGAAAAGAAGACTTTGGATGCTTTGGGTAAAACGTGAGAAACAGATGTATATAGTCAATAGAAAATCTATGGATGCTATAAATCTGAAATAAAAACTGAAAATGCTGGAATTTCTCAGTAGGTCTGGCAGCACCTGTGGAGAGAGAAACAGAGCTAATGAATTAAATCACCGACATTTCATGTATCGGTTAAGATGAATGAAACTATTAACTTAGTTTCTCTCTTCACAGATTCTGTTTGATCTACTAAGTATTTTCCAACATTTTCTGTTTTCTGTTCTTTGTAACAAAAAGAGAAAGTGCTGGAGAAACTTGGGGTCTGGCAGCACCTGTGAAAACAGAATCAGAACTGACATTTTAAGTCCAATATGACTCTTCTTTAGAACTGAAAGGGGGTAAAAAATGATGGTCTTCAATCCAGGCAGCAGGTGAGCAAGTGGAATACAGATGTTGAGAGAGCCCAGAGCAAAAGACAAAAGGACAGGAGAGGAGATTTGCAACAAGTTTGCATGAATGATACTTGGACTGGAGGATTCGGTTATGAGGAGAGGTTACACAAATTAGGCCTGTTTGTCTGGAATTTAAGAAGTTAAGAGGTGATCTGATCAAAGTTTTCAAGATTTAAAGGGAAAAGCAGGGCAGACAAAGATAAATTATTCCCACTGATTTTTGGATTCTAGGACTGGAGAGTGTGGTTTGAGAATTAGGGCCAGACTTTTCAGGAGAGGAATTTGGAAGGACTTCTACACGTAAAAGGTTGTAGACATATAGAATTATTTTTGGCAAAAGACTGTGGATGCTCGATGAGTGGTTACTTTTAAATTTTAGATAGGTTTTTTTTAAGCAAAGGTATTAAGGAGTGTTGGCCAAAGGCAGCTGTATGGCTACATATCGGCCATGATCTCATTGAGTAGTGAAACAATCTCAAGGGGCTGAATGGCCTCCTCCTGTTCTTATGTTCATAGATCCAGATGAAGAGTAGGTATTAATGATTGACATTTTATAACTGAAAGTAAGTTCATTCTGCTGAAAACAAACTGATCCAAGTGAGACACGAAGGGTGGGTAGGGGCAGTTCAGGAGTATGATACAATCACACAGTACAGAAAAAGCCCTTAAGTCCATTGAGTTTGTATTGCCAATCATACACTACTACCAACACATTCTTGCACTAGATCCATAGCCTTGATTGATATGAGACTTCAGTTGTTCATTCAGGTACTTCTCAAATGTTCTGTGGTTATCTGCCTCAACTACCCTCCCAGGCAATATTCTCGAGAACCCCACCACTTCTGGGTAAAAATACATTCTCCTTAAATCGCTTCTAAGTCTTCTACCTTTCACCCTTGTTATTTGATCCTTCAATTAAGGTGCAGCTTAATTCATTAATAGCTGCTTTCGATTCATCCTGTTCATGTCCTTCATAATCTTTTACACCCCTACCAAATATCCCAGCCACCGTACTCCACCTTCTCTGCGCCAAAGAAAACACCCCGGCCTTTCTTCATAACTAAAATGCTCCATTGTAGGCAACATTCTGGTGAATCTCCTCTGCACCCACTCAAGTGCAGTCACAGTGTGGCAATTAGGACTGTGTACAGTGATCCAGCTATGGCCTAACAACTCCAACATGACCTTTTTGCTCATACAATCCATACCTCAACCAATAAACACAAGTATTCTGTATGCTTTCTTAACCCCCTGACACCTTCAGAGAATGTTGGACAAGCACTCAAAGATCCCCTTGTTCCTCTGAGCTTCCTGTTCCTTTGAACTATGTTAGCAGATAGAGGACAGTGTAATTGGTTTGAAGTTATTGAACCAGAATCACTTCCCATGTTCCCAATCTTCCCACTTAGCGGAAACAACATTGTAAGCCGGAAATTTGAAAGATTAGAATGAAGGAAGTGCCTGCAAATTGTATTTTCTTTGGTAAAGTGAGTTTGGCATTTGGGACTTTGGATATTGGGGAATGTTGAGTTTTGTTTTATTCATTCATCGGATGAGGATGTCACTGGCTAGACCAGCATTTCATTCCCATCCTTAATTGCCCAGAGGTTAGTTAAGAATCAACCACATTTCTGTGGGTCTGGAATCAAACAGGCCCAGACCAGGTTAAATAATCATAATAGATAAAAGAGTAAGTATTACAATTGCATTTCTGCAATTGCATGGGGAGGTGCTATGGGGTGGGGTGAGCTGAAGGTTGGGGCAGAAGAGCTGGGAGGTTTGGGCCACCACGTTACAAAGGGAATGGTTCCTGCAGAACAGTGAAAATGGCAAGGAGAGGAAGATGTCTTTGTTTGTGGCATCCTTCAGGAGGTGGCAGCAATGTTGCAGGATGATCCTTTGAATGCAGTGGATGGTGAAGTGAAAAGTCAGGGCAGGCCCAATTCTGTTGCTGGTGTGGGAGGGAGGAGAAGGAGTGAAGGCAGTAGCATGGAAACAGGTCAGACACAGCTGAGTGGGCATGATGTGAATGGAAGCAGGAGGCTAACTTCAATTGCAGAAAAAGAAAGACATGTTGGAAATACCTCTACGGAATGTAGCATCTGCAGGACAGATGTGACAGAGAAATTAGGAGCATGGAGTGAAATGGTTAGAGGAAGCAGGGTGGGAGGAAATGTTCTGAAAGTAACTGTGAGAGTCGGTGGGCTTTTATAGGTTATTGGTGGGTACCCAATCTCCAGAAATGGAAAAAGAGAAGCTAACGAAGGGGAGGATAAATTCAGATACAAACAGTGGAAAATGAGGGTAGGAAGCAAAGTTATGATACAACCAGATCTTGGGAAGATTCCTCAATTAATAATGTTTCTGGAGAGGATAATCCAAACTGTCAAGATCATGGGTGATGAAAGATGAGCTGACACCGACTTTATTCACCAGTATTTTTTAATCTATTTATTTATTGGTTGGTTGCAACAAGGTTAATTTTGGAAAGATCCTTTCCATCCTGGATAACTTTCTCCCAGAAACCAATTTAAGCCAATTTAAAATAACAAGGTATAGATCTGAATGAACACAGCAGCATCAGAGGAGCAGGAAAGCTGACGTTTCGGGCCTGGACCCTTCTTCAGAAATGGGGGAGGGGAAGGGGATTCTGAAATAAATAGGGAGAGAGGTGGAGGTGGATAGAAGGTGGATAAAGGAGCAGAGAGGTGGAGAGGAGACGGACAGGTCAAGGAGGCAGGGATGGAGCTAGTAAAGGTGAGTGTAGGTGGGGAGTTAGGATGGGGGTTGGTCAGTCAAGGGAAGACGGACAGGTCAAGGAGGCGGAGATGAGGCTGGTAGGTAGAAGGTGGGGCTGGGAGTTGGTGTCAGAGGAGTGAATAGGTGGGAGAAAGGATGGCTAGGCCAAGGAGGCGGAGACAAGCTGGGTTAGTTTTGGGGTGAGGTTGGGGGTGGGGACAAGCTGGGCTGGTTTTGGGATGAGATCGGAGGTGGGGAGATTTTGAAGCTTGCAGGGTTCCCAAGAAAAATATGAGGTGCTGTTCCGGCAACCTTTGGGTGGCATCATTGTGGCACTGGAGGAGGACCAGGATGGATGTGCTGTTCAAGGGAGGTGCTGTCGATAGTCGCGAGCCAAGCATAAGTGTTCCACAAAGTGGCCTCTGAGCCTCCGCTTGGTTTCCCCGATGTAGAGGAGGCCACATCGGGAACAGCGGATACAGTAAACCACATTAGCAGATGTGCAGGTGAACATCTGCGGAATTTCAAGGTTTTCTTGGGTCCTGGGATGTGGGTGAGTGGAGGGGGTTGTCTGGGCAGGTTTAGCATTTCCTACAGTTGCAGGGAAAAATGCCAGGGGTGGTGGGGCTAGTGGGGACCGTGGAGTGGACAAGGGACTAATGGAGAAAGCAGTCCCTCTGGAAGGCAGATAAGGGTGGGGAGGGAAAAATATTCCTGATACTGGGGTCAGATTGCAGATGACGGAAGTGGCGGAGGATGATGCCTTGAATCCGGAGGTTGGTGGCGTGGTACGTGAGGGGGATTTCTGTTTTTGTTGTTTTTGTGGGGAGGAGGTGTGAGGGCTGAGGTGCAGGAAATGCGAGAGAATCGGTTGAAGGTGTTTTTGACCATTGGGGAGGGGAAGTTGCGGTCCTTGAAAAACGAGGACATCTGTGATGTCCGGGAGTGGAAAGCCTCATCTTGGGCGCAATTGTGGCTGAGGCAAAGGAATTGGCAAGGGGATGGCATTTTTGCAGGAAGATGGGTGGGAGGAGGTGTGTCCTAGGTAGCTGTGAGAATCGGTGGGATTGAAATAGATATCGGGTTCCAGGTCGTTGCCAGAGTTGGAAACAGAGAGGTCCAGGAGGGAGACAGAGGTATCGGAGATGGTCCAGGTGAACTTAAGGTTGAGGTGGAAGGTGTTGGTGAAGTGGATGAACTGTTCATGCTCCTCATGGGAACACGAGGTGGCGCCGATATAATCATTGATGTCACAGAGGAAGAGGTGGGGTATAGGGCCAGCGTAGCTGCGGAAGAAGGATTGCTATCCTAACTCCCCACTGCACTCACTTCTACTGGCTCCATCTCCATCTCCTTGACCCGTCCATCTCCTCTCCACCTATCTGCTCCTTTGTCTACCTTCCATCCGCCTCCCTCCCCTCTCTATTTATTTCAGAATCCCCTTCCCCTCCCCCATTTCTGAAGAAGGATCCAGGCTTTCTGCTCCTCTGAGCTGCTTGGCCTGCTGTGTTCATCCAGCTCCACACCTTGTTATCTCAGATTCTCCAGCATCAACAGTTCCTACTATCTCTTAAGCCAATTTAACTAGACTTTCTAGAGTTAAAGAAGCAACTTTAATATTTACCAAATGCGATAAAGAATTAATAATTCTTCTAGTAATTTGTAATTTTATCATTGGTGGGTCCAGTGATCCATTTAGTTTTTTATTGGTTCTGTGATTGTCTGAGGCCAAGCTACAGCAGCAACATCTGAAACCAGAAGTAAAGGCCATGCTCAGTGTGCCAACACTGGCCACTGTGCGCTGAACCTAAGACCGTAAGATATAGGAGCAGAATTGGGCTATTCAGCCCTTCGAGTCTGATCCATCATTTGATTGTAGCTGATATGTGTCTCAGGCCCAAACTTCTGTCTTCTCCCTGTAACCCTCAATCCTTTTACTTATCCAGAGTGATTTTCTCTCTGTCTTAAATACAGTCAACGACTTGGCCTTCACAGTGGTACATTGGAGCAGTTGTGTGTGCATGCAGAACTTAAAGGGAACATTGGAAGCATTTAAAACTAATTATTTAGGATAGAATTAGTAATTACAAAGGAAACACTTTGTCGATTGGGAGTCAGCATGGATTTCTAAATGAGAACTCATGTTTAACCAACTTGCTGTGGTGTTTACTTAAGACTAACAGAAAGGCTTGATGAAGTTAACAATGTTGATGTGGTGTACATTGTCTTTCATGAGGCGTCTGATACAATGACATACAACAGATTATTGTATGTTGTCAAAAATAAACCATCAGATTCATTAGAGAAAGAAATAGTAATCCTTACCTGGTCTGACTCATAGCAATGAGGTTGACTTCCAACTGCCCTCTGAAATAACCTGGTAAACCATTCAGTTGTGACAATTGTGAAAAAAAAATGTGGTTGGATGAATCATGAAGAAATGACAAAAAACAAATAATGTTCACCTTGAAAAGTCCTCCTTCCTAATATCTGTGGGCTAGTGCCAGAATTGGAGAGCTATCTCTCAGATTCATCAAGCAACAGCCTGTCATAGTCATACAGAATCGTGCCCTACAGACAATGTCTCGGAAAACATCATGATAGTTTCTAACCTGTCCTACTGAGAGGGCACACAGCTGAGGTGGAGAATAGTGGTACACAGTCATGAGGAGTTGTAGGAGTTCTCAACATTCATTCCAGACTCCATGTCATCTCACAGTATCAGGTCAAAACCTGAACAAGGAACTTCCTGCTGGTTACTGTGTACCACCCTAGCCCCTCCATGTTAAATAGTATGGGAATGAATGTGGTGCAGAATGGACACTGCATGGGGGATCTTCGATGTCCGCCTCGACAGCAGCAGACCTATCATCTCAAGCCTGACATCCAGGAGGCACTGTGAGCCATCAGGAACAGCAGAATGTACTCCAACACAATCTGCAAACTCATGGTCTCAATTATCCCCTATCAAGCTCAGGCCTCAACCCTGGTTCAATAACGTACTCGGGAAAGCATGGCAGAAGCAGGCATACCTAAAAATAAAGCTGGATATGTCAACCTAGTGAAGCTACAAAACAGAGTTACTTGTGTCCCAAACAGCAAGTAATAGACAGAGCTAAGTGATTCCATAACCAACTAATCAGAGTTAATCTCTGCAGTCCTGCCTAGTTATGAATGGTAGCCGACAATTAAATACCTCACTTATGGATGCTTTATGACCCCAGCATATCAGTGCCAAAGATAAGGCTGAAGCATTTGCAACAATCATCAGGCAGAAGTGCCAAGTGGATGACCAATCTTGGCCTCCTCTAGTAGTCCTCAGCATCACTGATGCCTATCCTTAGATATTTTGATTCATTACACAAGATATCAAGAAATGGCTAGAGGTACAGGATAAGTCTAGACTATTAGCCCTATCAAAGTCACAGCAATAGTACTGATGATTTGGGCTCCAAAACTTACCACACTCTTAGCCAAGTTGTTGTAGTTCAGTTACAACACTGGCATCTACGCGACAATGTGGAAAATGCCCAGTTATGCCCTGTACATATATAAAAATCAGGGGACAAATTCAATCCCGCTAATTACTGCCCCATCAGTCTATTATTGATCATCAGTTAAGTGACGGAAGATATCACCAACAGCACTACCGAACAGTACCTGCTTAGCAAGAACCTGCTTAGTGATATCCAGTTTGGGTTCTCCCAGAACCATTCAGCTCCTGGTCTCATTTATAGCCTTGGTTCAAATGTGGACAAAAGAGTTGAATTCCAGAGGTGAGGTGAGAATGACAGCCCTTGACATCGAAGTTGTCTTTGACTGAGAGTGACGTCAAACAAACCTAGCAAACTGGAGTCAAAGGGAATTAGGGGATATCCTCCACTGGGTGTAATTATTTCTAGCACAAAGGTCATTTCAGTTGGAGGCCAGTCATCTCAGCTCCAGCACACCTCTGCAAAAGTCTCTAGCAGTAGTGTTGTTGGCTGAAACATCTTCAGCTACTTCATTAATGACCTCCTCTCCATCAAAAAATTCAGAAGTGGGGATGTTTGCCAATGATTGCACAGTGTTCCATAACATTCATGACTTCTCAGATACTAAAGAATTCTATAATCAAATGCAAAATATCCTGACAATACTCAGGCTTGTGCTCACATGTAGTGAGTAATATCTGTGCCACACAAACACCAGGCAATGACCATCACCTATAAGAAGCAGACTAACCGCTCCTCTCTGGTATTCAGCAGTGTTATCATCACTGAATACCCCACAATCAGCATCCTGGGGTTTACCGTTGATATTAAACTGAACTGGATGAGTCACACAATTACTATAGCTACAAGAGCAGATCAGAGGCTACGAATCCTGGAAAGACAAGGGAAGCGGACTTATGGAAACACTACATCTGCAAGGCCCACTTCAAGCCACTAAACATTCCGATTTGGAAAGATATTGTTGGTCCTTGTGTGTTGCTGGATCAACATCCTGGAACTCTCTTCCTTAATGGCACTATGTGTGTACCTACACCAAAAGGACTGCTGTAATTCAAGAAATCCGCTCATCACCACTTTCTCATAGACAACTAGCAGTGGGCAATACATGCTGACCCAGCCAGAAATGTCCATTCCCTGCAAGCAAACTCAATAAAAGACTGAACAAAATTCCAATTCTATCTCATACCATCTTTCATTTCTATAGCATCATGGGCTGGAAAATTCTAACCATTCTAGCCATTCTAACTCACCCATTCTTTTAAAATTGCAGATTGCAGTCCTAACTCTTTCTTGCTGTTTCTTTCAGCATCGATCTCTGATACATCTGAAAAATCACCCAATTTCAGCTACACACTTCTGACACCACATATTGTGTAGTTTAATGGCTACTCAATCAAAAGTGAAAGCACCTTATAATAGAAGTGATATGCTTGGGATTTGATAAATCTCCAAGTGAAAAGCATTCTTGCATAAATCTTTCTTCAATCATTACAAACTGGTTTAAAATATCTTTAAAATTCACTGAAGTATTTTCATCTTGACAAACCATCCTAATCATAACTATCCTTCCTTGACACCCATTTCTAACAATTACCTCTATTTGAATGTAATGTTTAAGTTATAAGGGAAGGTTGGATAGGCTGGGACTTTTTTCACTGGAGCATAGGAGCTTGAGAGGTAATCTGATACGAGTTTATAAAATAATGAGGGGTATGGATAATGTGAATGGCAGGTGTCCTTTCACTAATGTGTAGGATTTCAAGGCTCGAGGGCATATTTCTAAAGTTCAAGGAGGAAGGCTTTAAAAAAGACAATGAGGGGCAATTTATTTACACAGAGAGCAGATTGTGTTTAGAATGAACTTTCAGAGGAAGTGGCAAATGTGGGTACAGCTGCAAAGTTTTAAAACACATTTGATGCATACATGAATAACAAGTATATGGAGGGATATAGGCCAAGCACAGTCAGGTGGGACTAGTTTAGTTTGGGATTATGGTCTGCATGTACAAGTTGGACAGATGGTCTGTTTTTGTGCTATATGATTCTATGACCATGACTCTATGTGAAATATTATTTTTGGTATTAAAAATGCAATATAAAAATAAGTTGTTCTTCTTATTAGTTGCTGTTATCAAATATCAGTTGCTCAGTCTGAATTGCTTACCTAAAACTTCTAAGAATTAGCAGGAAAATGTAAAAACTGAAATTAAAGCACCTACGAAATCGGCTTGCAGTCCCAGTCAAAACCATAAATGATTTAAATAAAATGCAGAGCTAAGGTCACCCTTCTCATGTAGGCTTCAGCCAAATTATAGTGCTGAAGGCGATAATATATACTGATGTCATTGTCACTATAGCAACAACTTGACATGAGGTCTCCATCTCCAGCTGCCATTGTTTAGGTATCTGTCAAGGTTCTTTTCTCGAAGGTAGTGCAGCTTTTCATATTTATCTACACTTCGTACATAATTGCCTTGGGTGTATTATTTAAATGTGTGATGATAATAGTTTAGCTGTAAATGGATATGAGTCTTGAAGATTTAAATCTTTTTAAGTTGCAGAAGAACATCATTTTTGGAAGAAATGCATAGAATTTCTTTAAGTTAACGTAGGCAATGCATAATAAAGATCTGAGCCTAGATCAAATATTTCAAGCTGTCAGTTTATAATGATCATCAGTGATTAAATAATCAAAAGGCGATCCAGTTTTCTGTCTAGCTCCATTGAACTAAGTCAAGCCGAACTATTTGTTTTGCAACTGTAGCTCAACTCATTTCCCCATTATTGCTCCATTTTGAAATAATCAATCATTTTTGAGTAACTGGTACCCCTTTGTGATCATTTGATAAATGACCGGGGAAAAATCAAGTGGTGTTTGACCAATTTAGCTTGATTCACTTTAAATGCTCATAAATATGTCTAGTTCAGTTGAATTGTTTAACATAATGGCTCTGGGGCTTGAAACAAATGATTGGCAAAACGTAGATAGTGTAAAACGTGGACCAGTGACCTTCTCACCTTGCCAGCTCGATATTCTGGTACCCATTCTTGAAAAATGTCACACCTACAAATAAGTTCTCACCGACTGCCTAAAATGGGAAAAAACAGTGTGAATGGCACACCAACCATTCACAATTTCAGCTGAAAATATTTCAGCCCTCATGTGAGTAGGGACTTCCTGAGGTGAGGTATGTGCAGAAGGAGGGAAGCAAGGCATAATCAGTTGACATCAACAACTTCAAAATTTCCCACTTACTGCCCAAATCAGCCAAAAATCTGTCTTTCTCTTCAATATATCCAAAAAAAGATTATTCACATCTCACTGAGGTAGAGAATTCCAAAGCTTCACACCACATTTAAGTAAAGAAATTTCTTCTCAGCACAGTCTATAATGATCTCTTCCCCTACCACCCCATACTGGGATTGTGCAAGTATGTTATAATGATTTATTTTCTCATTCTTCTATACTTCTGAGAGTATTGGCTGAATTTACTGATTGTCTCATCAGGGGTCAGACGTCTAACCCAGGTACAAATCTAATGAACAGCTTTACTGACTCTAATACAGATAAGTCCTTTCTTAAACTTAGCAGATCAAAACTGGATAATGTATTCCAAAATGTGGTGTTGTAGAAATCTCATGCAATTGTACTAGGACTCGGTTAATCTTCTACTCTAATGTCCTTGGAATAAAGGCCAACATGCCACATATATCTTAATTACCTTGTTGACATGCCTAATAAGTGGAGGCCTTCATACTCATGGGCATACTTTTACACTGTTTGCTCACAAAGAATTTCGAGATAACTAGATTAAAAAGGATTCTAGATAACAATCTGCTAAAATAAAAACAGAAATGAAGCCAAGACGTGTGGTTGTCCAGTGTATGAAATGCTTCAAACTTCACTGGAGCCTGACACTAGTATATTGAGTCTAGGTGAAATTTCCCCAAGACACAGCCCACCCCATCATGGCTATCGGTACAGAGTGCAGTGTGTATGGGGTCAGGGACAAAATGTCTCTAAGTATGGAGTTTCCATAGCCAGGTCTCATGAAGGACTTTACACAGCAAAGCAAGCTCAGTAGATGAATGAGAGACCCCTTTGAGCAGGCACAGCTGGAACTGGAATTTTATCCTACAGCTCAGCAATTTTCTCTTGTTATTCTGCTTTTGAAAAGTGGCCCCCTGATACGTGGAACTACTAATGGAAGCCACATCCCATTTTTGAAAATTAGAGAGTTTTCCCTTGACATAGGAAGCTAGCATTATTTTTTCTGGTCACTTTTTTATTGGAAGGCACTGTGTGCATCACAAAACTATAAATAGCCCAATATTCTTAGCCCTTCCTTGACTGTTACGAATTTTGACAGTGAAGGAAACTGTTTCTCTCTCAGCTCACATAAGTACCTCCAATGATCCCCCATCCCAGTCTGATTTCAACATGCAATTTTGATGATATATTTGTATGAGATAAACTAACATGCTGTTTATGATTGAGTGTAATTATGTGCAATATTCTGTCATTTTGCATTCTGATTTCTGTTTCTTTATATGTTAATGCTGGAGGATCATGCCTTTTTAAAATTTATTTGTGGGATGTGGGCATCGATGGCTGGCCAGCATTTATCGCCCATCCCTAGTTGCCCTTGAGAAGGTAGTGGCGTGCTGCCTTCTTGAACCGCTGCAGTCCTCCTGTTGTGGGTTGATCCACAATGCCTCTTGGGAGGGAATTCCAGAGTTTAGACCTAGCCACAGTAAAGGAATGGCAATATATTTCCAAGTTAGAATGATAAGTGGCTTGGAGGGGAACTTGAAGGTGGTGGTGTTCCCATGTATCTGCTGCCTTTGTCCTTCTGGATGGAAGTGGTCATGTGTTTGGAAGGTGCTGGCTGTGGATTTTTGGTGAATTTCTGCAGTGCACCTTATAGATAGTACACACTGTGGTGAACGAATGTTGGTGGTGGAGGGAATGGAAGCTGGTGGATGTGGTGCCAAACAAATGGGCTGCTTTGGTCTAGATAATGTCAAGCTGCTTGAGTGCTGTTTGATTGCAACCATCCAGGCAAATGGGAAGTATTCCATCACACTCCTGACTTGTGCCTTGTCAATGATGGACAAACTTTGATGAGTCAGGAAGTGAGTTACTTGTCACAGTATTCTTAGCCTCTGACCTGGTCTTATAGCCATTGTGTTTATGTGGTGAGTCTAGTTGAGTTTGTGGTTAATGATAACCCTCAGGATGTTGATAGTAGAGGGTCCAGTGATCGTAACACCAATGAATGTAGCTAGATAGTCTCTTATTGGTGATGGTCATAGCCTGGTATTTGTGTGATATGATTGTCACTTGCCAGCCCAAATCTAGATATTGTTCAGATCGTGTTACATTTGAACATGGGCTGCTTCAGTATCTAAGGACTCGAGAATGGTGCTGAACATTGTGCAATCATCGGTAAACATCCCCATTTCTGACCTTATGAGGGAGGGGAGGTCATTGATGAAGCAGCTGAAGATCGTTGGGTCTGCGACACTACCCTGAGAGACTCCAGCAGAGATGTCCTGCAGTTGAGATGATTGACCTCCAACAACCACAACCATCTTCCTATTTACCAGGTATGACTCCAACCAGCAGGCAGTTTTCCCCCAATAACATTGATTCCAGTTTTGCTAGGCCTCCTTGACACAATATTCGGTTGAATGCAGCTTTGATGTCAATGTTTGTCACTCTCATCTCGCCTTCAGAATTCAGCTCTTTTGTCCATGTTTGAACCAAGGCTGTAATGAGGTCAGGAGCTGAGTGGCCCTGGCGGAACCCAAACTGGGCATCACTGAGCAGGTTATTGCTGAGCAGCTGCTGCTTGATAGCACTGTTACTGACACCTTCCATCACATTACAGATGATTGAAAGCAGACTAATGGGCCAGTAATTGGTCGCGTTGGCTTTGTCCTTTTTTTAATGTACAGGACAAATCTGAGCAATTTTACACATTGTCGCGAAGATACCAATGTTGTAACTGTACTGGAACAGCTTGGCTCGGGAGCGGCGGGTTCTGGACTGCAGGTGTTCAGTGCTAATGTCAGGGCCCATGGTCCGCAGTATCCAGTTTTTTCAAACCTTTTCTTGATGCCATGTGGAATGAATTAAATTAGCTAAAGACAGACATCTGTGATGCTGGGGACCACTGGAGCAAGCCGAGATGGATCATCCACTCAGCACTTCTGGCTGGTGATTACTGCAAATGCTTCAGCCTTAACTTTTGTACTGATGGCTGGGCTCTTCCATCATTGAGGATGAGGATATTTGTGGAAGCTACTGCTCCTATGAGTTTTTCAATTTTTCACGACCATTAGCGACTGGATGTGGCAGGACTGTAGAGCTTAGATCTGATCCGTTAATTAGCTTCCAGGTGTACGGCTCAATCCAGTGATTCCTTGTCCTACCCACAATCGGACAAATGTTCCACTCTCTTTTTTACAGCAAAAGTGAAAAATCTCTCCATCTACTCACTCTACTTGCCTCCCAGTCTAATCTCAGCAGCAGGGATGGAAGCGCTGCCCTGTTCTCTGTAAAATTTGAGTCACTACAGCTCAATGAACTTCAGCACTTGGGTAACTTGTATTCCTCTAACCATCTTTGCCCCTTATGTTTTGCAGGCAGGAGAGAAGTTAAGTCAAGCTAATTGGTTTTAAATAAAGTACTCTGAATTATAACATTAAAATATGTTTGATTTGAACTCAAATAGAGAACTCAGAAATATATTTTAGTTAACATGGTGTGAAGCTGGATGAGCACAGCCGGCCAAGCAGCATCAGAGGAGCAGCAGAGCTGACATTTCGGGTCGGGCCCCTGCTTCAGACATGGGGGAGTGGAACGGGATTCTGAAATAAATAGGGAGACAGGGGAAGGTGGATAGAAGATGAATAAAGGAGAAGATAGGATGAACGGAGGCAGACAGGTCAAAGAGGCAGTGAAGGTGAATATAGATAGGGAGTTAGGGAGGGGATAGGTCAGTCCGGGGAGAATGGACAGGTCAAGGGGGCGGGATGAGGTTAGTGGGTAGGAGATGGGGGTGGGGCTTGAGGTGGGAGGAATGGTTATGGAAGCAGAGACTGGCTGGGCTGGTTTCGGGATGTGGTTGGGGGAGGGGAGATTTTGAAGCTTGTGAAATCCACATTGATACCCTTGGGCTGCAGGGTTCCCAAGCGGAATATGAGATGCTGTTCCTGCATCTTTTGGGTGGCATCATTGTGGCAATGCAGGAGGCCCAGGATCGACATTTCGTCCGAGGAGTGATGGTGGGGGGAGGGAGTTGGAATTGTTCACGACTGGGAGGTGCAAATGTCTAGGCCCGAAACATCAGCTTTTGTGCTCCTAAGATGCTGCTTGGCCTGCTGTGTTCATCCAGCTCCACACTTTGTTACCGCGACTGGGAGGTGTAGTTGTTTGTTGCGAACTGAGCATAGGTGTTCCGCAAAGCGGTCCCCAAGCCCCCCTTTGGTTTCCCTGATGTAGAGGAGGCCACAATGCGAACAGCGGATACACTATATAACATTGACAGACGTGCAGTTGAACATCTGTTTGTTGTGAAAAGTCTTCCTCGGGCCTAGGATGGGGGTGAGGGGCGGTGGGGTGGGTAAAGGGGCAGGTGTAGCACTTGCTTCGGCAGCAGGGAAAAGTGCCAGGGGTGGTGGGGCTGGAGGGGAGTGTGGAGCGTACAAGGGAGTCACAGAGACAGTGGTTCCTCCGGAACGCACATGAGGGTGGGGAGGGAAAATATATTTGATAGTGGGATCGGATTGCAGATGGCGGAAATGTCAGAGAATGATGCATTGGATTTGGAGGTTGGTGGGGTGGCACGTGAGGACGGGGGGATTCCTGTTTTGGTTATAATTGCGGATAGGTGGTGTGAGGGATGAGTTGTGGGAAATGTGGGAGACACAGTTGAGGGCATTTTCGATCACTGTGGAGAGGAAGTTGTGATTTTTGAAAAAAGAGAACATCTGGGATGTTCAGGAGTGGAATGTCTTATCTCAGAAAAAGATATGGCGGAGGCAAAGGAATTGGGAATAGGGGATGGCCTTTTTACAGGAAGGTGGGTGAGAGGAGGAATATTCTAGGTAGTTGTGGGAATCAGTAGGAGTAAAATGGATATCGGTTTCCAGAGCTGGAGACAGAGGTCCAGGAAGGAGAGAGAGGTGTCAGAGATGGTCCAGGTAAACTTAAGGTTGGGGTGGAAGGTGTGGAAGTAGTGAAGTGGATGAACTGTTCGAGCTCCTCATGGGAACACGACGCGGCGCCGAAACAGCCATCAATGTAATGAAGGAAGAGATGGGGGATAGGGCCAGTGTAGCTTTGGAAGAGGGATTGTTCCATGTACCCTACAAGGAGACAGGCATAGCTTGGGCCCATGTGGGTACCCATGGCCACCCCCTTCGTCTGCAGGAAGTGGTAGGAATTAAAGGAGAAGTAGTTGAGGGTGAGGACGAGTTCGGATAAGCGGATGAGAGGGTCAGTGGAGGGGGACTGGTCAGGCCTGTGGGGCAGGAAGAAGCGGAGGGCTTATCTCAGATTCTCCAGCATCAGCAGTTCCTACTACCTATCTAATATATTTTCGATATCTTTTTTCTAATTAATTTCCGTATGATTTTGAAACTGTACATGCATTGACTTAAAACAATTAATTTAACAAAAAAAAATCATTCTGAGCCCATCAGTAGGAAATTACAACAGTAGCCTGAAAGAATGAACATTTCTTTCAGGTACAGTTTTATAAACGAGCTCGAGTCCAGAAGATGGATCCATTTATTATTTTCAAATATATGAAGAATGATAGTTTAGCATTGTTGCAAATTTGCTGCTTGTTTCTGTATCTGTTCTTTACACTTTAAAACAATCCTATGCCAACTGCTAACTTAAACCCAATACCCCTTACCCACTGTTGACAGAACCAAAGTAATATACAAAATTCCATGCAAGGACTGAGACAAACATTACACTGGACAGACAGGAAGAAAACTGGCCACAAGCGTACCTGGACACCAACTAGCAACAAAAAGGCGTGACCAATACTCACTCATCTCCATTCACACGGATAAGGAGAACAATCAGTCCAATTAGGACAATACCAGGATCCTCGGACAGGCCAAACAGAGACAAGCACAGAAATTCCTCGAGGCCTAGTTGTCCACCAAGAAGGCCAACAACAAACATATAAAACTAGACCCCCTATATATACACTCCATTGCGAAGGAAAACTGGAAATGAGGTAATCAAATCCAATGGACCCGGGGTTTAAATACCAGGCAGGAAAACACAACAGCATTTCATCAGGGGCTGCACTGATGATGTTACCCAGCAGAGTAATGAAACGTCTGTGAACTAATGAAACAGCTCAGTGAGCAAAGCAACCGCAGCACTTTAAGACATTTTATTTAGGACTTGACTTTGGCTATAGACTGCCAGAGTATTCATTTTTTTAAGTTAAAGATATCATTGAGTCATGTCACATACATAGACATTGAAAATGGGATTAGATTTACTGGTCACTCCCCACAATTGCTTAAATACCACTTAGTTTAAAAAAAAATACTTTGTTTTATTAGGAACAAAGGCTCACTTGCAGCGTTGTCAGGAGTGGTGCAGACCGCGTGTTAAAATGGAGTCCAGGCAAACATTGTGCATTCCCACTTCCTGAACTTTTAATTCCTGAACATCAAGTTCTTGAACGATCACAGCAGTTGGTGACATGTAAACATTGAAATATTGAAATCAATTGCACACTATTAATTTAAGGCAAAGAAATGTGAAAAACATTCACAATTATTGTTCATTGAATCAGGAAAAGTAAGCAGCACTGAGCCAGAAGATGGCCCAAATATATAACATTTTTATTATTACTGACAGAGTCTTTGTAGTTGGGGGAGGAAAGTGTGCTTTCCCTGAACCAGTAATAAACTCTGGACTTCCTTCACCCAAATTCACTTTCCTTAATTAAAATGTGTTAGAGTAGTTTCAGGTTCCATTTTGAGATAGGTCTGTTTGAAAACTAATAAATAGACTATGATATACTACATGACAACAATTTTTTGATAGATTTCCAAGAAATTCTTCATCTCGGCAAAATCGCTTGTCTGTTGATTTAACAGTTGCGCAAATCGATTTCAATGTCAGACATCTATGTGTTCCCTGAACCTAAATTCAGTCTAAATATCCTGCCTTGCTTTCTTGCTCCTTCAGTGTTGGAAATATGAAGTGACAAGCTGGTGATTTCATTGGAAACCTTTGAGATCAGGTTCATTCTGTTCATTAGGCATTTTAGGCCCTGATTGCTCTGCTTTCTGACACTAGCTGCTTGCAAACAAGCCTGCAGACTTCTGATGGGCTGACACAGTTTACATTGACCTAAGAGACAGTATATTCCCAAGGCCATATTCCCTTTCTTTACCCATACCTCTTGTCACTTATAGCTTCTCGGCATTTTGCTGATTCTTTCTTAAATATATTCAGTGACTGCTGCCATAGCTTTTTAAAGAATTCTGTTGGTTCACCAAAGAAATGTTTCCTTGTCTCAATCTGAAAGAGCCACCACTTATCCTGAGATTAAATTCCTTGTTTCTGGATCCACTGACCAGGAGTTACATCATTCCTGCATCCAATCTGTCCAAATATTACAATTCAAAGAGACCCCCTCTTATTCTTCTAAACACTAATGAATACAGAACCTGTCAACCCAGTCCCTTCTCAAATGACAAATCTTCTAAGTCAAGAATCAATCCAGTGACCCTCACTGACCTCCCTTTTGGCAAGTATATCCTTTCTTAGGATAGCGTTAAGAAGCAGAGAACTGTCAATGATAGCTCAGTGGTTATCCCTGCTGTGTCATAGCACCAGACCCTGGGTTTGATTCCAGCCTTGGATGACTGTCTATGTGGAGTTTGCATATTTTTCCCAGATCTGCATGGGTTTGCTTGGGGTGTTCCAATTTCCACTCACAGACCAAACCTGTGCAGGTTAGGTAGATTGGCCTTGCTAAATTACCTGTTGGGTCTAGGGGTGTGCAGCGAAGGAGATTAGCCATGGGCAATACAGAAGTACAGGGATAAGATTAGGGGATTTGATCTCGTGAAATGCTCTTCAGAGGGTCGATATTGACTTTTTGGGCCAAAAAGCTGACTTCCATAACTGTAGGAATTCTATGGTTCTATTCTTGAAGGGCCAAACAGCCTACTCCTGCTCCTGGTTCTTATGTTCTTATTCTACGAAAACCTGCACAGAGTAGTACTTGTTTGGTCTTACTAAGGCCCTCTACAGCTGCAGTAAGGCTTCTTTATTCCTACATTCAAAACTTTTTGCAAGTAATGGGCAACATTTCATTTATTTTCCAATCTGCTTGCTGTGAATGCACGATTGTTTTCTATTCCTGTCTGCAAGGACTGCCAGGTCCCTTTATACGTCAACTTTCACAATTTCTCACTATGTCAGTAATACTCTGCCAATTTGTTTTTCCTGCCAAAGTGGACAAGTTCACATTTGTCAACATTAGAATATGTTGGCCATGAATTTGCCTGCTTACTCAACTTGTCAGAGTCATCCTGACGCATCTTTACATTCTCCTCGTCAATCATTCTCCCAATCGGTATTGTGTCATTCGCAAACTTGAAAATATAACACTTAATTCTCCCAAACAAATTATTGACATACATTGAGAATATCTATTGCCTGAGTCTGATCTTTGTCGTACCCATGCCTTCAACTCCAAAACACCCAATTTATTACTACTGTCTCAATCCATGCCATTACATCACCACTAATGCCATGTGCTTTGATTTTGTACAATATCCTCTTACGTGATACTTCATCAAAAGCTTGAAAATCCAAGTACACTGCATCCACGGGTACTCCCTCATCTAGTCTATAGTTATTACCTTCGAAGAATACTCCAGGAGGTTGTCAAACACAATTTGCTTTTCATAAATCTATATTGACTTTGTGTAATTACTCTTTCTAAGTGCCATGTAATCACATCCTTCATAGCTGACTCCAGCAATTTCAGTAGTACTGATCCTAGGCTAACTGGACTGTAATTTCCAGTTTTCTTCCACAGTAACTGTAGGATTACAAAGTCACTTTCCGATCTGCCAGCATGTCAGTCAATTCAGTTGTGTTAAGTTAATAATTGAAGGCATCCACTGTTCTGCTGGAAAACTAACCAAACTTACCATTCATTGGACAGTAAGGCAATTTTTCCATTAGTGGAGATCTCCATATCAAAGGCCCATAGACCTAGAGCAAGAAGTAGAAGGGTAAGAGGAGAGCTAAAGAGAAAATATTTCACTCAGAAAGTGATGTAAATTTGGAATTCATTGTCTGAAAGTTGGATAGACTGGATGCAGAAATGATGTGGAGATTGGGCTGGGAGGAGGTTTTCCAGAAGCAGGGGATCTCCTCTCAAGATAAGTGGTAGGTCATTTTGAATCAATGGAATTCTCTGCAGAGGTAAACACTGAATATATTGATCAGTCAAGATGGCAGCAGTGTAGGATTCTTCAATTAGAGCTTGTCAAATCCATTCATATCTGTTCTTTCCTCATTTTTCTTCCCTGTTGCATTTCTTTTTCTTTCTTCCTTCTGGACAATGTCCTGAGCTCCCAGCATTGGTGTAGATTTGAACTCTCAGCCTTTCAGCCACAGCACGGACTTGAACTCTCAGCCTCATCACCGGCTGGCATGGAAATCTTTCAGTCCAGTGGGACATTCTCTCTGCTCGGCATGACATCTTCTCATCCCTGTATGATAGCCTCTTGGTCCAGATTAACAGTGTTTTGGCAGCCAGGCATGGACTTCCAGCCTTGAAATGATTCCACAGTGGCCTTTCATCCTCGCGAGCCTTGAGGTGAAACCCAATACAGTCTGGAGTCAAGGCCCAGTGCGAACTAGACGCCAGGTGCTGGCAGTGGGCTGGGTTGGAAGGATTATTATTCTTAACTTTTTGTGTCTTAATTTTTCTCATCTATTCCCATGATCTGTAATGATGGACTTTTTATTTTATTTTTCTAATTTTTTTTCCCCTAAGGATTTGTACTTAAGAACCTGTACCTAGATCCCTTTGTACCCAAGATGGTGTCGTAAGTGGTGGCTTCAAAACTTTTTGCTGTACTTATTTGAGTACATGTCACAATAAAGCAAATTCTAATTTTAAAGAAATAGCTAGGTTTCAAGAAGTTCTCTAGGTAGAGAAAGAGAATGTGGCCTTGGGATAAAGGATCAACAATGATCATGTTGAATGGCGAACTGGGGTTTGGTGGGCTGAAAGGCCCACTCCAGCTCCTATTCTCTATGTTTCTGTGAAAACCCTGCCTCTTAGGCCAGTCAACCCTATATCCACCATCAGAAGGACTCACAACATATGAGCAGTATTTAGGTACTCACTTCAATTGCTTTAGCCTCTCGAGCTAAAAGACCATAAGACCATAAGATGTAGGAGCAGAAATTAGGCCATTCGGCCCATTGAGTCTGCTCTGCCATTCAATCATGGCTGATACATTCCTCAACCCCATTCTCCTACTTTCTCCCTGTAACCCTTGATCCGCTCGATAATCAAGAACCTATCTATCTCAGCCTTAAATGTACTCAATGACCGGGCCTCCACAGCCTTTTATGGCAGTGAATTTCATAGATTCGCCACTCTTGAGCTGAACAAGTTTTTCCTTATGTCCGTTCTAATAGGTATTCCCTTTACTCTAAGGTTGAGCCCTAGGGTCTTAGTCTCTCCTACAAAGGATAACATCTTCCCAACATTCACTCTGTTTTGGCCATTCAGTATTCTGTAAGTTTCAATTAGATCACCTCACATCCTTCTAAACTCCATCGAGCTCAGACCCAGAGCTTTTCATTCCTGGGACCATTCTCGTGAACCTCCTTTGAACCCGCTCTAGGGCCAATACATCCTTCCTGAGATATGGGGCCCAAAACTGCACACAATACACCAATGTGGCATGAGGCTTATAAAGCCTCAGTAGTACATCCCTGCTTTTATATTCAAGACCTCTTAAAATAAATGCCAATGTTACATTTTCTGTCCTGACTACTGACTCAACCTGCAAGTTTACCTTGAGGAAATCCTGGACTAGAACTCCCAAGTCTCTTTGTACTTCAGACTTCCAAATTTTCTCCCCATTTAGAAAATAGTCCATGCTTTTATTCTGACCAAAGTGCATGACCTCACACTTTCCCACATTGTACTCCATCTGCCACTTCTTTGCCCACACTCCTAACTTGTCCAAATCCTTTTGCAGCCTCCCTACCTCCTCAATGCTACCTGTCCCTCCACCTATCTTTGTATCATCTGCAAACTTAGCCAGAATGCCCACAGTTCCTTCATCTAGATCATTAACGTATTAAGTGAAAAGTTGTGGTCCCAGCACTGACCCTTGTGGAATACCACTTGCCACCAGCAGCCATCCTGAGAAAGACCCTTTTATCCCCACTCTCTGCTTTCTGCCAGACAGCCAATCTTCTGTCCATGCTAGCACCTTGCCTGTAACACCATGGGCCCTTATCTTACTCAGCAGCCTCCTGTGCGGCACCATGTCAAAGGCCTTCTTGAAGTCCAGGTAGATAACATCCATTAGCTCTCCTTTGTCGACCTTGCTTGTCACTTCCTCAAATAATTCTAGCAGATTTCTCAGGCATGACCTTGCCTGAAACCATGCTGACTTTGCCCTATTTCTCCATACACTTCTAAATATTCAGAAGTCTCATCCTTTACAATGGACTCCAAAATCTTACCCGTGACCGAGGTTGGGCTAATCGGCCTGTAATTTTCCGCCTTATATCTTACTCCTTTCTTAAATAGGCGTGTCGCGTTAGCGATTTCCCAGTCCCCTGGGACCCTCCCTGACTCTAGCGATACCTGAAAGATCACCACTAATGCTTCCACTATCTCTTTAGCTATTTGCTTTAGAACTCTGGAGTGTAGTCCATCTGGCCCAGATGATTCACCCACCTTCAGGCCAATCAGTTTTACTAGCACCTTTTCCTTGGTAATGGCCACCATATTCAGCTCTGTCCCCTGAATTGCTTGAATATTTCAGAGATTACTCATGTCTTCCAGCGTGAAAACTGATGCAAAGTAATTATTCAGTTCCTCAGCCATTTCCTTGTTCCCCACTACGATATCTCCACTGTCATTTGCCAGTGGGCCACTGTCCACTTTTGCCTCCCTTTTTCCCTTTATATATCTAAAGAAACTCTTACAGTCCTCATTTGTATTACTGGCTCGCTTACCTTCATATTTAACCTTCTCCCTCCTTAGTTTTTTTTGTTGTTCGCAATTGGTCTTTGTAAGCTTTCCAATCCTCTGGTTTCCCACTGCCTTTCACCACATTATATACTTTCTCTTTTGCTTTTATGCTATCCCTGACTTCCTTAGTTATCCATGGTTGCCTCACTGATGAAGCAGCTGAGGATGGTTGGGCCGAGGACACTATCCTGAAGAACTCCTGCTCAGATATTCTGGAGCTGAGATGACTGACCTCCAACAACCACAACCATCTTCCTATGTGTCACATATGACTCCAACCACTGGAAAGGTTACCCCCCAGTACCCATTGATTACGGTTTTATTCGGGCTCTGCACACACTCAGTCAAACGCAGCCTTGATATCAAGGGATGCCACTCTCACCTTGTCTCTGGAATTTAACTCTTTTGTCCATGTTTGAACCAAGGCTGTAATGAGATCAGGAGCTGAGTGGCCCTGGCAGAACCCAAACTGGGCATCACTGAGCAGGTTATTGCTGAGCAAATGCTGCTCGATAGCACTGTTGATGACACCTTCCATCACTTTACTGATGAGGCTAATAGGGCGGTAATTGGCCGGGTTGGATTTGTCCTGCTTTTCATGTACAGGACATACTTGGGCAATTTTCCACATTGTCGGGTAGATACCAGTGTAGTAACTGTACTGGAGCAGCTTGGCGACGGGAGCAACAAGTTCTGGAGCACAGGTCTTCAGTACTATTGCCAGAATGTTGTCAGGGCTCATAGCCTTTGCAGTATCCAGTGTCTCCAACTGTTTCTCGATATCACGTGGAGTGAATCGAATTGGCTGAATTCTGGTATCTGTAATGCTGGGGACCACTGAAGGAGGCCGAGATGGATCATCTAATCAGCGCTTCTGGCCGACGATTGCTGCAAATGCTTCAGCCTTATCTTTTGCACTGATGTTTTTGGTTCTTCCATTATTGAGAGTGGGGATATTTATGGAGACTCCTCCTCCAGTGAGTTGCTTAATTGTCCACCATAATTCACGACCGGATGTGACAGGACTGCAGAGCTTCGATCTGATCCATTAGTTGTGAGATCGCTTAGCCCTGTCTATCACTTGCGACTTATGCTATTTGGCATACAAATACTCCTGTTTGGTGGCTTCACCAGGTACATACCTCATTGTCAGGTATGCCTGATGCTGCTCTGGCATGCCCTCCTGCACTCTCCGTTGAACCATGGTTGATCCCCTGGCTTGCTGGTTATGGTTGAGTGGGGGCTATGCTGGGCCATGAGGTTAAAAATTGCAGTGGAATACAATTCTGCTGCCATTGAAGGCCCATAGTGCTTCATGGATGCTCAGTCTTGAGTGGCTGAAGAAATTCCTCCTCATCTAAAGGGTCACCATTTCCCTCTGAGGTTGTGTCCTCGGGTCTTAGTCTCTCCCACTAGTGGAAACACTTTCTCTATGTCCAAGCTATCCAGGCCTCTCAGTATTCTGCAAGTTACGATCAGATCACCCACTTCCTTCTAAACCCCATCAAGTACAGACCCAGCGTCCCTAATATGCTACTCATTTGACAAGCCCCTTCATCCTAAGCATCATTCTCATGGATGTTGTAATGATGCTGTTACTTTAAAAAGGTTATTCTGTCCTGGGTTTTTTTTAAGAGAGGTTGTAAAGGCAGAGGTGACAAAGTGACTAAGGAGCCAGCCTAAATCAATAGTTTTTTTAAAATAGTTTAACAATAGAAGGGGAGCGGCCAGTTCTTCCAGTTCAAGTTCTCGTGTTTTTCAGGCTGTAGCAGGTGCAAGATGTTTTGAGGACAATTGGTTCTGATATAATGCTGACTTGGATCACAGTGCACCAAGCGGCTCTTTCGTATTTGGTTAAATGTAGTTAATAGCAGGCTCAACAACAGCAATTTGCTTCAATACAAACGTTTATTGAGTAATGCTAAAAGATGAAAAAGAAAGGGACATGTATGAAGGAAAAAAAGAATGAAAATGACAGGAGAAAAACAATAAACCTCATGCCCTTCTGCCTGTCGGGGTTCCCTCGATCTACAGCAGGTTTGGAGACTGAGATTGTTCCTGGTACCATTCACGATCCTGGCCCATCTCTCGGAACAAAACTCTCTCTCACTCTTATACAGTGTAACAAGCAGCCAGCACAGAGAACAGCAGATGCAGAGGACAAAACTTCTGGCTTATGCAGAAATCACAGGGCTCAGTGCTCGCATCTTTGTTATTTGTTATTTACGTAAATGATCTGGGTGTGAATGATCAAGGCATGATTAGTAAGTTTGCAGATGATACAAAATTAGGAGGTATCATTGATAGCGAAGAAATTTATCAAAAATTACATAGAGATCTTGATCAGATGCGGAAGTGGGCTAAGGACTGGCAAATGTCGTTCAATACAGATAACTGTAGGGGGTTCCACTTTAGAAAGTCAAATCAAGCTAGGACTTATACAGTAAATGGTAAGGTCATGAGGAGTGTTGTGGAACAGGGGGAACTAGGAGTACAAGTACATAGTTCATTGGAAGCGGTGTCACAGGTGGACAGGGTGGTGAAGAAGGCACTTAGCACACTGGCCTTCATCGATTGAGGT
This sequence comes from Stegostoma tigrinum, assembly GCF_030684315.1. Lineage (NCBI taxonomy): Eukaryota > Metazoa > Chordata > Chondrichthyes > Orectolobiformes > Stegostomatidae > Stegostoma > Stegostoma tigrinum. Next base: position 69,265,578 of record NC_081355.1, on the reverse strand, counting down.
ATTGAGTATAGGAATTGGGACCCTATGTTACAGTTGGATAAGTCATTGATGAGGTGGCACTTGGAGCATTGTGTACAGTTTTGGTCACCTTGTTGTAGGAAAAGCATAGTTAAATTGCAAAATGTGCAAAGAAGATTTATGAGGGTGTTGATCAGACTAGTAGGCCTGGGTTATCGGGGAGGTTGGCCAGAATACGACTTTATTCCTTGGAATGTAGGAGAATGAGGGGTGACCTTATTGGGGTGCATAAAATTATGAGGGGCGTAGATAAGATGAATGCACATAGTCTTTTTCCCTGGGATTGGGAATTGAAAACTAGAGGGCATAGATTTAAGGTGAGCGGGGATAATGGGAACTGCAGATGCTGGAGAATTCCAAGACAAAATGTGAGGCTGGATGAACACAGCAGGCCAAGCAGCATCTCAGGAGCACAAAAGCTGACGTTTTGGGCCGAGACCCTTCATCAGAGAGGGGGATGGGGAGAGGGTTCTGGAATAAATAGGGAGAGAGGGGGAGGCGGACCGAAGATGGAGAGTAAAGAAGATAGGTGGAGAGAGTATAGGTGGGGAGGTAGGGAGGGGATAGGTCAGTCCAAGGAAGACGGACAGGTCAAGGAGGTGGGATGAGGTTAGTAGGTAGATGGGGGTGCGGCTTGGGGTGGGAGGAAGGGATGGGTGAAAGGAAGAACAGGTTAGGGAGGCAGAGACAGGTTGGACTGGTTTTGGGATGCAGTGGGTGGAGGGGAAGAGCTGGGCTGGTTGTGTGGTGCAGTGGGGGGAGGGGACGAACTGGGCTGGTTTAGGGATGCAGTGGGGTAAGGGGAGATTTTGAAACTGGTGAAGACCACATTGATACCATTAGGCTGCAGGGTTCCCAGGCGGAATATGAGTTGCTGTTCCAGCAACCTTCGGGTGGCATCATTGTGGCAGTGCAGGAGCCCATGATGGACATGTCATCTAAAGAATGGGAGGGGGAGTGGAAATGGTTTGCAACTGGGAGGTGCAGTTGTTTGTTGCGAACTGAGCGGAGGTGTTCTGCAAAGCGGTCTCCAAGCCTCCGCTTGGTTTCCCCAATGTAGAGGAAGCCACACCGGGTACAGTGGATGCAGTAATGTAGAGGAAGCCACACCTGCATCCACTGTACCCGGTGTGGCTTCCTCTACATTGGGGAAACCAAGCGGAGGCTTGGAGACCACTTTGCCGAACACCTCCGTTCAGTTCGCAACAAACAACTGCACCTCCCAGTCGCAAACCATTTCCACTCCCCCTCCCATTCTCTAGACGACATGTCCATCATGGGCCTCCTGCACTGCCACAATGATGCCACCCGAAGGTTGCAGGAACAGCAACTCATATTCCGCCTGGGAACCCTGCAGCCATATGGTATCAATGTGGTCTTCACCAGTTTCAAAATCTCCCCTTCCCCTACTGCATCCCTAAACCAGCCCAGTTCGTCCCCTCCTCCCACTGCACCACACAACCAGCCCAGCTCTTCCCCCCCACCCACTGCATCCCAAAACCAGTCCAACCTGTCTCTGCCTCCCTAACCGGTTCTTCCTCTCACCCATCCCTTCCTCCCACCCCAAGCCGCACCCCCATCTACCTACTAACCTCATCCCACCTCCTTGACCTGTCCATCTTCCCTGGACTGACCTATCCCCTCCCTACCTCCCCACCTATACTCTCTCCACCTATCTTCTTTACTCTCCATCTTCGGTCCGCCTCCCCCTCTCTCCCTATTTATTCCAGTTCCCTCTCCCAATCCCCCTCTCTGATGAAGGGTCTAGGCCCGAAACGTCAGCGTTTGTGCTCCTGAGATGCTGCTTGGCCTGCTGTGTTCATCCAGCCTCACATTTTATCTAAGGTGAGCGGGGATAGATTTAAGAAGGACCTGAGGGGAAACTTCTTCATGCTAGGAGTGTTGTGTATATGGAAATGTGGCTGAGGCAGGTACAATAGCAACATTTAAAAACATTTGGATAGGTACATGAATGGGAAGAGTTTAGAGAGATATGGATCAAATGTGGGTAATTGAAACTAGCTGAGTGGGCACCATGGTCAGCATGGGCCAATTTGAGCCAAAGGGCCTGTTTCCATGCTGTATTACTCTATGACTCTGTGTCCTTATGAATTTATGACTCATTCAAGGCCATGAAACTTGTTGCGTGGAATCATAAATTTTCCCAGCGTATTTTCCCATCCTACACAATTTACTTCCTCGTGCAGCTGTCAAATATCATCACTAACTTTTGGCCCTTCATCCCAAACTACACGCATGCTTCTTCAATGCAAATTAGTTTTAACGTGATTGAAGAATTATAGAATGCTGTTTGTGGAATGTGAACTTTCCCTACTGTATCGGCTATAATGTAATTCCAACCCCAATCACTTCAAGTGTCGCGGTTGTTGTGTGAGTTTTTTTATAATGTGAAATCGCATGAGAACCGGCTGTACTAACTTTCTCTGAAATCGCTCTCTGGATGTTGATGCCTCCTGCCTATAAGAATCTATGTTTGAATTTACCTTTTTGCCAAGGGGTGTGTTTATGAGATGTTACTGTGTTGGAACAGTTACTTAGTTGAATTGCCGTATCAGGTTGGTTAAGTTTCTAATAGTTAAATTATTTATAAATTCCACTTTTTTTAAATAATGTTTCAAATGTAGTGTTTCAAATAATTTTGTTTTGCTTAATATTGACTGATTTAATCAATTGCATCACACCTGGAACACCCACTTCACATCTGCACTTAAAATAAGAAAAGGGTAGGGTCTGGGCTACCTTCTTAAAATATTCGGAGGGTGTCTAACTGAGCCCATAACAACTTCCTTTGGACTGCCTCCAATGTCAATATATCTTTCCTCTGAAAAGGGAACCAAATTTGTTTCCAATTGCCAATTTGTGCCCACTCGCTTAATCTCTCCAATCCATGTGCAAACACTTTGTATCATGCTCACCACTTGCTTTCCCATCTATTTCTGTGTCATCCACAAACTTGGCAATACTGTATTCAGTCTCCTCACCCATGGACCACTTGGCATTGACTAATATGTAATATATAATATCTATTGTAATTATGTGGCATTCTGATCCATTTGGCACTTACTAGTTATCATTTGTTACCTCAAAAATGTTCTTTTTACCCCATTTCTCTAGGCACTATCATCTTATAGGGGTTGAAACAGCACAAAAATGGTGAAATGTGTGCCAGAATCAAATGAAATATTTAGTGAGGCCCAACTTGATGTTCTGAGGAAATAGCACAATTTTTTATGCCTTCTATAAGAGGCATGGCAGGTTTCTCATTTGGCATTGGCAGGTTGACAATGAAGGAGAGTTATTGCTTGTTAAAACTTTGTTGACTTTCCCAAATGATCTGACTAATGTTTCTCTCTTAGCCAACTTGCCAGTCAAGATAGACATCGAGAAAACTCAACATGAAAACAAATAAGGTCAACTATTGATTTAAATGGAAGTAAAGTGGATGCTGGAAGTCTGAAACAAATACAGAATAATAGAAACATTCAGGAAATTTGATAATGTCTTCAGAGGGAATTCAAATTAATGAAGAAGAACCTATGTATCACTGTCTCCTAAATCATCTGATCCCTTTAATTTGTTTAAAGCCCTCTTGGATGATGGTCACAGTATCCTTGAAGTGAAGCCCATTGATAGGAACAGCACCGGTATTGCTGTCCATGTCTCATGAACTGAAACCCATTTCTCCCTTACCAATCTTTAAGCCACGCATTTAATTCATTTGCTTTATTCACACAGTGCCAGGTTGGTCACAACCTAGATAGTTATGCTGAGATAATCACCTTGGAGGTTCTGCTTTTTAATTTAGCTCCTAACTGTTTAAAACCTTTCGATAAAACATTCTTTCTAGTCCTATTAATGTGATCGTGTTAATATTGACCACAACAACTGGATCCCTCCTTTCTCCAGGCTTGAGGCAATATCCTTAGCCCTGGCGCATCAGGCAACAGAACATTCAGGACTTATTGCCACAGCTGCAGAGTACAATATCTATCCTTCTAATTATATCTTCCCCTACAGCTACCATATTCCGATTCTGTCCCCATTTGAATAGCCTCCTTTGTCACAATGCTATCGTCAGTTCATTTATTCTCACTGCAATCCTACCCTTATGCTCACAGTTTACAAGAACCTTATGACTGTTGGACAGTTGTTGGGATAGAGTCTCCTCAAGAGCTGTCCCATGAGTCTCTATCCCAGTCTCAACTACAATCACACCCTCCTATTCCTTGATCAGATTAAATTTGCATTACCGAAACAAAGGGAAGTGACTGCAAGTGTTGTTCAGCATAGAGGGTTATGGATTCAGCAGTTAAGCTGAGGGGACGGTGGGGGAACGGGGAGTGGGTAATCAGCTGGAAGTTTCATCATCTGTGTCTGTCTTGATGCCATGTGATTTCATCGAATCCAGGCTCAATGTTGAAGATTCCCAGGGCAGGTCCCTCCCAACTGTATGCAACTGTGCCACCATTTCTGCGAGGAATACCCTGCCCAGGGATTGAGACATTGTATGTAAATAAATTAGGTCATACTGTAGCTCAACTAGTTTAGGAGACAGCTGTAGCAATTTTAGGCGCAAGCCTAGATCTTAGTAAGGAAGGTTTTGCAAGGTTGACATAGCTGTTCGCCTTTGTCATTCCCAGCGCCTTAGTCAATGCCAAGTGGTCCATTCAGTTTCTTTCCATTTTCAAGGTTCACACAATTGAATGGCTTGCTCGGTCATTTCAGATGGCAGTTGAGAGTCAACCGCATTGCTGATGGTTTGGATCCACATGTAGGCCAGATCAGACAAAGACAGCATAGATAACACAGTGTGGAACTGGAGGAACAGCAGGCCAGACAGCATCAAAGGAACAGGAAAGTGAGTGTTTTAGATCAGGGCCCTTCTTCAGAAATGTTCCTCTGATGCTGCTTAACCTGCTGTGTTCCTCCAGCTCCACACTGTGTTACGTAGACTCCAGAATCAGCAGTTCTTACTATCCCAGGTAAAGACAACAGCTTGCTTTCTAAGGAACTTTGTGAGCTAGATGGTTTTTAATGGAATAGTATCATGGTCATCAACTGGCTTTCAATTCCCAATAGCATGATTCTTCAATGGCACTCTTCTCATGATACGGGATATTGCATAAGTATTGCCACATCAGGTAAGATCTTGTTAAAGGCAAACCCACACCAAGCCCCAAGACCACTTTACCTGCACTCTTATCCTCTTTGATGGCAGCTGCTGCAGGGCCTGCTGTAGATCATAGACCAGAAGATATAGGAGCAGAATTAGGCCATTCAGCTAATCGACTCTTCCCACTATTTGATCATGGCTGACATATTTCTCGACCTCATTCTTCTGCATTCTCCCTAACACCCTTGATCCCCTTACAATTAAAGATTCTATCACAGTTTTAAATACTAGGCCTGCACAACCCTCTGCGACAATAAGTTCCACAGATCGACAACTCACTGGCTGAAGAAATTCATCCTCATCTCATTAGCCTACACAGTGAACACAGCTCCTAGTGGCACTGCCGGAACTGGGGCTGGCCACTCTTAGAGGTGGGACACATTGTCTTAGAGGACATGACAGATAGAAATTAAGGGCTTGTTCAGCATTAAATACATCCATAGCTTGCAATATCAATGGAGTTGGGCTCACTCCTGGCTTCCAGACAATGAGTGGGCCACTGCTGTCCTGTAAAATCCGAGAGATTATGTGGAGCATGAGACAATGGTGTATAATAAGCACGTTTAGTGAAACATGGAGGACAGCTTTGGATGAGATGGTGAAAGAAGGAAAAGATATTGGGTGGATGAGGGAAAAGTGTGGAAATAATGGAGAAAAGAGCATCCAGTCAGGAAGACTTTAGTGAGGAAAAGAATGTGGTCATTCAGTGTTGTCATTTCATTTCTGTGCTGTTTCTCATTTTATTACATTAACAAAAATCAGTATTGATGAATTGAATTTTAAACAAAACTGCATACTCCTTTCTATTGTGCAACTTAGAGGGGCAACAGCCAGGACAGAGATTATGATTGCCTCAGCTTTTCAGTAGATTTGTTGCCAATTTTTTCTTCCCTTTGGAGAATCTGAAGGAAAATTTCCCAGAAAGTAGATCAAAAACAGTTGCCTTTATGAAAAAAAAATGAATCATGTCCATAATTCATCACTGGAAATTTTGATTACTTTTTCATATATTTGGCTAGAAAGTATTATACTAAATAAATCACTCCTTGGATTGAAATATCTTCAGAACAGTTATGATCTTGGAAGGGCTTTAGAGAGTTTTGGCAGGCAACTGGAACTTGCAGTGACCCAAGATAAACCCAATAGCTAGCTGATTGCAAAATTGTGTCATGTATAAATTTCCAAACATCATTAACACTTGCAATCTCTGTAAACACATTGTAATTCAAAGCTGGAAATATCATGTAATCATATGAATTCTTCAATACTCATATTAAGTTCTTCAACCCACTTAATTAATTAGGTATTAGCTTATTTATTTTAAATACATTGATGTAGGCTGAGCAGCTTGACCATGAGACCTGCGTTCTGAGGAAGGGTCACTGGTCCTGAAACATTAACTCTGATTTCTGTCTAAAGATGCAGAGCATTTCCAGCAATTTCTGTTTTTGTTTCAGTAGGAGCATATTGACTGTCAATACATATCAGGCAGGATAATTTTGAGGTTATTATCTTGGAGTTTGGCTGATGTAGTGCATTTTCACCCACATACCTATTTTTGGAGAACTGGAATGCAAACACGAATTTAATAGAACAGCTAACAAATGCAGTGCCTAAAACATCCACTTCCCAAAATGCTGCAAGGTCTTTTACTGTGAGGTGGTCTGAAATTTAAAATTCTGTTAAATTGATACCTTGAAGAGTCCTGGACGTCCTTCAATACAGCCGATCATAAAATTCTCATTCATCACCATGGTTGGTATGTGTGTTCCATAATTGTACACTCAACAAAGTTTGTACATGGAACTGTTGCAGCAAGAATGTCTTCACGCTCAACACCAGGAAGCCAAGCATGATCTGAACAACACAGAAGTGCTTGGTGGGGACACACTGATAATAACAACAGAGACAAATGAGAAAAAAAAATCTTGTAGAAAAATAAAGAGTAAGAGAAGCATTGGCAAACACAGAAATAAGTATGTGGAAGTCAATGAGATAAGGATAAAAGTAACCAGAATTAGAGACACAAGAAGTATTTTAAAGGGGTCTGTAGTAAGATGTGTGGCAGAATCGGATGTGGGCAGCAGACAAATACAATCTCATCTACGGATATTGGCATCAAGCATCTACCAATCCATCTCAACTAACCTGGCACTTCTCCAATACACTGGCAGTCTGTTCTGGAAGGAGAAACTTGCATTGCATGGCACACCAGCAACTCACATCAAAAGGCTGCAACAAGGACACTTTGCTTACAAGGCCAGGCACCCAGCTCTCAGAGTGGTCAAGGCTGCATCTCAGGACTACTCAGTTGATCTCTTAGTGCTCACTCACTTAGCACCTATCTGCACACTCACAGCATCCCTGGTTTGCATTGCCACACCAGTTACAAAAACAGACAGATCGCCATGCTGCTAAGCAATTCTCAATCTTGGAGGTGGGCATTTGATGCATGACAATGGGTTTTGTCAATACCACACCTATGTCATGTACCAGCAGCTTGTATGGCAAACACACTGCATGCGCAGCAAGCAAGCAGACATGTCTCAAGTCTTAGGGAAGTAGTCATTAATGAAGTCCATGGAGACACCAGTCAGTTAGTGGTCCTGGCACAGTAAGGTCAAGGAAAACCATTCATTATAGCCCAGGACATTGGCCACTGTCCAACATCCTCGGTCAAAGGCCTGGACCTTTGCTGTCCAGGGTGAGTTAACCCATTCACTCTTTAGCAGTCAGTCCAGAATTTGAGTTAATGTGGTCAGGGAGATGGCTAGGCCACAATCAGGAGTCTGTGTATATCTTGCCTGGAGCTGTTTGATAATGTTGATTGAGGGCATAGGGTTTGGGTCTGGCCATTGGTACTGTTGCAATGTAATGAACTGTGCCAGGTCACTCTCCAACAGTGGAAACTTCAGATTCTGGTGAAGGCGCATTACAAGAGGAGCCACGGTATTTGCATTGTGTGTGATACTGGAAAGGTAGTGAATGACCACAGCTAGCACAGTCACCTCATCTGAGGGGGACTAGGTGGGAAAGGAAGGCAAGTGTAGGCATGTGTAGACAGGTTGGGTAGGGACTTGGGAAGAGTAAATCTATTGGGATTAAGAAAGTGGGTTAACATATGGATAGTAGAGGACTCACCAGCATGTTCAGGCTGAGTGTGGAAATCCATGGGAAGAGGGCTCGCAGACGCTCAAGTGCCTGGGATATAATTCATCACATGAGTTTTGTAAGAATAGATGACAAATCTCATTAAGCCCCATGATAAAAAACTCTCCATAAAACTCACGCAATTTGAGCTCAGCCAAAAAAACAGTAAGCCTCAGAACATAGATGTCGGAAGCATCACCCTCTTTTACTATCTCTCCAAGATTTGGGACAGCATTATTAGTGAAGAGATTTTCCCACACTTTCAATAGCAGTCTCGAGTGTGCTGACACAGAAAGCAGCTTCTGTGCAGCAATACCACAGTGGAAGTGGTGTAATTGATTCAGACAGACTTCTGCCCCTATCTGAGAGGAGAGTCCTCTCCTAGAGTGGCACCTCTGTAGCAATGTCAGGTTCACATGATGACTGCAGCCAGCTCCTGAGGAGAAAGAGGAGGTGTGTGGCGGGGGATGGGTGAGAGGGGGCTGATAAAGTTGAGAGGTAAACAGGGGAGAGGGGGCTCTGATCTTGAGTGGAGGTGCCTTCAAAAGATGGAGGGGAACCCACAACGGGGCAGTCCCTTTTCTTGCCCAACAGTAACTGCTTTGGAGATAGTAAGAGCTGCAGATGCTGGAGAATCTGAGGTAACAAGGTGCAAGGTTGGATGAATACAGCAGGCCAAGCAGCATCAGAGGAGCAGGAAGGCTGATGTTTCGGGCCTAGACCCTTCTTCAGAAATTTCTGGACCCTTCTTCAGAAATTTCAGAAATGTCAGCCTTCCTGCTCCTCTGATGCTGCTTGGCCTGCTGTGTTCATCCAATTCTACACCTTGTTATCTCAGTAAGTGCTTTGATTTTGCTTTCCTCTCCTCATTTAAAATACCAGTAGAGGCCGTTTGAAAGTGTTATGAGGCCAATAAAACCTCAGTAGGCCTTGTGGCGGGTGGGCTGCTGTACAGTATTTTGAGAAAAGTTAGAAATAGGCAGGAAAATGATGGAAAGGCCACCTGCCTTATTTTACCAAAGCCATCATGTTAAAATATGCTGGCAGGAAGGCAGGAAATCCCCTCTTGGTAAATGAGTGCTTTTGTCTTACAATGTTGAACTCAGGAGAGGTGTGTTGTAATCGAAACACCACTGAAAAAATCCCTTCTACCAAATTTATCATTTTCCACTCATTATCAACAATGCAAAGATTTCTTTCAAACACAACCTTTGCTGCAGTTTTTGGAAACTACTTGAGTGGATCTGGATTCTGTTAAAACTAAAATTATGAAAACTGACACAATGGATTTATTTTGACATATTTCTTATTTTCAACCCCACATACACCAATGTAGGTTATAGAAACAATCATTTCAAAGGCCTACATTGCATTTAAAAGCCTGTCTACTAATTAAAAACTTAAGTTTTAGTTGGAATGTACATTTCACCTTTCAACTGTTCTCAACTGAGTATTTAGCAAGAAGATTATGGTAAGAGCGATTAGAAAATATTGACAAAGTATGAGTTGATGTGAAAATTGAAATGATATGAAAGGTTAAGGCAGTATTTACATCCATATAAATTAAGAACAAGAGTAGGCCATTTGGCTCTTTGATCTTACTCTCTTGTTCCAAAAAAAATAGTTGAATTGACTGTGGGCTCAACTCCACTTCATTTCTTAACCCCAATACTGGCTTGCTCGCTTGTTAGTTTTCGTCGTAAAAATATTCAATGACCTTGGCTTCACTGTACTTTTGGGAAGAAAGTTCCATAGAAACAAGACACTCCGAGAGGAGAAAAAAAAATTCCTTATCTCCAACCTAAATGGGATTCTCCTTGTTTTAAAACTGTGGCCTGCAGTTATGGTCTCTCCTACAAAGGACAACATCCTGTCCAATGTGTCATATCTCCTGCAAGGATTTTGACCTCATGCGTATTTTGTTCATTGGATGGGGGCCAGGAGGAGAAGGATTGAAATCAAGTTTCTCTTTAAATTATTCAGGTTTACTTCATAAATCCCCTACATTGGTGTTTGGTACAAAATTAGCATTTGTCACAGGATTCAATTTAAATCTTTCTTATGTCTCCTTTTTTTAAAATGTGGGATTAATTGATCAAGTTTTGATCAATTGCCACAATCATGGTTGTTAATTCAGGTTTTAGAGACATTCCCAGTTAACACTGGGGTGCCTTTGGAGGTCTCGAAAATCCTTTACCTTCAACACTCCCAACTACTTCACTATGACTATTCAGCAAATAGCCTGATCAAAATATTTCACTCCAGTTAAAAATACTTTGCCTCCATTAATTAAAATTTCAAGCTCACTGTCAAAAAAAGACCAAGATATTTGCCAAAACTTTAACAAAATACTTGAATTTGTCTGAAGAATATTTTGATCCTTGAGGAATTGGCCTTCATCTTATTCACAAATAATCCACGAAGTGTGCCACAGAAATGTTGTCGGGCCTTCATCTTCAGGTCTTTTGATATTTTATGGATATCAGAACAGTTTTGCTAGGAAGTTTCCAAACATTCAATGCTGCATTGATTATTAATTTATGAGAAGAATTACAAAAACTTTATAAATGTTTGATAAATCACAATTCTCAAAAAGGAGAGTGAATTGATTATTAATGCAAGGTATTGATGAGCAATATTTTATGGGTCCACATATAAATGAGAAAGTTAAGTGATAATCAATACAATGAGTTCAATAAAGCTGGTTAACAGTTTATCTGAGGGTTATTTTGTTATCCGTTCACTGAATTTTTTTTTGTTACTTTTAGATGTCACACTGATCGAGTGCCATCTGAAAACCACTGTGAGTAATTGAAGTATTTAGAGTGGCACAGGAATCATGTGTATGAATAGGCTCTCATTCGCATTGTGAAAAATGAACACAAATTTAAAATACCTTCCCATTTAAAAGACAAAAAGCTTTTTTTTAACAGAAACAGAACATGGTCAGGACTCTGAAGAGAATAATGGGGGTCTTGGATAAACACCTTGAGAAAATTCAGCTATTTTAAATGTTTTATTTAATTTGCTTATGAGATGCTTGCATCATTGACTAAACCCACATTTGTCATACATCACTAATTGCCCAGAGGGCAGTTAATAACACCAATGTTCTCTCCCTAAAGAACATCAGTGGATCAGATGTGTTCTTACAATAATCAACAGTGGTAACAGACATCAAGCAAGCTTTTTTAATTCCAGATTTTATTGAATTCAAATTTCATTATCTTCTTTGGTAAGATTTAAACCATGCCCTAAGAACATTGGCCTGGCATTCTGGATCACCAGCACATTGATTATCTGGTCACCACATTATAAGAAGGATGTGGAAGCTTTGGAAAGGGTGCAGAGGAGGTTTACCAGGATGTTGCCTGGTCTGGAGGGAAGGTCTTACGAGGAAAGGCTGAGGGACTTGAGGCTGTTTTCATTAGAGAGAAGAAGGTTGAGAGGTGACTTAATTGAGACATATAAAATAATCAGAGGGTTAGATAGGGTGGATAGGGAGACCCTTTTTCCTAGGATGGTGACGATGAGCACGAGGGGGCATAGCTTTAAATTGAGGGGTAAAAGATATAGGAGAGATGTCAGAGGTAGTTTCTTTACTCAGAGAGTAGTAAGGGAATGGAACGCTTTGCCTGCAACGGTAGTAGATTCGCCAACTTTAAGTACATTTAAGTCATCATTGGGCAAGCATATGGACGTACATGGAATAGTGTAGGTTAGATGGGCTTCAGATTAGTATGACAGGTCGGCACAACATCGAGGGCCGAAGGGCCTGTACTGTGCAATAATGTTCTATGATATTCTACTATGATATGATTGCTGGATAGATGCCAGTGTTGTAATTGTACTGGAACAGCTTGGCCAGGGGAGCAGCAGGTTCTGAAGAACAGGTCTTTAGTACCATTGATGGAATGTTGTCAGGGCCAAAGACTTTGCAGTATTGAGTGTCTCCAACCGTTCTTTGATATCATGTGGAGTGACTTGAATTGGTTTAGGACTGGTATCTGTGATGCTGGAGACCACTAGAGGAGTTTGAGATGGATCATCTACTTGGCACTTCTGGCTAAAGATTTCAGCAAATGCTTTAGCTTTATCTTTTGCACTGATGTGTTGGGCTCTTCCATCATTAAGGACAGGGATGCTCATGGAACCTCCACCTTCAGGGAATTATTTAATTGTCCACCACCATTCATGACTGGATATGGCAGGATTGTAGAGATTAGATGTGTTCTGTTGGTTGTGAGATTGCTTAGTTCTGCCTATCACTTGCTGCTTGTGCTGTTTGGCATGTAGGTAGTCCTGTTTGGTAGCACAACTTGGTTGATACCTCATTTTTAGGTATGCCTGATGCTCTTCTGGCGTGCCTTCCTGTATTCTCCATTAAAGAAGGGTTTATCTACTGTGTTGATGGTAATGGTTGAGTGGGGGATATGCCAGGCTATGTAGATACAGCTTATGCTGGAATATAATTCTGCTGCTGTTGATGGCACACATCGCCTCATGGATGCCCAGTCTTGAGTAGCTGGATCTGTTTAAAGTCTTCTCCTTTTAGCACTGTGGCAGTGCCACACAACATGAATAGTACATCAATGCCTCTCTTCAATATAATTTAGATATTATATCCTGAGCAGGAACAGGAAGGAATACAATAAGCACAAGAGCTTGTGAAGGGACTGAATGGTGATCTGAGATGTTGCACCTTCTATTCTATGAGAAAGCTGGGTATGGTTTGAAGTGCTATGAGCTCAGGAGAATATCAAAGGTCTCTTGTTTCAGGATTTTAACCCAGCTGAGGGGTATGGCATTGAAGAGAGTCTAAGTTGACTGTCTTAACAGATCCTTAGAAGACACAGTATGCTGCATCGAGTCACATACTGACAATAAAGAAGGTATATCTTCCAGGAGCTTTGCATTCACCACAGAGGATCCTGTTATCTCTTCAACATTCTGTTACTACTTTAAGTGCTGGGGGTCTCAGGAAACATAAGGGCAGATAAATCTCCAGGATTTGATCAAGTATATCCCAGGATATTGTGGGAAGTTAGGGAAGAAATTGCAGGGCCCCTAACAGAGATTTTGTAACATCAACACTATGGTGAGGTGCCGGAGGACTTGACTGTGGCTAATGTTGTGCCTTTATTTAAGAAAGGTGATAAGGAAAAGCTGTAGAACTATGGACCTGTGAATCTGACAGTGGTGGGTAAATTGTTGGAGGGATTCTGAGAGATCGGATTCACATGCATTTGGAGAGACAAAGATTGATTAGAGATAGTCAGCATGGTGTTGTGCAAGGGAAATCATGTCTCACAAAGTTGATTGAGCTTTTTTGAAGAGGTAATCAAAAAGATTGATGAGGGCAGACCGGTAGCCATTGTCTGCATAAACTTCTGTAAAACCTTTGACAAGGTTCTGCATGGTAGACTAATTAGGAAAGTAAGATCACATGGGATTCGGCAATTTATTTTTGGAAACTTGCATACAGAATTGGCTGGATAGTAGGAGACAGACAGTGGTGATGGAGGACTTTGATCAGCAGTGTGCTGTAGGGTTCAGTGCTGAGCCCACTGTTGTTGGACTTTACGTGAACAATTTGTATGACAATACAGGAGTATTAGTTATTGGTTGGTAAGTTTGAGGATAACACTAAAATTAATCATATAGTTCTCAGTGAAGAAGGTTGTCTAAGATTTCAAAGGGATCTTGATCAATTGGGCCAATGAGCTGAGAAGTGGCGATGGAGTTTAGTTTGGATAAATGCAAGGTATTACATTTTGGTAATACAAACAAGGGACTTATACAATTAATGGTAGGGGCCCGGGTAGTATTGTTGGATGAAAAACCTAGGGGTTCAGGTGCATTCTTGTTTGAATGTTGTGTCATGGGCTGTCAAGGTGGTTCAGAAGATGTTTAACGTACATGCCTTCATTGCTCAGACCATTAAGTGTAGGAGCTGGGACGTCATTTGAAGTCATACAGAATGTTGGTAAGGCCACTTTTGGAGTATTATGTACAGTTTTGGCCGCCCTGCTATAGGAAGGATATTATTCAATTGCAGAGGGTTCAGAAAAGATTTACTACAATGCTGCCTATCCGGGATGGTTTGAGTTAGATGCATAGTTTGCATAGGCTGGGACATTTTTCACGGGGATGTAGGAGTTTGAGGAGTTGTCTTATTGGGCTTTATAAAATCACGAGGGGCATGGATAAAATGAATAGCAAAGGTCTTTTTCCTAAGGTAGAAGAGCTAAAAACTACTTTTAAGGTGAGAGAAGAAAGATTTAAAAAGGAACTGCGGGTCAATTTTTTTCATACAGAGTATGGTTCAAAAGTGGAATGAACGGCCAGAAGTGGTAGATGTAGGCACAGTTACAACTTTTAAAAGACATTTGGACAGGTACATGCATGGGAAAGGTTTAAAGGGATCTGATCCAATTGTAGGCAAGTGGAACATGTTTAGTTCAGGAAACTTGGTTGACATACACAAGTTGGATTGAAGGGTCTGTATGACTCAAAGTTTCTACGTTGCCTGTCATGACAGCAAAAAAAGAATTCTGAGATATGTGGCTTAAAATGGTCAAAGTTTCTAAACATATTTACTCCAGGAGACAGCCCCACCCCTTAAATTAGGCAACTCAAACTTGGACTTTGATCAAAGTATAGAAACATAAAAACATAGAAAATAAGTCCATTTGGCCCTTTGAGCCTGCACCAACATTCAATAAGATCATGGCTGATCATGCAATCTCGGTATCCAAGTCCCGTTTTCTCTCTGTACTGCTTAATCCTTTTCGCTGCAACAGCCACATTCAGCTCTCTCTTGAGCGTATCTAATGAGCTGGCCCCACAGCTTCCCATGGGAGAGAATTCCACAGGTTTATAACTCTCCAAATGAAGAAATTCTTCCTCATCTGTCCTAAATGCCTTACCTCTTATTTTTATACTGTGACCCCGAGTTCTGGACTTCTCCAATACTGGAAGCATATGTCCTACATCTAAGTCTGTCCAGTTCCATTAGGATTTTATATGTTTCTACGTAAACTCTCCACCTGCACCTCCCAACCCCCCCACCCCAATTCTTCTAAATTCTGGTGAGTACAAACTCAGTCGGTCCAGGCTTTCTTCCTATGTCAGTCCTGTCATGCCAGGAATCAGCCTGGTGAACCTTTGCTGGACTCACTCAACAGCATGAATTTCCTTTCTCAGACGAGGAGACCAATAGTCAAGGTGTAGTCTCACCAAGGCCCTATATAACTGCAACAAGAATTGAAGGATATGATTGATTGAAGGTTAGGCAAGTATGGTGGCTCAAAGGAAAGATCTCAAGGACCCTCGGATTCCACAATTGTCCAACAGTTATGAGTTTCTTGCAGGCTGTGAGGTCTAGATTGGGGACTGTATGGAGGATGAGCAAATGGATAATGGCACAATGGCATTTGGGGTCAGTTAAGTGGTGGAAGGAAATAGGAATGTGGTATTTGTCAGGAACCATACGATTAATTGGATAGATATGGTGATATTGACACCCAGAGTTGGATAAGTAGTGTACAAGTTTAAAAAAAGTAACAAATAGGGCCAAAAAGGGAAAGGATGATAAAAATTCAAAATTAATCTCTCATTACCTAAATGTTCAAAGTATTCGGAGAAAAATATGTGAATTAATGCCTCAAATAGAGGGCAATAGATAACCTCACACCAATTACAGAGACATGGTTACAAAGAGATCAAAGAGATGGAAACTAAATATTCAGGGTATGTGACATTTTGAAAGGAAAAACGGAAAGGAAAGCATGGGTGCGTAGCATTGTTCAGACAAGATGTAATCAGTATGAGAACAAGAAATTATCTTGGATCAGAAGATGTGGAGTCCATATGATTGAAGGGAAGAAATAAGCAAGGAAAGGAGACAGCAGTGGAAATAATCTATAGGCCCCCTAACAGTTGCACTTAGATCATAGAATCCCTATTGTGCATGAAAAGGCCATTTGGCCCATCAGGTCTGCACCAATGCTCCAAAGACCATCTCATCAAGACCCACCCTATCTCTGTAACCCTACATTTAATCATAGTTAACCCACCTAGCTTGCTTATCCCTGCAGACTGTGGGGCAGTTTAGCACAGGCAATTCACCAACCTGCTAATCCTTGGAGTGGAGGAGGAAACCAGAGCACCCAGTGAAAAGCCACACAGATATGGGGAGAATGTACAAATTCCATATCGTCATTTAAGGCTGGAATCAAACCTGGATCCGTGGCACTATCTGGCAGTAGTGCTAACCAATGTACCACACCTGTCTTCTCCAGGACACAGAATAAATCAGAAAGCAATGAGGGCATGTGAGAAAGGCAGTACATTAATCATTGGTAACTTTAATCTTCATGTAGATTTGAAAAATCAAAGTGGCAATGGAAGAATTCGTGGAGCGTGTTTGTGAGTTTCTTAGAATAATATGAGTGGGTCCAACTAAGGTACTTCCTTTTTGCATCTGACCATCCAAAATGCATCACTTCACACTTGTCTAGATTGAACTCCATCTGCTATTTCTCTGTCCAATTTTCCTGCTATATCCTGCTGTATTCTTTCGTACTCTTCCTTACCATCCACAAGTCCACTAATTTTTGTGTTGTCTTGAAACTATTACTCAGCCCACCTACATTTTCCTCCAACTAAGGATTTTGCATCTGGTAGTGTGTAATGAGGCAAATTTCGTAAATGATCTCAGAGTAAAAGATCCCTTTGTGAATAGAGACAATAACATTGAAGAAATCAGCATTCAATGTGAAAATGAGAAACATTGAGCAGAAACATCTGTGCTGGACTGAAATAAGGGTATAACATAGGAGTGAGGGCAAAGTCGGCTGAAAAGGGCTAAGAAAGGGGTTTAGCAGAAAAGATCATTCAGGAGCAACGGCAGACAGTTGATATAATAGTTTGTGACTCGGAACAATGATATTTTCTGGTAAGGATCAAGAATTCTAGGAAGAGAATAAACCAACCATTGTTAATCAAGAGAGTTAAGGAGAATATCAAATTGAAAGAAAAACATAAACTGTGGCAAAGATTAGTTGTTCACAACAGGATTGGGAATGTTTTCAAAACAAACAAAAAATGCCCAAACACATAATAATGAGGGAGAATATAAAGTATGAAAGCAAACTCACAAGTATTATAAACATAGACAATAAGGTAAGAGAGACAATAGTAAATGTAGGCCCTTTAGAGAATGAGGCTGGGGACATATTAATGGGGAACTAGGAAATGGCAAAGGAGTTGAATACATTGCATCAGTCTTCATGGTGAAGACTACTAGCATTCCAAATATGCTAATTAATAAACAAGCTAAATGTCAGGACAGTGAGGATGAGGGCTTATAGAGGAAACAGGCACAATAACTATTATACGAGAGAAAGCGCTTGGAAACTGACGGGGTTTAAAGGTCAATAAATCCCTGAGATTCAATGCGCTGCAAGTTAGGATTTTTAAGCAAGTAGCCACAGAGATAACAAGTGCACTGGTAGTATTCTTCCAAAAACTCTGGACAAGTCCCAGATGATTAAAAAACTGACAATCTACATGCTTATTCAAAAAGTAAAAAGACAAAAACAGGTCAGTTAGCTGTACATTTGTCATTGGGAAAATGCTAGAGTCTATTGTAAAAGGTGTAATTGTCAAACATTTTATAGTACATAACATAACCAAACAAAGTAAACATGGCTTCATTTTGGGAAATTTGTACCTGGCAAACTTATTATGGATCTTTGAGGAGGTAACAAGCAAGATAGATAAAAGGGAACCAGTAAGCATAATATATGTGGATTTTCAAAAAGCATTCAATAGGTACAGCAGATAAGGCAACTTAATAAGATAAGAGATCATGGTGTTGAAGGTAGTTTATTAGCATGGATTGAGGATTGGTTAACTAATAGAGGATGGGCAGTTGAGATGAAGAGGGCATTTTCAGAATGACAGCTTGTAACTTGTGGCGTACCACAGGGATCAGTGCTGGCATCATAATTAGTTACAAGTATATAAATAACTTTGGAGATGAAAGTGAATATACTAAGCCAACTTTTCAGGTGAAACAAAATTAGGCAGAAAGGCAAGTAGTTGTGTTGACAATAAGCCTGCAGAAGCATATCGACAAGATTAAGCGAGTAGCAAACAACTTGGCAGATGGAATATACTAAAATGTGAGGCTGGATGAACACAGCAGGCCAAGCAGCATCTCAGGAGCACAAAAGCTGACGTTTCGGGCCTAGACCCTTCATCAGAGAGGGGGATGGGGGGAGGGAACTGGAATAAATAGGGAGAGAGGGGGAGGCGGACCGAAGATGGAGAGTAAAGAAGATAGGTGGAGAGAGTGTAGGTGGGGAGGTAGGGAGGGGATAGGTCAGTCCAGGGAAGACGGACAGGTCAAGGAGGTGGGATGAGGTTAGTAGGTAGCGGGGGGTGCGGCTTGGGGTGGGAGGAAGGGATGGGTGAGAGGAAGAACCGGTTAGGGAGGCAGAGACAGGTTGGACTGGTTTTGGGATGCAGTGGGTGGGGGGGAAGAGCTGGGCTGGTTGTGTGGTGCAGTGGGGGGAGGGGACGAACTGGGCTGGTTGAGGGATGCAGTAGGGGAAGGGGAGATTTTGAAACTGGTGAAGTCCACATTGATACCATATGGCTGCAGGGTTCCCAGGCGGAATATGAGTTGCTGTTCCTGCAACCTTCGGGTGGCATCATTGTGGCAGTGCAGGAGGCCCATGATGGACATGTCATCAAGAGAATGGGAGGGGGAGTGGAAATGGTTTGCGACTGGGAGGTGCAGTTGTTTTTTGCGAACTGAGCGGAGGTGTTCTGCAAAGCGGTCCCCAAGCCTCCGCTTGGTTTCCCCAATGTAGAGGAAGCCGCACCGGGTACAGTGGATGCAGTATACCACATTGGCAGATGTGCAGGTGAACCTCTGCTTGATGTGGAATGTCATCTTGGGGCCTGGGATGGGGGTGAGGGAGGAGGTGTGGGGGCAAGTGTAGCATTTCCTGCGGTTGCAGGGGAAGGTGCCGGGTGTGGTGGGGTTGGAGGGCAGTGTGGAGCGAACAAGGGAGTCACGGAGAGAGTGGTCTCTCCGGAAAGCAGACAGGGGAGGGGATGGAAAAATGTCTTGGGTGGTGGGGTCGGATTGTAAATGGCGGAAGTGTCGGAGGATAATGCGTTGTATCCGGAGGTTGGTAGGGTGGTGTGTGAGAACGAGGGGGATCCTCTTGGGGCGGTTGTGGCGGGGCGGGGTGTGAGGGATGTGTCGCGGGAAATGCGGGAGACGCGGTCAAGGGCGTTCTCGATCACCGTGGGGGGAAAGTTGCGGTCCTTAAAGAACTTGGGACATCTGGGATGTGCGGGAGTGGAATGTCTTGTCGTGGGAGCAGATGCGGCGGAGGCGGAGGAATTGGGAATAGGTGATGGAATTTTTGCAGGAGGGTGGGTGGGAGGAGGTGTATTCTAGGTAGCTGTGGGAGTCGGTGGGCTTGAAATGGACATCAGTTACAAGCTGGTTGCCTGAGATGGAGACTGAGAGGTCCAGGAAGGTGAGGGATGTGCTGGAGATGGCCCAGGTGAACTGAAGGTTGGGGTGGAAGGTGTTGGTGAAGTGGATGAACTGTTCGAGCTCCTCTGGGGAGCAAGAGGCGGCGCCGATACAGTCATCAATGTACCGGAGGAAGAGGTGGGGTTTGGGGCCTGTGTAGGTGCGGAAGAGGGACTGTTCCACGTAACCTACAAAGAGGCAGGCATAGCTGGGGCCCATGCGGGTGCCCATGGCCACCCCCTTAGTCTGTAGGAAGTGGGAGGAGTCAAAAGAGAAGTTGTTGAGTGTGAGGACGAGTTCAGCTAGGCGGATGAGAGTGTCGGTGGAGGGGGACTGGTCGGGCCTGCGGGACAGGAAGAAGCGGAGGGCCTTGAGGCCATCTCCATGCGGAATGCAGGTGTACAGGGACTGGACGTCCATGGTGAATATGAGGTGTTGGGGGCCAGGGAATTGGAAGTCCTGGAGGAGGTGGAGGGTGTGGGTGGTGTCACGGACGTAGGTGGGGAGTTCCTGGACCAAAGGGGAGAAAATGGAGTCCAGATAGGTGGAGATGAGTTCGGTGGGGCAGGAGCAGGCTGAGACGATGGGTCGACCAGGGCAGGCAGGTTTGTGGATTTTGGGAACCCACAAACCTGCCTGCCCTGGTCGACCCATCGTCTCAGCCTGCTCCTGCCCCACCGAACTCATCTCCACCTATCTGGACTCCATTTTCTCCCCTTTGGTCCAGGAACTCCCCACCTACGTCCGTGACACCACCCACGCCCTCCACCTCCTCCAGGACTTCCAATTCCCTGGCCCCCAACACCTCATATTCACCATGGACGTCCAGTCCCTGTACACCTGCATTCCGCATGGAGATGGCCTCAAGGCCCTCCGCTTCTTCCCGTCCCGCAGGCCCGACCAGTCCCCCTCCACCGACACTCTCATCCGCCTAGCTGAACTCGTCCTCACACTCAACAACTTCTCTTTTGACTCCTCCCACTTCCTACAGACTAAGGGGGTGGCCATGGGCACCCGCATGGGCCCCAGCTATGCCTGCCTCTTTGTAGGTTACGTGGAACAGTCCCTCTTCCGCACCTACACAGGCCCCAAACCCCACCTCTTCCTCCGGTACATTGATGACTGTATCGGCGCCGCCTCTTGCTCCCCAGAGGAGCTCGAACAGTTCATCCACTTCACCAACACCTTCCACCCCAACCTTCAGTTCACCTGGGCCATCTCCAGCACATCCCTCACCTTCCTGGACCTCTCAGTCTCCATCTCAGGCAACCAGCTTGTAACTGATGTCCATTTCAAGCCCACCGACTCCCACAGCTACCTAGAATACACCTCCTCCCACCCACCCTCCTGCAAAAATTCCATCACCTATTCCCAATTCCTCCGCCTCCGCCGCATCTGCTCCCACGACAAGACATTCCACTCCCGCACATCCCAGATGTCCCAAGTTCTTTAAGGACCGCAACTTTCCCCCCACGGTGATCGAGAACGCCCTTGACCGCGTCTCCCGCATTTCCCGCGACACATCCCTCACACCCCGCCCCGCCACAACCGCCCCAAGAGGATCCCCCTCGTTCTCACACACCACCCTACCAACCTCCGGATACAACGCATTATCCTCCGACACTTCCGCCATTTACAATCCGACCCCACCACCCAAGACATTTTTCCATCCCCTCCCCTGTCTGCTTTCCGGAGAGACCACTCTCTCCGTGACTCCCTTGTTCGCTCCACACTGCCCTCCAACCCCACCACACCCGGCACCTTCCCCTGCAACCGCAGGAAATGCTACACTTGCCCCCACACCTCCTCCCTCACCCCCATCCCAGGCCCCAAGATGACATTCCACATCAAGCAGAGGTTCACCTGCACATCTGCCAATGTGGTATACTGCATCCACTGTACCCGGTGCGGCTTCCTCTACATTGGGGAAACCAAGCGGAGGCTTGGGGACCGCTTTGCAGAACACCTCCGCTCAGTTCGCAAAAAACAACTGCACCTCCCAGTCGCAAACCATTTCCACTCCCCCTCCCATTCTCTTGATGACATGTCCATCATGGGCCTCCTGCACTGCCACAATGATGCCACCCGAAGGTTGCAGGAACAGCAACTCATATTCCGCCTGGGAACCCTGCAGCCATATGGTATCAATGTGGACTTCACCAGTTTCAAAATCTCCCCTTCCCCTACTGCATCCCTCAACCAGCCCAGTTCGTCCCCTCCCCCCACTGCACCACACAACCAGCCCAGCTCTTCCCCCCCACCCACTGCATCCCAAAACCAGTCCAACCTGTCTCTGCCTCCCTAACCGGTTCTTCCTCTCACCCATCCCTTCCTCCCACCCCAAGCCGCACCCCCCGCTACCTACTAACCTCATCCCACCTCCTTGACCTGTCCGTCTTCCCTGGACTGACCTATCCCCTCCCTACCTCCCCACCTACACTCTCTCCACCTATCTTCTTTACTCTCCATCTTCGGTCCGCCTCCCCCTCTCTCCCTATTTATTCCAGTTCCCTCCCCCCATCCCCCTCTCTGATGAAGGGTCTAGGCCCGAAACGTCAGCTTTTGTGCTCCTGAGATGCTGCTTGGCCTGCTGTGTTCATCCAGCCTCACATTTTATTATCTTGGAATCTCCAGCATCTGCAGTTCCCATTATCTCAGATGGAATATACTGTGAGGTTATATACTGTGACAGGAAAAATAGAGAAGTTGAGTATTATTTGAATGGAGAACATTTACAGAAACCCAAAGCACAGAACCCCAACCAGCAAAGGCAAGCATGCTTTACACCTTTGATACCATCTTATCCACTTTTGTTGGCACTGTCAGGGAGCTATGGACTTACACCCATGATCTCTCTATATATCAGTGCTTCTTAGGTCGTGCCATTTACCACGTACTTCCTTTTTGCATCTGACCATCCAAAATGCATCACTTCACACTTGTCTAGATTGAACTCCATCTGCTGTTTCCCTGTCCAATTTTCCTGCTGTATTCTTTCGTACTCTTCCTTACCATCTACAAGTCCACCAATTTTTGTGTTGTCTTGAAACTATTACTCAGCCCACCTACATTTTCCTCCAAATCATTTATATAAATTATAAACAACTGATATCCCAGTAGTGATCCTTGTGAAGCATCACTGGTCACAAGCCTCCAGTCAGAAAACCACCTCTCCACAGCTACCCCTCTGTCTTCTATGACCGAACAAATTCTCTATCCAGCTTACGCACTCACTGTGAATCCCATAAGACTTAATCTTCTAGAATAGCCTATGATGAAGGACATTTTCAAATGCATTAGTATCGTCCATGTATACAACTGCCCTACATCCATCATTCATCTTCCTCATTTCACCAAAAATTCCAATCAAATTTGTAAGAAGAGACCTTTCTCTCATAATGTCATACTGACTATCCCTAACACGTCCATTTCTTCCAAATGCAAATAAATCTTGTGCTTAATAATCACCCGATGAATGAGATAAGGCTCACGAACCAATAATTTCCTAGATTAGCACTGTTCTCCCTTCCCAAACAGAGAAACAATGTTGGCTATTCTTCAGTCTTGTGGGAACTCACCAGTGGCTAAAGAGGATACAAAGATCCTTGTCAAGGCCCCAGCAATCACTTCCCTTGCCTCTCTGAATATTTTGGGAGAGATTCCATCAGGCCCTGGGACTCAACCATAATGATTTTCAAGAAATCCAACACATTCTCCTTCTAAGAGTTGACATAGCTTAGAATATCAACATAGCCTTCCCTAATCTGACCATCATCCATGTCTTTCTCTGTGGTAAACAACAATGCAAAGTACTAATTAAGGATCTCACCTACTTTCTCCGCCTTCAGGCATTAATTTCTTCCTTTGTCCTGGAAAGGACCCACCCTTTCCCTATTTCCCCTCTTGCTCCTAATATACATATAAAATATCTTGGGATTTCCCCTTAATCTTATTTGCAAAGAGCATTTCGCGGCCCATTTTAGCTCTCGTAAATTCTTTGTTTCAGTGTTTTCCTGCTTCCTTTACATTGTTCAAGGGTCTTGCATGGTTTCAGCTCACTAAACCTTACCTGTGCTTCCTTTCCCTTTTTGACTTAGCTTTCAATATTTCTTGTCATTCAGGGCTCCTGAATCTCACCACCCTTACCTTTCACATGCTGGAACATGCTGTTCCTTTAAAAGACTCCCACATGTTCAATGTGGATTTGCCCTTAAATGGTTGGACCCAATCTAATTTTTCCAGTTCATGCGCCACAATGTTGTAATTAGCCTTCCTCCAGTTTAGTGCTTTCATCTGAGGACCAGCCTTATCCTTAACAATGTGTCCTAAAACATATGGACTTGTTGTCAGATCGGCTGATAAATCCAAACTCATTTTCCTGCCCATTTCTCACATTCATTCCTTATTTCATGGAATGATGTCCAAATAGCAGGGTTGTTGTAGTGGGTGATTTTAACTCCCCCTATAATGACTGGGACACTCTTAGCGCCAGGCTGAGATGGAGTAATTTTTTTTTATTTGCATCCAGGAGGCTTTCTCAAAACAATATGTAGACAGTCTGACTAAGGAAGGGGCCATAGCAGACCCTGTATTATGGAACAAATGGTGGAACAGAGTCATGGAGTGAATGGTCTACTTCTGCTCCTATATCTTCTAGTCTTATGGTCTTATGTAGTGTAAATAAAGGAAAGTATTAAATAGATACCATAAAGACACATCTTAGTGATCCTTTTGGTACCCTGCATGTTGAGCTGGCCTCTTCCTTTACCCCCTAGCAAGAAATTATGTTGAGGTGCTGTTGTTGGACTGGGATGGACAAAGTCAGAAATAATATGACACCAGGTTATAGTCCAACAAGAGAAAGCTTGTGTTTTCAAATAAACCTGTTGGTCTATAGCCTGGTGTCATGTGATTTCTGATTCTAAGAAAGGCCATACCTCCTCTCCCTCACCAGCTTCAGCTTGAGATCCAGGTTGGTATTGAGAAAGCATGGATCAGACCTATACTGGGTGCCAAGCCTTCTAGTCTCCAGTATCATTGCAGTTCCCTCCGATGACACAATCAGAAGATTTCTCCCTCAGGTCAAGTGGGAGCTTCAAGGAATTGATCCTCTTATTGACCTGTCCTCCCCCTGTTTCTCTCCTGACTGACTTTAATTTGAGAGAAAATCCATCTCCATACAACAAAGAACTCACGGATGTGAAATTGTTATCTACCAGAGGAGGGTTCTTGACACAAAATCAGGCCTGGATTCTGTTCCAATGCAAAAACAAGTATGCTGTGCCAGGAATCAACTAGATTTTTTCTACTCACTATGGTTCTGAGCTATATCTTGTGGTCGCATTTTATTTACCCGGAAATAAATTTAATATGCGAGATTTCCATTGTCCGGGTGGGAAATTGATTTTCAAATCTAATGATGCAGAAATGTATTAAATCCATTAAATAGCTTTTATTATTATTTATCCATCAGTCCAGAAGACTTTAAGGCACGACATATTATCATCAGCCGATAGTGCTCTGCCCTTTTAGATGAACTCCAAGGAGTACCATTATGTGCTTTTGAGCTTTTTGTGTAAGGTTAATATTAACCCCAGTTAACCTATTCATGTTGAACTCTTTTTCTGAGATCTAGGGATTATGAAATCTGTCTTCCAATTCTTGACTGCAGTATATATATTTATGTAGATTCCAAAAATAATAATCAGGACCTAACCTATTTCATTCATTTCTCTATGGGCAATAGGGAATTTTCTGTGTTCAAAATGTCTCTTTGGTCTAATAATTAATTCTTTCAGCTTTGTTAAAACTCCCAATTTCTTGAACTCCAACTCCATTATAAATTCCAGAGTCACGTTTCTTCACAGATATGCTATGCTTTGTCGCTGATTTGGGAAAATATATTTAAATAATTTGACCACTTACCATTTCTTTAACCTTGTAAGAGCTTGCTTTCCCGAGAGCTGAATTTTACAAAGAGGTGGTGGCCTAACCACATCTCCTCATCTAAACAAAAATGGAAAAAATGGCGGATGCTGGAAATCAGAAACACAAACAGAAATTGCTGGAAAAGCTCTACCTGTCTGGCAGCAACGGTGGAGAGAAATTAGAGTTAACATTTTGGGCTGAGTGACCTTTCCTCTGAGCTGGTAGTAGCTAGGAAAATGTCAGTTTATGTGCAGTAGACTATGTTTGGGGGAGGGGGTAAGGAGCAAATGATCAGTGGGGATAGAGCCCAAAGAGAGACAAAAGAACAGTTGGACAGTCAAAGGAGTGGATAATGATTTGGCTAGAAGGGTGAATAGTTATTAATGTCAACTGTTAGCTGGCAACGATGAGTAGTGTGTAATAGCAGACTGTGTGATAGCAAGGTCGACAAACAGGATACTGGAAGAACACAGCCAGCCAGGCAGCATCTGGAGGAAGGGAGAAGTCAAAGTTTTGGGCTATTGCCCTTCTTCAGGACTGGGTATGGGGGTTAGGGGGAGCTGTAGAGAGGAGGGGGGTAGCAGAATGGTGGCGATAGGTGGACACTGGTAGCAGCTGGAAGGGAGGGTCTGAAGATGGAATGGAAGGGAGGAGGTCAGGGTGGATAGGTAGCCAGGGAATGCGTGGGAATGTTATTTGAAATTGGAGAACTCCATGTTGAATCCTCCAAGCTGCAGGGTGCCCAGGTGGAAGATAAGGTGCTGTAATTCAAATGTGTGTTCTGAATCGTTGCAGCACTAGAGGAGGCCAAGGACAGTCATGTTGGAGGGGGGTTGGCAGGGGTGGTGGGCAGAGAGTTGAAATGGGCAGTGACCAGGAGGTTAGCCTAGCTGTTACGACCAGGCAAAGATGCTCGGTGAAACAGTCACCATTTTTCTATCTCCGTCACATCTGCTCCAATGAGGAGACATTCCACTCCCAAGCATCCCAGATGCCCACCATTTTTTAACAACACTATTTTCACCCCTCTGTCACCCAAACAGCTCTCCACCATTCCTCCTCCATTTCCCACTCCATAGCTCTAAACCACCAACCTCCATCAAGCATAACAAAGATATCCTTGACCTCATTTTCCATCCCACCAGCCTCCGTATCCAATGTTTCATCCTCAAACACTTCCGCCAATTCCAATTAGACCCTGGATAATAAAATGTGAGGCTGGATGAACACAGCAGGCCCAGCAGCATCTCAGGAGCACAAAAGCTGACATTTCAGGCCTAGACCCTTCATCAGAGCTCCCTGTAATGGCCAGCCTAACCTCCCAGTCACTGCCCATTTCAACTCCCCACCCCCACTCCCCCTTTGACATGTCTCCTCCAGTATTGCAGTGATTCAGAAAACAAATTTGCGGAACAACACCTTATCTTTCGCCCGGGCACCCTATAGCCTGGAGAATTCCACATTGAGTTCTCTAATTTCAAATAATTTTCCCACCCATTCCCCAGATCCCTTTCTAGCCCTATCTCCTCCATTCCCTTCCACCTACTGACCCTCCCTTCAGCTATCAACTGGATTCATCCCTTCCATTGACAAACCAGGTTGGACCTACAACTGGTGTCCATCTATCACCACCATTCTGCTACACCTCTCCTCTTTATTTGCAGCTCCACCTACACACACATACAGCCCCAAAGAGGGGTAATACCCAAAATGTTGACTTCTCCCTTCCTCCAGATGCTGCCTCGCTTGTTGTGTTCTTCCAGCCTCCTGTTTGTTTACCTTGGATTCCAGCATCTGCATTTTTTTTTGTGTTTGTGTGATAACAAGATGTGTTGGGGTTGGGGTAAAGGCATGGGAGAGCTCAAGCCCTAATGTTATGCGTGTTTCATTAATGCAAATTGGCTGTAACATGCTGTTTGACTAATGCAAACTTTCTACTGTACAGGATTGCAGTTTTCCATAGCGATTTCCCTATAACGTTATCAGAGAACTACCTGTATTCAAGAACCTAGATGATCTGCAACATTGGAAAGCGTTTGGTGGGTGTTGGGTGATAAACTGGGCTGGGCATGATGTATTCCAGTACTTTGTTGGAAAATTAAAGAAAATGATTAAAACGAAAATCATAGCTGCGTCCCTCATCCCGCACATCCTTCAAGCTCACAAATTCGCTTAGTTCCATCCATACCATATAAAAAACGCCAGATAGCTCCCAATGAGTGTAGAAATGACATGCATAATCAATTTTTTGTACTTCGTAAATGATCCAAACAATGAAAGTCTGAAATACTTTCTAGATTATGATTAGCTAGGCAATCTAGATAAAGTCTCTTTGATCATTATCCAGGGCACACAATCACACCAAAGTAATACTACATTGCTTCTTGGTAACTTTTGTGATTCTGGGGTGTTATAACAGACCTCAGGAGCAGTTGTGACTTCAACTTGGGTTTACCAGTCTCGGGGTAAGGACACTACAACTGCACCACAAGATAGCCCCTAGAATATTCGTTTACACCTAATTGAAAGCAAAGTTGGTTATATGGAATCCATTTGATCTGATAGGTTTCACATTCAATGATTTATGTTAAAACTAGATCCCACCACTCCTCATTGCAAAAATATCCACTACAATATTCTGACATAAGACATAATTTGTGTTTTTTGGCATTTATACATCGAAGATTTCAAATTTCCCTTGCACTTCTTGGAATGATTTGCATTAATGATAATTTCTTACTACTGAAAATAGTGTGCGTCAATTTCATCATATTTCACCTTATCAGTGACATTGTGCTCTGCCTCATATTATAGCAGTACAGCTTTAAGGCACATGCTCATTTATGTTATCACAGTATCATAACATATGGCCTGAGGTAGATAACAAAGTGTGGAGCTGGGTGAACACAGCAGGCCAGGCAGCATCAGACGAGCAGGAATGGCATCACCTGGCCTGAGGTAGAAATGTCTCAGACTTCATCTTATCTTGGGCTACTTAAGGCATTACACATTGATGAAAGCATGCCACACTTTATAACCAAATAGCTTGATGTTTCCCCCCACAGTTGTCGAGAACGCCCTTGACCGCGTCTCCTGCATTTTCCGCAACACATCCCTCACACCCTGCCCCCGCCACAACCGCCCAAAGAGGATCCCCCTCGTTCTCACACATCACCCCACCAAGCTCCGGATACAACGCATCATCCTCCGACACTTCCGCCATCTACAATCCGACCCCACCACCCAAGACATTTTTCCATCCCCACCCTTGTCTGCTTTCTGGAGAGACCACTCTCTCTGCCAGACTACTCGGACCTCTTGGCATCAGCATAGCCCACAAACCCACCAACACACTAGCACAGCAGCTAATGAACTTAAAAGACCCTATTACAGACAACAAGCAAAACGAACGTCATTAACAAAATACCTTGCAAGAACTGTGACAAACACTACATTGGACAAACTGGCAGAAAGCTAGCCACCAGGATACATGAACATCAACTAGCCACAAAACGACATGACCCACTATCACTCATATCCTTACATACAGATGAGGAAGGACACCACTTTGATTGGGACAACACATCCATCCTAGGACAAGCCAAACAGAGATGCGCACGAGAATTCCTAGAAGCATGGCATTCCAACCGGAACTCCAACAACAAACACATTGATTTGGAGCCATTCTACCATCCCCTGAGAAAAAGAACAGGAAATGACATCACCAATGCAGGAAATGACATCACCAACCCAAGGAAACCTAACCAGATAAATAGAAAGCGGGACATAACACCAGTGCTTTGTCGGAGGCTCGCTGTTGATGTTACCTAGAATGGTGACGAAATGTCTGAAAACTAACCTTCCAGCTCAGTGAACCAGCTTACATCTGGAAGAAAATAAAGATCCAC
The DNA here is from genome assembly GCF_030684315.1 of Stegostoma tigrinum. Taxonomy (NCBI): domain Eukaryota; kingdom Metazoa; phylum Chordata; class Chondrichthyes; order Orectolobiformes; family Stegostomatidae; genus Stegostoma; species Stegostoma tigrinum. The sequence continues at coordinate 69,235,817 of NC_081355.1, read as the reverse complement.
TCTCTTGTGGACCGAGAGGAGGAGAGCACTGTGTTGGAGGTGGAAGGAAGACGTCGGTTTGGCTGTGCACCCTTGCAACCAGTGGATCTTAATGCTGGCTTCGGCCTAACGCTGGTACAGGGGAGCAGCCAACCTGCAACGATGGCTGCGGCAAGTGCTCATGCCTCAGGTCAGGGGGTCCGGAACACCATCCGTGTTTCCGTGAAGAAGGTGGATGAAGGTGCACCTGTGGACCGCACGTTCTTCGTGAAGAGGGTCCTGTTGGACTGTTGTGGGTTCGCTGCTGCGGACATTTACTGCCTGCAGGATTTCCCCGGAGGAGGTTTTCACAATGTGACCTTCAGGAGTGCCAAGCTTTGCGAGCGCTTCCTGGAGGTTTTCAAAGAGAAAGGAGGTGAGGGCCCCCTCTCTGTATTGACCGCTGTCCCGCTGTTCGTGATGCCAGCGCAGAGGAGCCGTATGATGACTGTACACATGTACAACCCGCATGTGCCAGCAGTTGATGTCCTGACCTTCCTCGGAAGGTATGTGAAGGTGAAAGGGGACCTAACTGACATCATGGACAACTTTGGCATCTGGACGAGTAAGAGGCAGGTCAATGTGACGCTGAGGATGGGCGCGGACAGGAACATCGTACAGCCACCGTCCAGCTTCGCGATCGGCGGGAGCAAGGGCTACCTGACCTACGCAGGGCAACCTAAAATCTGCCATGCCTGTGGTAGGTCAGGTCACGTGGCGGCCGACTGCAAAGCCACCATCTGCAGGAACTGCAGGGAGGAGGGACACCTTGCAAAGAATTGCCCACAAGAAAAAAGCTGCAACCTATGCGGGGAAGCGGGCCACCTCTATAGGGCATGCCCGCAGCGGGGGACCACTTACGCCCGGGTCGCTGGCAGGGGCAATGCGGGGCCAACCCCCTGGAGGAGAGGAAGCCACCAGGGCCCTGCAAGGACCCCACTAATGTGCAGGAGGGCCAGGTCGTGCAGGAGGGCCCAGCCCCGCAAGATGGGCCCGAGGCCAGCAAAGCACCCCTGCAGGCTCCGCTCCCCACCGACAACCCGGAGTCGATGGAGGCAGCGACAGGCGACCCAGGGGCGTGGACAACGGTCCGGAAAGCGGGAGGAAGGTGCGTCGGCGGGCCCAGGAACCGCAACCATCAGGCGGGAAGAGGCAGCTACAGGGGTGCTATAAGAGCTCCTCTGATGAGGGAGATTCGGAGAGGGCCCGCCCAAAGCAGAAGCTAAAGATCTCAAGGGAGAAGGAAAGCAGCACCACACTTCCAGGTGACAGGAGGCGTCCTGAGGCTCCCTCCGACACCCAGTCACGTGCCTCTGGGGCACTGGAGGGCCCCCCGGAACTTCCAGGCGGGAATGAGGAAACAGCGTGTCCCCAGCCTGACCCAGAGCCGGACTCTCCTGCCTCCGTACCCCTGACGGGGGGATGCCACCCGGAAGGCAGCACGGACGGTTTCCTGAGCCCGGAGAGCGTCCATCAGTTAGCCCGGGAAATGGGCATGAAGGGACAGTTGGAGGGGCTGGACCTTGGACTTGGGGAGGGTACTGCGGTCACTGCCGACAATGGGGGTACGGGTTGCGAGCATTAATGTGCGCAGCGTCAAGTCCACCGCAAGATGTGTGTCCACGTTGGCCTACGTGACCACCGTCAAGGCGGACCTCCTGTTTCTGCAGGAGTTTGGGATACCGCACCTCAGCAGGTACGGGAAATGGTCCGGCACCTGGACCTGTGGGCCTTCGATCTGGTCGGGGGGTAACGGCCGTCGCTCCTCGGGCCTGGCTATTCTGCTGCGGGGGTGCAACTTGACCATCTCTCAAGTTCAGGAGGTGGTGGGGGGGGGCACCTCCTAGTGGCTGACGTTACCTACAGGAACGCTCCCCTGAGGCTGATCAACGTGTCCGCCCCAGCGGTACGGAGTGAGCGGTTGGCCGTCCTGCAGCGCTTCCACCCCTGCTGGCTACGTCCAGGCCGGTCATCCTAGGCGGAGACTTCAACTGCATCATCGATGCAGATGGAAGATCCGGTGTGGTGACAGCGGGTGGGGGGAGTCAAATGGACGTCATGTCCAGACTCCTGATGGACACGGTGAAGGACGCCAAGCTGCTCGACGTCTTCCGCACCCCTGCAGACGGAGCACAGCGGAGGTACACCTGGTCGCGGCCAGACGGGTCTATTCGCTCAAGAATAGACCTCCTGTTTGTGTCACAGGCGTTCTCGGTCAGGTCCATCGGCGTCGAGCCAGTGTTCTTCTCTGACCACTGCCTCCTGCTGGCCGACTGTCACTTACAGGACGACCAGCCGGCCGGCAAGGGGACGTGGGAGCTCAACACAACTCTGTTGACCCCAGAGAACGTCGAGGAGCTTAAGAGGGAGTACGCTGGTTGGAGAACCGTGAAACCCCTCTTTGAGTCTCCGGGCGACTGGTGGGAGACGGTGAAGGAGAACATCAAGAGGTTCTTTGTCCTCAAGGGTGTTCAGAAGGCGAGAGAGTTGCGGGGAAAGCTGTCGCGACTCCAGAAAAGGGTGAAGAGCCTGCTCCTTCTGCAGTTGATGGGGGTCGATGTCACGGAGGACCTCCATGAGGTGAGGGGCCAGCAAGCCTGCTCTTCATCGCGGAGGCCTCCAGGATAATCTTCCGGTCCAGGGTACGCTCTGTGGAGCAGGACGAGACATGCTCGCGTTTCTTCTTTCAGAAGGTGCACAAAGAGAGCTCTGTGCTTAGTCGGCTGAAGGAGGACGACGGCTCGGTGACGTCGTCTCAGCCCGACATTTTGAGGAACAGCAGATCCTTCTATGCTGGACTGTACGACGTGAAACCCACGGACAGCACAGCCTCCGAGTCATTCCTGTCGTCTATCACGGAGGTCCTAGACGACGGCACGAGGGAGTGACTGGACCGGCCGATATCCCTGGACGAGCTGACCGGAGCCCTCAAGTCCTTGGAGAGCAATAAGACTCCCGGGAGCGACGGCTTACCAGTCGAGCTGTATTCCGCTCTGTGGGACCTTGTCGGCCAGGACCTGCTGGAGGTTTACAATAGTGCGCTTCGGGCAGGGGAAATGTGCAAGTCCATGAGGAAGGGCATCATCACCCTCTTTTCCAAGAGGAAGGGGGAGAGGGAAGAAATTAAGAATTGGCGCCCCATTTCACTATTGAACGTGGACTACAAAATCCTGGCCAAGGTCATAGCCAACCGGGTCAGGTCTGTCCTGGAGTCGGTGATTCACCCTGACCAAACCTGTGCTGTGCCGGGCAGGAAGATCGCTGAGAGCCTCGCGCTCATCAGGGATACGATCGCCTGCGTGGAGGACAGGCGGGTGGATACCTGCCTCGTCAGCCTGGACCGGGAGAAGGCCTTCGACAGGGTGTCTCATGCTTACATGAGGGACATCCTCCCCAAATTGGGGTTCGGGGAGGGCATCCGCAATTGGATCCGGCTGCTCTACACCAACATCGTTAGCGCAGTCTCGATCAACGGGTGGGAATCGGACAGTTTTCCCGTCAGATCTGGAGTCAGGCAGGGCTGCCCGCTCTCTCCTGCCTTGTTCGTGTGCTGTGTGGAGCCCTTCGCCGCCTCCATCAGGAAGGACGTGAGCCTGAAGGGCGTGACTATCCCAGGCAGCAGCGGCCTTCAGGTCAACACCTCCCTGTACATGGACGACGTCGCCGTCTTCTGCACCGATCGTCGGTCGGTGAGTAGGCTGTCGGACATCTGCGGCCAGTTTGAACTGGCCTCGGGTGCCAAAGTCAATAGGGGTAAGAGCGAGGTCATGTTCTTCGGGAACTGGGACGACCGCTCCTTCATCCCCTTCACCGTCAGGACAGACTACCTGAAGGTGCTGGGTGTTTGGTTCGGTGGAGCTGGGGCGTGCACTAAGAGTTGGGAGGAGTGTATCACCAAACTGAAGCAGAAGCTGGGCAAGTGGACGCTCCGGTCCCTCTCCATCGCTGGTAAGAACCTGGTTGTCAGGTGCGAGGGGCTTTCAGTACTGTTGTATGTGGCGCAGGCCTGGCCTATTCCCTGGACCTGTGCCGCTGCGGTCACCCGGGTCATCTTCCACTTCATTTGGGGTCGAGGATGGACCGGGTCCGCAGGGACACTATTTACAAAGACCTGGGAAATGGGGGAAAGGGCGTACCGAACGCCACCCTCGCCCTGATGGCTACCTTTGTGTGCGGCTGCATCAAGCTGTGCGTAGATCCTCAGTACGCAAACACCAAGTGTCACTACTTTCCGAGGTTCTACCTGTCCCCGGTGTTGCAAAGAATGGACCTGGCCTCGTTGCCGCGGTACGCTCCGAGTAGTTGGACCGTCCCGTACCACCTGTCCTTCATGGAGAAATTTTTGAAGGGAAACACCTTTGACAACAAGGCCGTCAGGCAGTGGTCAGCACGTAGTATCCTCGAGACCCTTCGGGAAAAGGAGAGGGTGGATCCTGTTGTGTGGTTCCCCACGCAGACTGCCAAAGTCGTTTGGCAGAATGCCTCATCGCCAGAACTTTCAAACAAGCACAAGGACATTGCTTGGCTGGCGCTGAGAGGGTCTCTGCCAGTGAGATCTTTTATGCGTGCCCGGAATCTCTGCGCCACTGCACGCTGCCCTCGAGGTGGCTGCGGGAGGGACGAGGCTGTCGATCACCTCCTTCTGAGGTGTGCCTATGCGCAGGAGGTCTGGAGGGGGATACAGTGGTATTTGTCGGGCTTCGTCCTGAGCATCTCAGTGACACGGGACTCTGTGCTATACGGGCTGTTTCCTGGGACGCACACCGAGACCAACATCAACTGCGCTTGGAGGACCATCAATGCGGTGAAAGACGCTCTTTGGTCTGCCTACAACTTGCTGGTCTGCCAGCTGAAAGAACAGACCCTGACCGAATGTTGCAGACTGGCACACTCCAAGGTCCAGAACTACGTGCTGAGGCATGTGCTCAAGCTTGGGGCAGCAGCCAGAATAGAAAAAAGGGCCCTATCTGGTAACTGGGCCCAGCTGGCGCCTTCCCCAACTGGTCAGGGGGCCAACTGGGACTGTGTGTGGTGACGACTGCCGGGGTATTTTCTTTGCTTCGTTTTCTTTTCTTCTTTGTTTGTTTTTTGCCTTTAGTTGGTGTACGTACCCCCTGGGTAACCCGGAGCGGCTTGCATGACTGGGTAGGTGTATAAATATGTTTGTTTTTACATCTTATGAATAAAGTATATTTTTTCAAATAAAAAAAAGGTGACGAAACGTCTGAAAACTAACCTTCCAGCTCAGCGAGCAAGCTCACATCCAGACTACTCTCTCCATGACTCCCTTATTCGCTCCACACTGCCCTCCAACCCCACCACACCCGGCACCTTCTCCTGCAACTGCAGGAAATGCTACACTTGCCCCCACACCTCCTCCCTCAAACCCATCCCAGGCCCCAAGATGACTTTCCATATTAAGCAGAGGTTCACCTGCACATCTGCCAATGTGGTATACTGTATCCATTGTACCCGGTGTGGCTTCCTCTACATTGGGGAAACCAAGCGGAGGCTTGGGGGCCGCTTTGCAGAACACCTCTGCTCGGTTCACAATAAACAACTGCACCTCCCAGTCGCGAACCATTTCCACTCTCCCTCCCTTTCTTTCGATGACATGTCCATCATGGACCTCCTGCAGTGCCACACTGATGCCACCCGAAGGTTGCAGGAACAGCAACTCATATTCCGCTTGGGAACCCTGCAGCCCAATGGTATCAATGTGGACTTCACCAGCTTCAAAATCTCCCCTTCCCCCACCACATCCCAAAACCAGCCCAGTTCGTCCCCTCCCCCAACTGGACCACACAATCAGCCCAGCTCATCCCCTCCCCCCACTGCATTCCAAAATCAACCCAGCCTGTCTCCGCCTCCCTAACGTGTTCTTCCTCTCACCCATCCGTTCCTCCCACCCCAAGCCGCACCTCCATCTCCTACCTACTAACCTCATCCCTCCTCCTTGACCTGTCCGTCTTCCCTGGACTGAGCTATCCCCTCCCTGCCTCCACACCTATACTCTCCTCTCCACCTATCTTCTTTTCTCTCCATCTTCGGTCCGCCTCCCCCTCTCTCCCTATTTATTCCAGAACCCTCATCCCATCCCCCTCTCTGATGAAGGGTCTAGGCCCGAAACGTCAGCTTTTGTGCTCCTGAGATGCTGCTGGGCCTGCTGTGTCATCCAGCCTCACATTTTATTAGCTTAATGTTAGTCTAGATAGTGATATGCCAGTGAATATCATTTTTGTAAGTTGCAATAGGTGTCTGCCAGACCTTTTAAGACCACGTTATCCATTGCAAATTTATCATGTTATGAAGGATAAGACAAGCATTGCCACATCAGGTAGGCATACTACTGGAGGCAAAATATGCATCAAGTGATTGTAGAGACAATGCAGAAAACCATGTTAGTAGCAAAGTAATACATGTTACAGGCTGTACGTATCTACATGCAGCACCCTCCTGTACAAACAGAAAAAGGAACATGTCCACACATTGTCCCCAAGTTTTTGGTTGAAAAAGGTGTAATCATTTCCGCCACATTCTCCATGGTAATGCCTAGACCAATCAAAGTCAACTTCTCCGGTCTGAATTTAAACAGAAACTTTGCAGTTAACTGTTCCCTTGTGCATTGACATGACAAAGACTCTACTTATTAACAGTAATTTGCCAACCAATCAGAACCCTATCCCTAAGTAGTTTAAATTGTTATGACCTTTGAGATTTGGTATAGTTACAGTTCTGTGCTGATAAGTGCAAGATAAATGGCCTCAGCTGCATGTTACTTATTTTTCTTTTCCAAGCTTTTCAGCCATTGCAAATAGTCAAGATTTTCTGACAATCATTACTTCTTTGTTGCTACTTTTAAATTGTGGATGTTTATTGGGAGATGTTTGTGCCAAGATGATTAAGTTCTCCATAGACATTCTGTTTTTTGTTTCTTAGTGCTGTTGATGCAGATGCTAACATGTTGGACACCAAAAAGTTATGGTTAAGTAACGGGATTTGCACAGAAAAACATTTTCAGTAGTTCAGTTTAATTATGTTTGGGAATCAGTGTGTGCTGATGCAGAATTTTCTTTTAAGGAAAGAGTCAATTGTTGGTCGCCATTTATCATTTTAAAAAACAGAATAATTTGAATTTGTTACAATATTGAAATGTTGTTTGAGCAGTTATTTTACAGGCTGAAAAGGGTTTTGAAAAATTGCTGAATAAAAAGAAAAATTACCTCCTCTGTTTACCTGAAAAAAATTGTTGAATCCATGACATACTCCAGATTTGACTGCAACCATTCCCCAAGCAGTACTTTACAGTTTTTGTCTCATTATTTTTCTTTTGAATAAGCCCTTTAAAATTACTCTAAATGACTCAAAATCCACCCACAGCTAGATTTAACAAATCCCTTGGCAAATTTTATTAACTAATATTATGCACTGTCACTGAAGCATTTATTTTGCACATTGCTCAATGTTTTGAGGCAGATGGAAAAGTTCGTCCTTCATATTGAAATTTCTACAATGAGAATCAATGAATAGATATACTAAGGAGAAACATCAGTGGTGACTTTACCAACTATTCAAATTTGATTGCTGGATAATTATGTGGAAATCTAGACTTTTAATTGTGTGAATAATTGAATCTTTGAACTTAAATTCCTTTAGTTACATTTTTAGATGTAATCTCTGATGTCTTAAATTTAGGTTATTTGCACCGATGACATAGATTTACATGTTTAGCTGATGAAACTATTCCATTACATGAATTTTAAGTTAAAAAAATTAAATGTAGCCTGAATATTTATCACCCTATAACTGTGATGGATAGGGTCATTGATAATGCTGTCAAGCAACATTTACTCAGCAGTAACCTGCTCACAGGCTCTTTGTTTGGGTTTCACTGGGATCACTCAAATCTTGACCTTGATCTAAACCTGGTGAAAGGAACTGAATTCCAGAAATCAAGTCAGAGTGACTGCCCTTGACTTCAGGGCAGCTTTTGATTGAGTATTGCATCAAGCAGACCGATAAAAAATTGAAATCAATGGTAATCTGTCCAGTAGATGGAGTCATACCGAGTAAGAAGGAATATGGCTGTGTCTATGACACATCAATCACAACAGTCCGAGAGCATTCAGAGATAGTAAGAACTGTAGATGCTGGAGTCAGAGATAACACAGTGTGGAGCTGAAGGAACACAGCAGGCCAGGCAGCTTCACAGGAGCACGAAAGTTGACATTTTGGACCAGGACCCTTTTTCAGAAATGGGGAGGGGGAAGGGAGGTCTGAAATAAATAGCGAGATGAGGGTGGGGCTGGGAAAGGTAGGTGGGATGGTGACAGGTGAGTGCAGGTCGGCAATGGTGGATATAGGTCAGTGGGATGGATGGGGCGAATATGTGGGAGAGAAGATGGACAGGTTGTGTCAGGCCAAGGAGGCAGGGATGAGATGGAGGTTTGGATATGGAATGAGGCTGGGGGTGGGGAGATTTTAAAACTGGCAAAATCTATGTTTAGGCCAATGGTCCGTAGGGTCCCGAGGCGGAACATGAGGAGTTGCTCCTCCAGTTTGCGGGTAGTGTCATTTTGATGCTGGAGGAGGCCCAGAATGGACGTTTCACCCAGGGAGTGCAGGGGGAATTAAAATCGTTGATGACCAGAGGTGTTGCATTTGTCATGAACAGAGCCCAGATGCTCGACAAAGTGGTCTCTGAGCTTCCACTTGGTCTCACTGACTTAGAGGAGGCCACATCGGGAGCAGGAGATCAAGTTGATGGATGTGCAGGTGAAGCCTTGACTAACGCGGAAGGTTTGTTTTGTGCCTTGGATGGAGGTGAGTGGGGAGGTGTAAGGGTAGGTGTAGCACTTCCTGCAGTTGCAGGAAAAGGTGCGTGGAATGGTGGGGCTAATGGGGAGTGCGGAGCGGACAAGGGATTTGTAGAGAACGGTCCCTGTGGAAGGTATTTGGGGTGTGATGGGAATGTATCTTTGGTTGTGGGGTTGGATTGTAGGTGACGGAAGTGGCAGAAAATGATATGTTGGATATGGAGGTTAGTGGGTTGACATGTGAGAAGGAGGATTCTATCTTTATTTTGTTGGGGATAGGGGATCTGAGGGCAGAAGTACAGGCAATGCAAGGGATGCAGCTGAGGGCACTTTCAATCACCAGAGGAGTGAAGTTACAGTCCTTGAAATACGAGGAGATCTGGGGTGATTGGGAATGAAAAGCCTCATCTTGGGAGCAGACGCGGTGGAGGTGTAGGAATTTGAAGTAGGGGATTGCATTCTTGCAGGAAGGTGGGTGAGAGGGGGTGTAATCTTGGTAGCTCTGGGAGTCGGTGGGCTTGAAATAGGTGTCAGTTTTGAGGTGGTCACCAGAGATAGAGATGGAAGGGTTCAGGAAGGAGAGGGAGGTCTCCGAGATGGTCCAGGTAAATTTGAAGTTGGGTGCAAGCTGCTAGAACTGGGAGCATGAGGCAATGCCAATATAGTCATCAATGTAGCAGAGGAAGAGGTAGGGTATGGCGCCGGTGTAACAGCGGAAAAGAGACTGTTCCACTTATTCTATGAAGAGGCAGGCATAGCTTGGGCCCATATGGGTTCCCATGGCCACCCCCATAGTCTGCAGGAAGTGGAAGGAGTTAAAGTAGAAGTCTTGTCCTTACCTTCACAACCATCACTCCCTACCTGCACTCACCTATCACTACCCCACTTACCTTCCCCAGGCCCACCCGTCCTCTCTATTTGTTTCTGAGCTCCCTTCCCCCTCCCCATTTCTGAAGAAGGGTCCCAACCCGAAATGTCAACATTCTTGCTCCTGTGATGCTGCCTGGCCTGCTGTGTTCCCCCAGGTCCACGCTGTGTTATCTCTGACTTCTGCATCAGAAGTTCTTCTTATCTCTGAGTGAGTTACAGTCCCAGGACATTGTTGTAAGGAGTTCCTCTGTATAATGTCTTCAGCCCAATCACCTCCTTCAGCATCATCAATGATCTTAAAACTAATAGAAGATCAGAGTGTTGTAGTTTCCTGATGATTGTGCAATGCTTAGTTCCATTTGCAACTCATATCCTCAGATATAGACAACTCTAGTTTTGCCTGATCAAAAGCTAGAAAAAATATTCTCTGGCAAGTAGTTCACCTCCTCACTCCCTAATGACTTTCCATAATTTATAAATGAGGAGCGTGATTGGAATGGGTGCAGTTCTTAGAACACTCAAGAAGTTTGAACACTTATCCAGGAAAAAGCAGCCCACTTAAATGGGATCACATCGACCACCTTTGACATTCACTGCTGCCATCACTGACCTGTTATGACTGCAGTTTGTAACATCTATAAGATGCGCTGCAGCACCTCACCAAGTCTTCATTGTTAGTTTTGTTTTCAATTCACTCCATGGTTGCTCCGATCTTGGGTGCTCCAGCCCCCAATCCTCCAAGACATCCAGACTTCTCAAATTCTGGCCTCCGTACATCCCTCATTTACACAATTGGTGCCTGTGCCTAGGTTCCAAGGACTGGTATACCCTCCCTATAGCTCTTAGCAGCTCATCCTCACCTACTTCCTTTAAGTAGCAGGCAGTTTAAGCACACACACATACAATGATTAATAAACAGTGTTTTTTTTATTTCCACGAGCATCAAATTCTTCCAAGACGAATGGGCAAATGTAACTTAGGAAAATGCACACTTTACAGAGGACACTTATTCCTTCTTCTCTAAATCCACCAGGGCCAGATTGGACGCTATACCCCTGATCTCTAATTAGGTAGGGAACAAACCATATTTGGTGGAACTAAAATTGCTAACTTCTCATGAGCATGTGACCCAGATTACATTGCCTGTCTGAAGTAAGAGGGATCTTTCTCTTCTTTTAAACTCAGAGTTGCAGCTCAGCAAGTCTGTCTGGCTCTCCCTTCATCATTTGTCTGGTCTACTTCTTAGCTCTCTAGTTGCTACCACAGGCCTGAATTTGTTCATCCATGGCTTTAGTTCCTCAATATTTGTGACTAACCAATGTAGAATTCTTCTCCAGCTTCTGACTTTGCTCTATTCTTCCTCTGTCTCTCTTTCTCTCTCGCATGAAGCTCCTTCTCCTGGTCCTTCCTTGGCCCATGCTTTTGGCTCAGTCCTGTTCTCTCCTTGTTGTTGACTTCCTCTTCTGTTCACAAGGCAACCACAATGTCATCAACATTACTGGAAAGGGTCTAATGCTTTGCAACATGTGGAGCTTAGCATTTTTGTCCATCCAAAGTCTGAATGCCACTTGGCTCCCCTGCTCTATTTAGGACAGTACACATAATATAGCATTTTGACTGACCTTTTGGTCATTGGGTCTCATCATCAACAGTCACTCGTAGACAAGACTAATTCGCTTCCACTCTCAGAGTGAGTCTGTATGTGACTGTACAGACTGATGGGACTACTGCAGGCTCTGTTACACTTGGGGTAGATAATGATCACAGGAAGGAGTGGTTGGTGCACTGGTGTGGCAGTGTGCTCCTTTTGCTGTTTTCATCTATAATGGCCAAAAATGTTTTATTTTTGTTTTCTTGTAATCCAGCCCTGAGGAATGCAAGAGGAAAAGTCTCAACTTCCAGTCTCCTTTTTGTGATTTTTAAAATTTGCACTGCCAAATTTCTTCAAATTGGCATGTTAATACAGTTAAATGTAACAGTGTCTGCATACATACATTTTATCAGTTAAAACTGAAATGCCTATGACTTTGAAGATAAGGTAGTAGCTTCAGTCTACAGAGACAAAGGAGTTGATTTTACTTTTGTGAAATTGCTAAGATCAGCCTCAAAATCAGAGACTTCTTGTTGAATATTATTCTGCCTGCCACCAGTGTAACTGCTTCCAAGCCTTAGGTGGTTAACACACCTGTTTCTTTCAGACTATACACATAAGTTGTATGCATGTTAGACTCAGATTGGCTTTTTGGGAATATCTGATAGTGTGTTCACTTTTTGTTTGGTTGTACTCGTAATCTCAGGCAAAAGGATCACCAAAAAGCCTTTAAATTGTTTTTATAAGACAGGACAAGCTCTATGAATCACATCAACAAAAGCAATTTGGCTGTTACTACTTTGGGTTTCCCTTTCCCTTCATACGGCAATCCCTGGCTTGGAATACTCTCTCAAGATCCAGCTATTTTCCTGTCATTCGACCCCTTTGGAGCAGATAGGGCTTGAAACCAATAACAACTCCTCAGATGCCGAGTTAAACAAAGGCATCCAGGGATTGCTGTTAGTGGCTTCCTGCATCTTCTTAGGCTACTCTGCTGGAGTTCCTGCTGTTGACAATTTGTACAAGTTACTGGACTCATGAGAACTCTACCCTAACCCTATAATATCAATATTTTAAAAATAACTCTGAAAAGGTTACACATTTTAATGAGGGTGATTCATTTCCAACGGCCTACAATTTCATAACTATTATGAGAATAAACTGCTCTGGATCTGGAGGTGTATTTTATGTGTGTGTAATGTTGTGGTTCTACATTGATTAAAAACCTACAATTTACAAATGTAACACATATTAGTATTTGTAATACTTCAACATGAAGTATGTATGTCTCAACTTCTATTTCACTTTCTGTAAAATGTTTATGAAGCAAATTATAAAGAGTGCCTTATGCTCCTTGTTATGCTGTTCATTACAATGGTACAATATGATTGGCTAATTATAGTTCTGAATGAACCGACTGTTATTGGATATTTGGCAATCCTCTTGTCTTTACACCAGGTTCAAATCAATATTGGGAACAATGATACCTGCCACTCAGAAATCACTTGGTCTTAAATGTCAGTGACAAATGCACTGCTTTGCTACAGATTGCAAAATTTGGGTCATTAGATTAATCCTATTCATATTTCTTCCTTTCTTGCTTTGACGTTTTTAAGTCTTATTTAAGCAGACAATCAAAATGAATATCAGGGACATTCTAATAATGTGTGGCCAATGTGCAGTTTTAGGTCCACATCTGGGCATAATGTTACAAATTTATCTTATTCTAGTATTACAGAATATTAAAAATATTAATAGCTTTTTAAATAGAATTGTACACTCTCTAGATAGCAAAAAAGATGCGTCAATGATTACTGCCAAGTCCCTTGTCAAGTTCTCCTGTGCTAATTCAATTTCACAGATTTATATTTGTGACCTACTTTTTTCTTAAACATGTGAATTGTTTCACATTTATCTCAATTCACTGCCATTTACCACACAACTGCCTTCTTGTAAAACCAAGAAAAGTTGAAGGAAATACATTTTGTGTGATAAAAAAAATTTTAAAAGTATATCGCCGATTCCTCAATAGGCAAGGCCAGAAACATTGAGTTAGTTTTCTCTTTCATCATTTTGGTGGTAAGCCAGTGGAGCAGATTTTTTAGCTGTTGCTGAGCGCATCAATCAATGGAAACAAAATGGATGAATTCTACAACAGGCATGCTCCTCAGTCAGTGAAAACTACCCCCATTGTATACAAAAGCAAGGAGTTAACATAGAACATTATTTAAAAAAAACATCTTAAAACAAAACTCTACCCTCCCTGGAGGTGATGAGAGAGGTCGTGAGAAGGGGAGATAATTGAGTGATGGTAGAATCTCTACTTTGTGGAAACAGGCCCTTCAGCCCAACAAGTCCACACCAACCGCTAGAACATCCCAATCAGCCCTATCCCACATAACCCACCTAATCTACACATCCCTGAACACATTAGGCAATTTATCATGGCCAATCCACCTTGCTTGCGCATCTTTGGACTGTGGGACGAAACCGGAGCACCCAGAGGAAATCCATGCAGACACAGGGAGAATGTGCAAACTCCACACAGACAGTCGCCTGAGGGTGGAATCGAACTGGGGTCCCATGCGCTGTAAGGCAGCAGTGCTAACCGTAATGTTGCCCTGGAGGGAAACTTATAACTTTTTCAACATTTCAGCAATGAAATGCAGGATGAGAAATTCAACAATGACTCTTTTGACTTGCCAGAAAATTTTATCCTTAAATGAACAATTGATGAACTGTAAACATGCTACTTACCTGATTAACTGCAAGTTTCCCAACTGAGAAACCAGGGCAACCCAAATTCCAATTTTCAGGTGAGGTTTCCAATTTCCAGTCTGGGGGCAACTGGAGGCAGAGGTGGCTGGCAAGAGTTGGGGTTTTTGCATGCAATGTCCATGTCCTGGCCTCTCCCTATGAACACACCCAACAAGAAGAATAAAATAAAACTTGTCTTCTAACAACTGGAGGCCCACCAGAGGAGCCCTTGACAGTTGGTTTTTAGGGCCCAGGAGCCTCAGTTTCCAGCAACCCAGTGCTCAATGCTGAGGTACTTGATAGGCACAGCCTAGTTGAATTTCTCAGCCTATCAGCTATTAATGTGATGGTAGATAAGCTAAAGGCTGGATAGCTCAGGGGTAAGGGGCAGCATCTTGGTCACCACTTAACACGCTTATCCCCACACTTTGATGAATGTGTGGAAATTCTCAGCCTGAGGCTAAAGTTGGAGGCCTGGATTTTCATTGAGCCAGTCATGTGAGTCCTTTTACAAATGGTAGATAGAACATAATTTCTGTTCCCAATGTTGTTTCTAGAAAGGAAGTGGTTCGAAGAAATAATTCCACTCTAGAAACTCATGGGTACCACATGTCAGGAGTACTGAGAGCAGATTCAGCCTCCTATTATTCATCGGGATACATTTTTAAGGACACTCTACACAATGGCTTATCATGGTAATGTGACCTATGCAGTCTGTGCTTTCATTTTAGAAAGTGAAGCCTCTAAAGTCTATACCGGACACAGACACAACACCTTGGGAACTTTTGTACCGACTTTGAAGAAAATATAGCAAAGGCTTACTGTAATAATCTCCAATTTGTCAAATTGCGAGGAGACATTACACAAGCTGGAGATAACACAGTGTGGAGGTGGAGGAACACAGCAGGCCAGGCAGCATCAGGGGAGCAGGAAAGCTGACGTTGTGGGTTGGGACCCTTCTTCTGAACCCACAACGTCAGCTTTCCTGCTCCCCTGATGCTGCCTGGCCTGCTGTGTTCCTCCAGCTCCACACTGTGTTAACTCTGACTCCAGTATTGGCAGTTCTTACTGTCTCTACACAAGGTAGAATTGCATTTTCCTGGTTTTTACATTATGCAGGGATAAATTAAAATTTTCAAAAAATTACTGGGAACAGGTGGGTAGATAGGAACTATATTGCTGTTTGGGGAGCAAACAAAAGGGGGACATAATGTAAGATTGAAGGCTAGACACTTCAGAAGTGAAACTAGGATCCTCATCTACATGAAAAAAAACAGATAAATTTGAAATTCTCTTCTTGAGCAAGAAATTATGCTGTATTAGTTGTTAATTTTATAAATGGAATTGAAAAATTATTGTTAAGCAATGCATTAAGAAATATGGAGCAATCATGAGTATATGCAGTTGATCCCTGATTATACATGGTTTCATGGAATGTGGAACAAACTCATGGGTGTAAATAGCCATTTACTATGCTCCTAAATCATAGCTTTATTAATGCCATGTTCTCTTATTATCAATTGTACTTACATGGTTGTAATACCCATGGTTGCGGTTGTTGGTCACCAAGCATCTCAGTCCCAGGACACCCATGTAATGTATAATCAGTGTATTGCCCTAGTCCAACTTACTGCTGATTTTACGGCCTCTGATTTGTTTTTGAAGCCACACTATTTGTGTGGCTGGTGTAGTTCTGTTCTTGGTCAATAAAAGCCCACAGGATGTTAATAGTGAGGGAATTCGGAGATAGTATTACTATTGGCTGTCAAGGGTGATGTGAGTTCTTATTTGTTGGAGATGGGCATTTCCTAGCACTTGTGTGCTGCAAATATTACTTGCAACTCATCAGGCCAAGGATGAATACTGCCCAGTTCTTGCTGCATATGGATTGCTTCCATATCTAAGGAAGTATTATGTTGTTCAGTTATCAGCAAACTACTTATTTCTGACTTTAGGATGGAGGGGAGGTCATTGATGAAGTTGCTGAAGATGTTAGGACTGTGGCAATAACTGGCTGAGTTGAAATTGTCCTTTTTGTGTAAGACTATATATGAGCAGATTGAGACCATTTTGCCAATCGAGTCTGCTCTGTCATTCGATCATGACGGATATTTTTCTCAACCCTATTTCCCTGCCTTCCCCCTTAACCTTTGATCCCCTTACAAATCAAAAAACCTATCTATCGCTGTCTTGAATATACCCAATTATTTGGCCTCTTTCTGTGACAAAGATTCACCACCCTCAGGCTGAAATTTCTTCTCATCTCAGTTCTGAAGGGTTATTTCTTTATTCTGAGACTATGCCCTCGGATCCTGGTCTCTCCTATTAGTGGAAATATTTTTTCTATGCTCACTGTATCCAAGCATCTCAGTATTCTGTAAGTTTCATGAAATACCCCCTCATCCTTCTAAACTCCATCGAGCACAGACACAGTACACATGACAAGACCTTAATACCTGGGATCATTCTTAATGTCACTGCGTTTCATTTAAAACTGTCATTCTGTCAATACAAATATCACGACTCACAGTTAAAAAATTAACAGAATCTATCTTTATATTTAATTTAACACAATAACATCCTGGGACATGTCCTAAGTAAGTCTGCAAATTATTGAAACTATTGAAGGTTGTTAGAAATAATTAAAGTTGTGTAATATACAAGCCATCATGATCAAATCAAGGTGCTTCCTCTCATACTTAATGACTTACAAAAAAGAACTGAACTTAATTATATTTTTGAAACATATTTCATTCAGTGACGGAAATTAAGTCCTGTACTCGTCAGTTCTTACATTGGAACTTGGCAAATAGGGACAAGGATAGGTAATTTGGTCCTCCTGATCTGCTCCACCATTCAATATGATCACAACTGATCATCCAACTCAGTACGCTGTTCCCACTTTCTCCCCATGCCCTTTGATCCCTTTAGCCCTGACAAATATATCTGACTCCTCCTTGAAAACCATCAATGTTTTGGCCTCAAACTCTTCGTGGCAGAGAATTCTACAGGCTCACCATTCCGTGTGAAGAAATTTCTCCTCCTTTTAGCCCTAGTTGGTGTATCCTGTGTTCTTGGACTGCAATGCCTGGTTTTGGACTTCCCAGGTTACTGGGGACAACCTTCCTGAATTTACCTTGTCTAATCCTGTTAGAGATTTCTATGACATCCCCCGCCTCATTCTTCTGAACTCTATTGGCTGTCGTCCTCACTAATCCAGTCTCTCTTTATTTATATATCAGTCTTATAATCCCAAGAATCAATCTGGTAAAACTACATTGCATTTCCTCCATAGCCAGGTCATCCTTCTTCAGATAGAAACCAAAACTGCACACGATAATCCAGGTGTGGTCTCCCCAAAGCCCTGTACAAATTCTGCAAGACATCCCTGCTCTTGTACTTGAATCTTCTAATAATGAATGCCAACATACCATTTACCTTCTTTCCCACTTATTGTACCTGCCTCAGGCCTCATTGCACCTCCTCCTTTCCAAATCTATTGCCACTTGGATAAGCTGCCTTCCTGTTTCTGCTACCAAAATGGATAGCATCACATTTATCAAAATTATATTTTATCTGCATTTGCCCACTTAATCAACTTGTCCAAATCAAACTGAGACATATCTGCATCCTCCTCATTGCTTGCCCTCCCACCCAGCTTTGTGTCATTTCCAAGCTTGGAGATATTGCATTTACTTTCATCATCTAAATTATTAACATTTTCTGAATAGCTAGGGTTCAAGCACTGATCCCTGCAGTATCCAACTAGTCTATGCCTTCCACTTAGAAAGATATCAGTTTATTCCTACACTTTGTTTTCTGTCTGTCAACAAGATTTCTTGCCATGTCAGCACGTGACCCCTAATTTCATGCACTTTAAATTTGGATGCTAATGTCTTGTGTGAGTCCTCATCAAACACCATTTGAAAGTCCAGGTAAACCACAATCACTGGCTCCTTCTTATCAACTCTGTTAGGTATATCCTCACAAAATTACATTAGTTTACTGTCATAGTCTGTTTCACCTCCCATCTCCCCACCCCTTCCCACACCCCAATTAATCTCTGTGCCCCACCTTGCTAAAATTAAACTGCTACCAATCCTCAGATCTGTGGCCTTTTTTGGTCAATTGGTGTCTCCCTTCCTTGTATCTAAGACTACCCCTAATTTTCTTTGTTAGCCATGATTGGACCACCATACCCATTATTTTTGTGACAGATAGGAATGAATAATTGTTGCAGTACCTCCATGTGTTTTTTTTAAATGTTTGCCATGCTTATGCTCCATTATTCCTTTAAGTAAACAATTTATCATAGCGATCTTGCATCTCATGCCATCGTAATTTCCTTTATTCAGGTTCAGGGCCCTAGTGTCAGTATCAGCTACCTCCCTCTTCATCTTAATGAAGCATTCTATCACATTATAGTCACTCTGAGGCTATTTTTAGAATACTGCGTACAATTCTGGTTGCTCTTCTATAGCAAAGATGCTGTTAAATTTGAGACAGTGCAGAAAAGATTTAGGAGGAGCTTGTGGGACTAGAGACTTTGAGCTGTAGGGAAAAGTTGAATGGGCTGGGGCTTTCTTCCCTGGAGTGTTGGAGGCCGAGGGGTGACTTTATAGGCGTTAATAAAATCATGTGGGGCACGGATAGGATGATTAGCCAAGGTCATTATCCCAGGGTGGGGAAGTCCAAAACTAGAGGGCATAGGTTTAAGGTGAGAGGAGCAAGATTTAAAAAGGACCTGAATGATAACTTTTTCTCAAAGTGGGTAGTGCATGTATCAAACAAGCTGCCAGAGGAAGTGATGGAGGTGGGTACAATTACAATATTTAAAAGGCACCTGGAAGAAGATATATGAATTGTAAGGGCTATTGGGTTAGGGGCCAAATGCAGACAAATGGGGCTAAGTCAGATTAGGATGTCTGTTTAGTACAGATGAGTTGGACCGAAGGAACTGTTTCCATGCCATATGACTCTACGACTGCCAACTGTTCCTTTCTTTTTATACAATATCCAGTCCAGCATGGCCTGTTTTACAGTTGGTTCCTCAACATATTTATCCAGAAAGCCATCTCATACACACTCCAGGAATTCTTCTTCTATGGTATTGTGACTGTTTTGATTTGTCCAATATATGTATGTAGATTAATGTCACCCAAATTAAAGCCGTCCCATTATTGCTTGTGTCGCTAATTTTCTGTTTAATGCCTTACCCAATACTATAACTGCAGTTTGTGTCATTAATGTACAACAGTTATTTGGAAACTTTGTACTAAAGTGGAGGAAGAGTGGATTTTGGTTTTAAGTTCTATGAAGGACTGACTTGCTTTTTAAGTCAGTAAAAAAAACATTTAAACAGTAAGCTAAAGACAGCATTTCCAAATAGTCAAAGATAGTAGGAACTGCAGATGCTGGAGAATCTGAGATAACAAGGTGTAGAGCTGGATGAGCACAGCAGGCCAAGCAGCATCAAAGGAGCAGGAAAGCTGATGTTTCGGGCCTAGACCCTTCTTCAGAAAGAAGTTTCTGAAGAAGAGTCTAGGCCCAAAACGTCAGCCTTCCTGCTCCTCTGATTGCTGCATGGCCTGCTGTGTTCATCCAGCTCTACACCTTGTTATCGCTTTCCATGTAGTCATGTGGTTTTAGATAAATGACTAACAAGCCTCCAAAGGACATGATTACCAATGTGTTTGCTGACTTTGGTTTTATAACCCTAAGAAAGTGACAGTGCCAGAAACAAGTTCGTTCGGACAGAAAGAGACATGCTATTAGTGGCAAAACAGTCAAGGCAAGATTAGAGTAAAGTCCTTTGGTGGTTTGAAGAAAACTCCAGAAGCAGAAGGGTATGGAGACATCCTACAAATCTGTTGAAGATATGCGTTTGAGGAATTCAAATTCAACAGTAATATTGAGCTGAGTTGGTATCCTGTTTAAAATTTTCAAGGAGAAACATGAACTGAAGAAAATAGTGTTAAGTGAATATACATACATTGGCTGATAAAGAAACTGATTTCAACCATGCCAACTGAACAAGGAGTTTAACATGGAGATAGAGTTGATACTTCATTGAGGTTTGGCTATTTGGAAGGCTAAGATCAGGACAACAGGGTTGAGTCTTTCTTTCTGATTTCATACAATAAGTTTGTTTTAAATAGATATTGAAAAATATATTACATTCATGCTTTTATTTTGTGTAACTCTTTTATTTAAAGTACAGTGGCAACCTCTTGTAAATACATCATGAACTGACTTCTGTAGTTTAAAAAAAACTTCCTGTCCCTCAAGCCAGGACACACTTTGGGATCTCACTTGTACAATATTACCATCAGTTGTGATCGGAATAAACTGAATAATAACTATCGATTTGAATATGTTCTCTGACTAATGAAGACTGATGTTTAATTTTTCACCTCCTTGTTAACATTAAGGAACTTATTAGCAATGGACAGAAATGGAGAGTTGAAGCCACATTGCAATCTGCCACGATACTCTTGCTGGTGTTGTCTCAGGGGCTGAATGATTGACTGTGCGTGTGTGTGTGCGTGAACACTTAGCATGATATTCTTGTAATTTAAATTTTGTTGCCTTATTTTATTTAAATCTCCTTGCATTCTGAAATTATTGTGCTGTTATGGAAGTGTTGCTGATTGTTGTGGCATCAAATGGAGTAGAATTATTATTTTTGGCAGGAACTCTTGGTGCAATTAGGATCTTGCTCACAGTTAATTGAACGGATGGAACATATTATTATGCAAAATTAATCAAAGTAATATGTGTCAGAATAACTAAAACACATTCATCTTAAATTTGGTTCACATTTCTCGAACAAGAATATAGTATTGTAAAATATAAATGATCACTGTACCCATGTTGTTAAACAAATACTTCACTTTTAATTTAAGCATATACATGTAATTATTTTTCACCAGTCATTCCATTGGTGAAATGTGAATGTTTAGTGACTAACCTTGACCAGTCAGATGAGCATTGCTGATGTGAACCCACAAACCTGCCTTCTTTGTTCATCTGGACGGAAAACCTCTTTTGCTCCTCGTGCACCAGACCACCAATGAAAAACCTCAGAGTGCCTGCTGTCTGTCATGTTGTGCCATTCTCTGTGTCTTTCTTCTGTCTGCATGTATATGCTCCAGCCAAGAGGTTTTTATTTAAGCAGTATAAACTAGTTGGACCTCAGACCAGTGTCTCATGCTTTTATGTCCTCACTCAGGGCTGACTGCATGCTGCAATCCTGTAAATGATCTGACCGCATAAAGATTATGCACTGCCTGCATCACAGGGACCATGCGCTTATGGTGCTCCAGATTTCTGCTGAATTTTGGGCCTCATCAAGCTGTAAACACTGTAAATGTTGAAAACCAAGCTCTGTTCAGGTGTTCCAATGCATGAAATGAAATGTTGCATTGCATAACTGCGGAAACTTTTATATCTGTAATTAACAAATAAGGATGATTAATGGGATGATCCTAAACATTATGAATGATATAAATTCATAATAATTCCTTGCCAAATTAGATTTAATTTTAAGTGGAATTGAAATTGCATCATAAATTAACTACTTCAAACTTTACAATGTAATACCCTAGCCATTAGAAACCCATTTGGTCTATAAGCATCAAATCCATAATAATTCAATACATTACAATATTGTGAATTATCTACTTTGTGAGTGAAGGAAATGCACTATCATTTGACGGGACGATGCTGCCTTTTTCCTTGAATTCAATGGAATAGAAAATTTAATTGGGTGCATAATCGTCAGCATGGCTGGTAATTCTGCATCAGCACCAAGATTGAAGATTAGCCCCTAAGTATCTGAACATAATACAAAGAAGAAGGTAGATAAATTTAATTTGCATAGATGCTGGTCGACACTAAAGCCCATGATAACAAGCACATGTGAAGAGGCCCTTGGTCTTAGTACTAGGAAATATATGACTGCCTTGACAAAGGAACCCAAGAGATACAGAATCAAATAGAGCTGTGTTGTGCAGACTGAAAACTTTACCACACCTTTAGGAAAGCAGTAGTCCTTCAGGTACTGCAAGACAGCAGTACAGCATAAAACTCATTACAGGAGGAAGAAATGATGAGGTAGAAAGAGGATGGAAAATCCTACAACTTTTGAATCTTAAGGACATGCACTGTTTCCTCATCATTGCCAAGACAATCTGTGGCCTGACCACTCAAGGGCCCTGGCCACTGAGAATGAATCATTGTTTGAATTTTCTACTCCAGAAGGTTGTGTTAGCTCCATTGTTGAATATATCTGAGGTTGAGGCAGATAGTCTTTTTAAAAAAAACTCAGGAAATTATGAGAAGTAGAAAATGAACAGGAAAGTGAATCGGAAGCCAAATGTCAGAATTATTTTTTTCAAATGGAGGAGCCAACCTAATGCAGTACCATACAGTTGATTTCTGCTCCAATTTCTCCAGTTCTTCACTTCTTCAGTTCTAACCATTGATACTACAGGTGCTGAGGTGGGACAATTTCGCAAAAAAAATCCTAAAACCAGAGTGGTACCTTTTTCTCTTATTTTAATGTGACAATTAGGTTTTTGAATGCATAGAAACAATCATAGAAATTTCAACAAAATCCCAAACACAGTGATGTATTTACTGTGGTGTGGTAGTAGAATCCACACCAAGTTTTCAGGGAAAATTTCAGAAGAATTGAGCAATGAGGCCAACCTCCTGGCCAAACGGTCCATCCTTCAGCTCCAGCAGGACAGTGCTTCACATTTTCTTTTCATCCAATGAATTCATCTGTGTTATTTTCAATATTTTCACTCCTGCAATTGCCACTTCCTGGGTCTGCTATGTGGAATGCACAGTGATGGACTAATTAAAAATGGTAATGATTAATGTGAATTAGCCTCCTTCCCCTCCATTCTGCCTTTAAAACATTACCTGTAAAATTGCTTGACTCCTGTCAAGGCCTCACTAGGATTTTGTTTCTGGCCACCGGTGTGATTTGCTTTTTTTAAGATCCCTTGTGGTTTTTTAGAGCAAAACCATCAAAGTTTCCTGCATTGTGTTGGTATCCTTCTGCCAATTTAAATGAACATCAACCTACAAAAATAGATTGTGCCAGGTATATGCAGAGGAGCACATCGAGATTGCATCTGCAGAACTGCCCACTCCATCCTAAAAGAGAAAAATCCTTCAACTAACCACACATTCAATCATACACTCTAAATCCAACTAATTCATCAGAGCTTATTACCTCCCTTTCTGAATAACCTAAGGGCATTTTTCTGTTTTATAAGTGATTAAAATAAAAGTACAAGGCATTGCTGCATGAAATGTTCATGACAAATTATAAATCATTGAACAAGAGGAAGGGAAAGATCTTTGCTATTCAGTATGCTTATGGTTCAGAAAGCAACAGCTAGTGATAATTTAGATTGCATAATGTCAAGCTTTAGAAACAATAATCTGCGAAGGACAATTACATTTGATTATTTATTAGGTTCTATGAACCGCTTTTGCAGCCAATGGGAATTTCAGATATCTTAATTATTACTGTTAAACTTTTCTCAAAATGTCGTTGATATTAATTTCACTATTAAATTTGTGATTTCAAATTGCATTACAGAAAAAGAACATTTTGTATTTGTGTGATGTTTTTCACAACTTCAGGGCATCCCTAAGCGCTTTCCAGACAATGAAGTCTTGTTTTAGTTTGACATCAAAACGTGAGGAAAATGATTGATTGAAATCTAATGAAGTACAGCCACCTACCTCACACAGAGCAGACTCTGTCGCTTCAGGATTTGAAGACTCAGCCAATCAGATCTACTCTCTATCCCTTGGAGAGGAAGCAAATCATTCTCAAAGCCTGAAAAAGAAAAGAATGGTTCATGATATCTTGAACAAAACAGATCTAGCCTCTTCCCAAGTAGCGTATTGAGGAACAAAACCAGGCCTTACGTTAGTGGGGAAAAAAACCGGATTGATTACACTTTAATTGCCAGCATGTGGAAAGTTTGTAAAGCTGCTGTTTGAACAATATTAGCAAACTTTCCACAGGCTGGAAATTAAAGCCATAACAAGGCTGTTTTTTTTTTCAGTTGTAGGATGTGGGCATTGTTGGCTGCCCGGCATTTCTTGACCATCCCTAGTTGCCGTTGAGAAGTTGAGCTGCCTTCTTGAACCGGTGCAGTCCACCTGCTGTCAGTTGACCCTCAATGCTATTAGGGAGGTAATTCCAGGATTTTGACCCAGCGACAGTGAAGGAACGGAGATATATATCCAAGTAAGGGTGGTATGTGACTTGGAGGGGAGCTCAAACTCCGATATATCTGCTGCCCTTGCCCATCTAGATGGAAGTGGTCATGAGTCTGGAAGGTGCTGTCTGAAAAACTTTGGTGAATTTCTGCGGAACATCTTGTAGATAGTACACATGGCTGCTACTGAGCGTCAGTGGTAGAGGGTATGTATGCTTGTGGATGCAGTGCCCATCAAGCAGGCTGCTTTGTCCCGGATGGTATCAAGCTTCTTGAGTGTTGTTGGGGCTGCACTTATCTAGGCAAGTGGGGAGTATTCCATCACGCTCCTGTTTCATTGACTTGAATAATTTATTGTCACTTGTATTCAGTGTAAAAATACAGTGAAAAGTGTGTACCTATGCTATGCATTCATGGCGCTATTCACATTAACTTAAAATAAGAGAAGGAAAGAAAGATAACTTAAGAGAGTCCAACTTTTCTTTCCACTGCCACAGCCCCACTGGTTTTCCGGCCCTCACCATGCTGCTGCCAATATCCCACTCCAGGTTTTCCAGCCATCACTATGCCTCCACCAACGTTCCACTCCAGGCTTTCCAGCCCTCTCAATCTGCCACAAGCATCTTGCTGTGGGCTGCCTCACATCTGAGCTGCCTTCATTGCAGGACAGAACCCATATAGTTCCCGGTCATGACCCAACTCCTTCTCAACTCCTTAGGTAGGTAGTTAAAAGGGGTAGGGAGAGATAGAATTACTGCAGAGGGAGAGAGGAGAAGGGAGAAGGAGAGAGAATGACAAAGAAAGAAACAGAAAGAATATGGGTGAGCAGAGTGGAGCTCTAAATGGAGCGACTTACCCTGCCACCATCTGGCCTTTTTTACCATCTTTGCCTTGTAGATGTTGGGCAAGCTTTGAGGAGCCATGAGGTGAGTTACTCATCACAGCATTCCCAGCTTCTGAGATAGCAGGACCTGCTGATGCTGGAGAATCTGAGATAACACTGTGTGAAGCTGGATGAACACAGCAGGCCAAGCAGCATCAGAGGAATAAGAAAGCTTTACGTTTTGGGTCAGGACCCTTCTTCAGAAATGCTTTCAGAGGGAGGAGGGTAGCTTCTTTAAAGAAGGCATCCTTAGTGGTTTCGCAGCAGGTTTAAAATTGTCACAGATAGCAGGAACTGCAGATGCTGGGGAATCTGAGATAACACGGTGTATTCAACCAGCTTCACCTGTATTTCCAGCTCTGACTTGCTTTTGTAGCCTCTGTGTTTATGTTTGAGTTTCTGGTCAATGACAACCCCTCGGATGTTGAGAGTGAGCAATTCCCTGATGGCTGCTGGTACAGTAAGAATGGATAGCCAATGTTCCAATTCATTGGAAGATGTTCTACAACATGTGATCAATTTAGGGGATAACTTCAAAATGGCAATATATGGGACTGAAGCTGATGGGTATGCACACAAATATGTTTGCTGCATTGGCAGGCTGGTTGATGAGAATATGGTGTCACTGTTAATGAACACGGAGGTTTCCAACTCCATGGCTCAAAGCATTGCACAGGGCTTGGAGCTCTACATAACTAACGTGAAAGTCCATTAGGGTTTTTCTGAAACCAGCTGTGATATAATATTTAGAGTCATAGAGCCGTACAGCATGGAAACAGCCACTTCAGTCTAACACGTCTACCGAAAAGATATCCTAAATAAATCTAAACGCATTTACCAACATTCTGTGAGTTACCACTGACCAGAAACTCAATTGGACTCACCACATTAACAGTGTGGCTACAAGAGCAGGGCAGAAGCTTGGAATGCTGTGGGCCATTTGATGGGCGCTACATCCACAAGCATTCACTCCTACCACCACCAACACTCAGTAGCAGCACTGTGTACTGTCCACAAGACCCACAGCAGAAATCCACCAAAGATTTTCAGCCAGCACCTTCCATCTAGAAGAACAAGGGCAGCAGATATATGGGAACATCACAAATCACTCGCCTTCCTGACTGGGAAATATATCGCCATTCCTTCATTGTCACTGGGTCAAAATCCTGGAATTCCCTCCTTAATAGCATTGTGGGTCAACCCACAGCAGGTGGACTGCAGTGGTTCAAGAAGGCAGCTCACCACCACCTACTCAAGGGCAAATAGGGATAGGCAAGCAATGCTGACCAGTCAGTGACCGCCACATCCCACAAATGAATAGGAAAACAAATTTGGCCATGTCCCTCTAAACCCTCCCCATCCAGATGCTTTTTAAATGCTATAATTGTACCAGCCTCCACCACTTCCTCTGGCAGCTCATTCCATGCACGCATCACTCTCTGCTTGAAAAAGTTCCCCCTTTTAAATCTTTCCCCTCTTACCTTAAATCTACACCCTCTAGCTTTGGAATCCTCCGCCCCAGGGAAAAGACCTATCTATTCACCCTATCAATGCCCTTCATGATTTTATAAAACTTTGTAAGATCGCTCCTCAGCCTCCGATGCTCCAGGGAAAATAGTGTCAGACTACTCCGCCTCTCCCTTTAGCTCAAACAGTCCAACCCTGGCAACATCCTTGCAAATCTTTACTGAACTCTTTTAACAATATCCTTCCTATAGCATCGAGACCAGAATTGTACATCGTACTCCAAAAGTGGCCTCATCAATGTCCTGGACAGCCGCAAAATGACCCCTGACTCCTACACTCAATGCGCCAGCCAATAAAGCACGCATACTAAATGTCTTATTCACGTCCTGTCTACCGGTGACTCCATTTTCAGGAAACAATGAAACTGCATTCCAAGGTCTCTCGGTTCAGCAACACTTCCCAGGACCTTATCATTAGCGTATAAGTCCTGCCCTCATTTGCCTTTCCAAAATGCAGCACCCCTTTGTTTATATAGCTTAAACTCCATCTGCCACTCCTCGGCCCATTGCCCCATCTGATCAAGATCCCATTGTGCTCTGAGGTAACTTTATTCATCGTCCACTACTTACTAACCATACCTATAGTCACATCCAAAGCACTTATATAAACAACGAAAAGCAGTGGACCCGGCACTGATCCTTGTGGCACATCACTAGTCACAGGCCTCCAGCCTGAAAAGCAACCCTCCACCATCACCCTCTGTCTTCTACCTTTGAACTAGTTCTGTATCCAAATGGCTAGTTCTGCTTGTACTCCATGTGATCTAACCTTACTAACCAGTCTATCATGAAGAACCTTGACAAACACCTTATTGAAATTCATGTAGATCACATCTACCGCTCTTCCCTCATCAATCCTCTTCATTATTTCTTCAAAAAGGGTGATGGTGGAGGGTTGCTTTTCAGACTGGAAGCCTGTGACTAGTGATGTGCCACAAGGATCAGTGCCGGGTCCACTGCTTTTCGTTGTTTATATAAATGCTTTGGATGTGACTATAGGTATGGTTAGTAAGTTTGCAGATGACACCAACATTGGATGTGTAGTGGACGATGAATAAAGTTACCTCAGAGTACAATGGGATCTTAATCAGATGGGGCAATCAAGTTAGTGAGACTTGATTTCCCAAGCCAAGTTGGCTATCCTTTATCAGTTATAAATAACAAGGTGTAGAGCTGGATGAACACAGCAGGCCAAGCAGCATGAGAGGAGCAGGAAAGCTGACATTTTGGCTCTATCCTTTATCAGTCCTTGCCTTTCCAAATTCTTGGTGAGCAATTTCTCAACTTCTATTACAGCAGCAGTAGAAGCTACACAAAGTCTTATTGCCACTGAGAAAGCACATTTCAGTCTAGTCTACTGTGACAAATTCACTTTTCATCCCTTCAAATTTTAATTTAACCAACTTTAAAACTGTAATTTAGTGGCAGTCATTCTCACTCTTAAATATATATCAATTTATTTACATTTTGGTCAACTTCTGCAAAATGTTTCCATAATGTTAGACAACTAATTAGCTTTAGTCCACAATTATTCAGTAATTCCAATATGACCTATTCCTTATTCATGTAAGGCATAAAAGGGGGAGCTTTAACCCCACTAAAATCACTATGCTTTCTTCTGATGGGAAGTTAAATTTAATTTCATAACTTAACAAATCCTCCCATTTCTGGTTTTAACAGAGGTATTCCAGAGATGGCTGACCAATACTATTACACGAGGTGCCAGGAGAAAATTAATAATATTCTCCCATGCTTGTTAATCCCCCAATCATTGTATATCCTCTGCTGCAATCCAATACTCAATGTCTTTCCCATATCAATATCTCACCAATGATCCCCTCCTATTCTGAGTTCTTTAAAAGCTGTAAACTCCTCCACAGCCTCACTATGAGGTCTTCAATGGTTTCCTGACTAATACATCCCAGACATTCTTGAAACCTTGCAGCAGTGTCATTGATTTAGCAGCAGGGACTTGAGGCAGCGGGGTGGAGGAGCCCAAATCCAGGTCGAGGGCTGAGCTAGAGGTGGGAGCTGTTTCAACGACAACCTAACGTTATTGAGATGAGGCTGTAAGATGAACTTTATTGTTTTATTTTTCCATTTTTATATTCTGTGCTTTGGTTTATTTTCTGTGTTTTAAGATGCCGCCAGAGAGTCTTGACATTGAAAAACATCACTTTTGACTGTATTTGTAATAAAACATGTTACAATAAACAAATCAACTCAAATAAATCAAATTGCCTCATTAACTACTCACTATGGACAATTTGCTTACAGATCTTTCTCCCTTTGTTCACTAAACTCTCAGACTGCAACTAGATATCGTAGGCTATTCATCCAACAGGCTGCAGCTTCTCAGGCAGATTCTAAATGAGTCCCCTTCTTCATGTTTTCCTAAATGATCCTCTGCCTTTTCTGTTTATTTTAGGGTGATTGTTGCATGAATTTATTGCTTCTACTAATTGGTCAATTTGGCTGAAAATTAGAATTAAAATCAGAATCCCTACTCTGTGGAAACAGGCCCTTCAGCCCAATAAGTCCATACCGACCCTTGGAGCATCCACCCAGACCAATCCCCCTGTAACCCAACTAAGCTACACATCCCTGAATACTACAGGCAATTTAGCATGGCGAATCCATATAACCAGCACATCTTTGGACTGTGGGAGGAAAGTGGAGCACCCAGAGGAAACCCAGCAGACAAGGGAGAATGTGCAAACTCCACACAGACAGTCGCCTGAGGGTGGAATTGAACCTGGGTCCCTGGCGCTGTGAGGCAGCAGTGCTGAACCACCATGCGGCCCATCCTCCTAATCTAAATTGAAAATTTATCGTCCTCCATCACAGACATGTGTTCATTTCATGCTTCCTGACCTCCAAATTAGTTATCTGATTATCTACACTACTATTATCAGAATGGCTGTAACCTTCACCTTTTCTGAAACTTTGATCTTTCCCATGATGTTTCCACAATCTGTTTGTCATAATGAAAACCTCTTGTTTCTTCTGCCTGCTGCAATTATATTTGTAATGAAGGTGGTTGCTCTTATTCTTCCCAATTTCCCTGTTGTCATGGATCTAAATGGTGGATCGTCACTTTAAGAGCCTGCTCAAGTGATTTGATTGTGATATCATTGGCTATTTTGGGCAGAAAACAGGTTAAGCTAACCTTGCTGCCTACGGAATAAACATCTCGATAACAAAGCTCCTTAAACAGTTTAGTTTTATGTTCTTTCTTGGAAAATAACACCCATTCTTACCAAAGATCCTATCACCGAAACATTTAGCTTCCAATCATGCTCGGATTATATCCAGGTCTCTGTGACTATTGCATTCTCCAGGCAAAATTCATATTTCTCATTCATACATTTTTATTTCATGCTTTATCCAATTACTTGAGTATCTGCCACTGCCTTACCAACGCATTCAGTGGGCCATTTTCTTTTATTTTGTAGAATTGTGTAAA
Organism: Stegostoma tigrinum; assembly: GCF_030684315.1. Taxonomy (NCBI): domain Eukaryota; kingdom Metazoa; phylum Chordata; class Chondrichthyes; order Orectolobiformes; family Stegostomatidae; genus Stegostoma; species Stegostoma tigrinum. The sequence continues at coordinate 69,205,640 of NC_081355.1, read as the reverse complement.
TTTTTCCCTTTCTGCCTAACTACTTTAAATCTTCCTCGTTGCCTGCCTTGCCTTTTTACAATGGCATAGATGTTTGTCAGCAGCATCCTAGCAATATAAATACCTCTATTCAGCTCTACTAGTCATGCGTCAACCTATTCTACCATAGGTTCTTGTTCAAACTGTATTAAGGCCTAATTGAAAAGTGAATAAAAAGTAACTTCGAGGGCCAACTACCTGTAAAAGACAGCATATCAATGTGGTTTAAACATTAGGCTGTCTAATTGTTGCCTCCAGCAAATTTTCAAAAGCTGCACTGACTCTAATGCAGATTACCAGAGCCAATTGTTTCACAAGGTTGCACAATATATCACTTCAGAAGGCATTTCCACAAGTATGATCAATAAACTTAAAAGCACAGCACATGTTATGGGTATTGAGGAATTATCTTGCAGCATGCATGGCTGTGCCCTGAGAATTTTTCTTTCCTGAAAGTATTTTAGCTTGAGGCATCAATCAAATGGATTCATTATGAGCTTCCAGAGGCTGAGTCTGACGTCACCACTGTGTAAAATAATTACACACCCACAGTTCTTTAGCACACTCCTGCTTCACTGTCTGTTTCACTGTATTTTTTCAAGCATCAAAGGACAACCATGTTTGCATCCTGTTTTTACAATTGGGAAGGTTTCCTGATGTGAATAAAAGCTCAGATCTGACGTATTCTTATAATTTAGCAGTGTCACTGCAGACCATAGCACTTCACAGCAGATTCCTTGTTCTGCAGCTTCTTGGAGAACAGAAAAATAAGTTTCCTTCCAATTCTGGACAATTTGAAGATCTATATGAAAATAATTAGTGAGTATATTGGTTGTTTTAATTTTTAAAAATGTCAATTTAAAAGACAATCCAAAAGCATGGACTTTGCAGATTGATGCTGTTGCAGAATCTGGGCTGGTTTGTAAGACTACAGTTAAACTATTGCTTTGCATAATCCCATTTGATTTATTGTCAATTTGCCAGGTCAATTAAGTTAAAGTTTATTACTGAAAGGAATATGATATAATTGAAGCTTAAAATGAGATTGTGTTCGTGATAAAGAATTGTACTGATATTTATTTTGCATTATTTGTTAGAATTCTCAGCAATTCATTTTCGCAAATAATTCAATGAAATATAATAATTTTACATCACGGTCTAAAATTAACAAAAGGTGTGTCGTCTAAAATAAGGCTCACAGTTGCTAGATGGATTTGGATTTCACTGGCACTGTGAACAAACTCTAAAATGTAAGGTTACTTGTGTTCTTTGCTCCTTCAGAGGACCAGCACAGACATAGTGAGATGAATCACTTCCTTCTGTGTTTCAACTATTCTATAAGAACTTGAAAAGCAATGTTGCATTGAAAACTTGAAGCCAAAATTTATTTGGTTTTGACAAGTGTTGCGACAGCAAAATGTTTTGGCACAAGGTGATGGGATATGAGCTCAGACTGGCAAAGTCTCCCTCCTATATAGTTTTTCCTGTCCTTGGGTATGTAATCACGCTTTGTTAAGGGACAGATTTATTTTTAAGGGCAGCACACATATGAGGTCAGCTGAGTGTTTGTACATAGCAGTGGTCCTTGGATAAACACCTGATAGGAAACAACATTGCAGGGCTATGAGGAATATATGGAGGTTTGAGGCCAGCGCAGTTGCTATTTCAGACAGCCAGCATAAGCACAATGGAGCAAAGGCCCTCCTTCTGAGTTGTATCCACTATATGATTTTGATTCAAGTATGTCATGTACCTTGAATTTGCCTGATTTAAGAAGAGGAATATAGAAACCAGAGTAGACCATTTAGTCCTTTGAACTTATTCCATTACAGATTTGGGAAAATCCTAACACTGTGCTATAAGTCATGGAATGAAGTGAAGTGGTTTGAAGTTAAAAGCAGCAGTAAAAAAAAATCAAGAATAGTATAAGAACGAATAGCTAAATAATATACATATATGCTTTCAAAATGAAAATGAAATCTATGGACTGTGCAATTGTTCTAACTGTGCTGAATGTAAAGTTGATTATAGCTATGCCTTACAAAATCCTTTGTGTACTTCAAATTATTGCATATTGTGCAATCTTTCTGCTTTAGAATTTACCTAAGAACAATGAGATTTGCATAATATTTACTATTTTATAAACATATTAATGTTTATTTTTATTGCACTATGCATGATCAGATACTGAAATTGTTGGCTCAGAAATGCAGAAGCTGTCCTGTTCTAATTTGCAATTTATTGGTTATCTGTAAAACTCCTTGATTTTACTAAATTATATGGGACCAAAATGGGGGGGGGGTGGTGTCAATATGTAGTTCAGATGGGAGTAGGAAGTTACAAATGGCTATAAGCCAACTAAGAGACTGGGGAAAACATTGGCAAATTGAGCACAATGTAGGAAAGTGTTAGCACATGCACATTTTGACCCAAGGAAGATGAGCAGGGGTATTTTCTAAATGGTAAGAAACCTGGAGCTATCAAAGAGCAAAGAGGTTTGGGAGTCTAAGTGCACAAGCCATTAAGTAATAATGGATAGTTTCAAACAGGTGCATGGAAAGTTATCCTTCTGCTTAAGGCATATTAATGGGAAAAGTTTTTTGCTTCGGTTGTGTAGAATCCATGAGCAGAATAGAAGCTGCTTTCCCCACGCACTCATACCGTCTTTCTAGCTACTGTCATCATGCTCTCCCACACTATTCAGAAGGTATAGAAACATAGAAACTTAGAAGATAAGCCCTGGAGGTGGCCACTCGCCCCTTCAAACCTGCTCAGCCATTCTTCATGATTATGTCTGATCATCCAACTCAATTGCACAATTAATTGTTCCAACATTCTCTTCCACTGTTTTGGAAGCTGCGTCCTTGCAGTCTCTTACACGATTTGCTATCAGAGACATAAGCAAGTTGGCACAGGGTCAAAAAGTTTAAAAAGAGAAATGAGTGGCTCAAAGGTTGGTTTGGCAGCTTGAAATCATGCAAAATTTTATAAGTGAGCTTGTAGCACAGAAATTGCAGGCATGATGTTATGGATTCCACGGAGACATGAGTGCAAAGGTATTGGGGCAAGGAAGCAAATATCCAAGAATACCTGTCCTATTGAAAGGACAGGCAGATGAAGTTACTGTTTTAACGTAAATTGAAACTAAATCAATGGCAAGAAATGATATACAGTCAAACGGAGTAGAATCTGAGTGGGTAGAGTTGAGGAACCACAACAGAAAAAAAAACAGATGGAAGTTGTGTACAGACCACCTAGCAGTCATCAGAATGTGGGGAAGAAAATAAATCAGGAATTAGAGAAGGCATGTAAGAAAGGCACAGTTACAATAACTATGGGGGACTTCAATATGCGGGTTAACTGGGAAAATCAGGTTAGTAGCAGATCTCAAGGGATTTGTGGAATGTCTTCGAATGACTTTTTTGGAGCAGTTTGTGATAGAACAGGGAATTCCTGAATTTGGTGAAGTTTCATGAGACAGTCTTGATTAAGTTGAAGGAACCCCTGGGAGGTCAGTGATGATAATATGATAGAATTCACCCTGCGGTTTGAGAGGGAGAAACTGGAGTCAGATGTAATAGAATTACAATTGAGTAAAAGAAACTATAAAGACATAGGGGAGGAGCTGATCAAAGTGGATTGAAAGAGGACTAAGTATGGAAGATAGTGGGGCAGCAATGGCAAGAGGTTTTAGCGGTTTTTCAGGAGGAACAGCAGAAATTTAATCCAAGGAATAACAAGCACACTAATGGAAGGACGAGGCAATGAGGCCTGACAATGGAAGTCAGGGATAGCATAAAAGCGAAAGAATGCAAAAGCATACAATGTGATGAAGATTAGTGGGAAGCCAGAGAATTGTAAAATCTTTAAAAACCAACAAAGGACAACTAAAAAAAAAGGTGGGGAGAAGATGAAATAAGAGTGTAAGCAGGCAAGTAATATGAAAGAAGATTGTAAAACTTATTTTAGATAACAAAGGATAAGAGAGAGGCAAGAGTGGACATTGGACTACCTGGAAAATGAGGCTGGAAAAGCATTAAAGGGAAACAAAGAAATGGCAGACCACATCCCAGGGTTCTGAAGGAGTTAGCTAAGGAGATTGTGGAAGCATTGGAGGTGATCTTCCAAAAATAACTGGAGTCAGGGAGTGTCTCGGAGGAATGGCTAACATAACACGATGGTTAATAAGGGAGAGAGGCAGAAGATGGGAAATTATAGCTAGTTAGCCTGATCTCAGTTGTTGGTCAGATTGTAGAGTCCATTACTAAGAAAAAATTCCAAAGTACTTGGAAGTATATGGTAAATAGGGCTGAGTAAGCATAACCCTTATCAAGGTTGGGGAGGGTGGGTGGTTACACCTGACAAATCTATTTGAATTCTTTGAGGAGGTAACATGCAAATTAATCAAAGTAGAGCCAATTGGCTTGATCTATTTGATTTCCAGAAGGCTGCTGACAGGGTGCCGCACGGGAGGCCTAGATAAGATAAGAGCCTGTAGAGTTCGGAATGAGGTATTGGCATAGATAGACAATTAGTTGACTGGCAGAGGGCAGAGAGTGTGGGTAAAGAGGTCTTTTTTCAGGATGGCAGCTGGTGACCAGTGGAGTTCTGATGGGGTCAGTACTGGGATCACAACCATTCACTTTGTACATTAATAATCTGCTCATAGGAATTGAGGGCGTTATTGCTAAGCTTACACCTGACAAAGTTAGATGAGGGACGAGTAGTGTTGAGGAGGGTGGATGCTGCAGAAGGAGACAATAAGGACTACAGGCTCTGGAAACTAGAATCAGTAAGTGTAGAGCTGGAAAAGCACAACAGATCAGACAGCATCCGAAGAGCAAAAAAATCAATGTTTTGGGCCAAAACCCTTCAATGGAAGTCAGGGATCGCATAAAAGCAAAAGAATGCAAAAGCATACAAGTGAAGATTAATGGGAAGCCAGAGAATTGTAAATTCTTTAAAAACCAACAAAGGACAACTTTAAAAAAAAAGGTGGGGAGAAGATGAAATAAGAGGGTAAGCAAGCTAGCATGATCCCTTCGGATCAGCCTTTTCTGATGAAGGGTCTAGGCCTGAAACGTCAGCTTCTGTGCTCCTGAGATGCTGCTTGGCCTGCTGTGTTCATCCAGCTCCACACTTTCTCATCTCAGATTCTCCAACATCTGCAGTTCCCATTATCTCTGACCATTTAGAGCAGAGATAGGAGGAATTTATTCATCCAGAGGGTGGTGAATCAAGACTGTGGAAGGCCAGTCATTGACTGTATTTAAGGCAAGGGTAAAAAGGTTCCTGATTAGTAACAGCTTCAAAATTTACAGGGATAAGGCAGGAGAGTGGATATATCAACAATGATCAAATGACTGAGCAGTTTACATTGGCCAAATGACCTGATTGTACTCCAAAACCTTATGGCCTTACAGAGTATCTAATGTCAAATATTTTAATGAAGTTTCCCAAATCTAACTTTGAAAACCTGTCCCTTATTCGAATGTAGTTATCTTTGTTCAGATACAAGTTACAAGTTGAATGTTTATCTAATTAATTAAACTTCAAGATAAATGTTATGTCAGCCTTGCCCAGAGGCTCCTTTACAAAAGATTGTAAAATCAAACTTTTTTTATCAATACTGGATCTAAACTAATCTGATCTCTCGCTCTTCCTCAACGCGTTGCTTGAGAAAATTATCTTGAATATATTATTCATTCACTGTTACTGAAAGTTTAGCTTCTATACTCTTTAAGATGATTTAAATTCCGTGTGATTGTGGTATTATTCTGGCGACATGCACAGGCGAACACAGGGCTTAGATATAGGAGTAACCAATTAGTCCTTCTGCCTGCCTCACCACTCAAAAGGATAGAATTAGAATTAGGTTTTATTGTTATAGCTGCTCAAGTATCGTGAAACGTGTACAAAATTGCCATTACCAAGACCAAATTAGGTACAAATGTGCCTAGGAACAAAATCTTAGGTATAAATTAGAAAAATAAAGAAATAAAGTTAGAAGTTCAGCATTACAATACTTCTAAAGCAGAAAAAGAGGGAACAAAAAATAAAATCAGGCAGAGCAGATGAGTGTGTGCTGGGCTTCACCTTGAGTCTGGGAGTCTGTGCTGGGCTTCACCTCTAGGTTGGGGGTCTCTCGATTCCAAACTGAGCTTCACCTCAGGTCCATTGTGGCTCAACCCGTTGCCACCGACGCTGCCCATGGACAGCAGGCAAGGAGAAAGAAAAAAAATGAAAAGAGGGACAAAAAGAAGAAAAGAAACATTAGAGCAGAGAAGATTCAGCTCAGGAGCCCTACTCAACTGCCATCTTGCATACTTTGTCATAATGGCTAATCTGGTTGTGGTCTCAAGTCCACCTTTCTGTCTGTCCCAACAACTCTTAACCCCCCTTTCTGTCAATAATGTCAATATGTATTACTTACTATACCTGCAAACAAATGTTTGTAATTCTTATACTTGACCATCCAAATTCTGCAACTTTGCTCCATTTAAATACTATATCGATTTTCTATACTTCCCGAAATTGTGGACAAGTTCATATTTCAAAATTATATTCAGTTTGTTAATTTTTTTTGCCCATTCACCTAACCATTTTATACCTGTTTGCAGACTGTCTACTGTACTTTGACCACTTTCTTCCTATTTCTTTTGGAGTGTATTATTTGAATGGAAGTAAAGGTTGAAGTTTTTCTCATGGAGTCCATGTGATTTGTCAAAATGACCAAATGTAATGTTTGATGAAGGTCCACAAAATGTTGTTGAAGATACTTCTTACACTTCTTTGATAACTTTTCAAGCCATGGGTTAGACTTTCGAAACATCCCTAATATTGGTCTCTGGTTGACTCTTCTTCACATGATGCCGTTGAACATTATGTTACACTTTGGTTTTCCCTTCTCTATTGGACCATGCATATTTTAGCCCAATGTTCTCTTGTAGGATATAACTTGCACATAGAACGAAAGAATATACAAACAAAGAAAATAGGAGCTGGATTAGGCCATTTACTCCTTTGAGTCTGCCCCATCATTCAATATGATCATGGCTGATAATCTAACTCAGTAACGTGTCTCCACTTTTGTCTTCAAAGACATTAGATAACTTTAGCCTTAAAAACTACATCTAATTCCTTCTTGAAAGCATTCACATTTTGGCCTCAACTGTCTTCTGTGGCAGAGAATTCCATGGCCTCACAATGCCCTGGGTGAAGAAATTTATCCTCATCTCAGTCTTAAACAGTCAACTTCATATTCTTAAAATGGAATCCCTGATTCTGGGCTTTCCAGGTCATCAAGAACATTCTTCTTGCATGTACCCTGTTTAGCACTGGTAAGTGTAATATATTCCAATGACGTCAATTCCCCACCCACATCATTCCTCAATATGCCCGTGAATCTAGTCCTAACTAATCTATTCTTTCTTATTGCATCAGCCCTGCCATTCCATGTCACAAAATTCTGAGCACTGTTTTGTTGTGTGAGACAAGCCAAACTTCAAACAAAATTTAGATGATTGACTTACCCTGTTGATGGTTGTAATAGTGATTTTTGCATTCATGCAGCTGGCTCGCAAAAAAACGTGCTGAATTTATATCCATCACCTAATAGTGCATCAATCATTTGTCCATTGTGTTTGTCTAACGTGCTTTTCTGAAGGCTTGAACAGATATGGAGACAATGAGCAGCTTTCAACTCAGTTGGCTTTGATAAAATCACATCCCTTCATATCAACAACTGCCTAAAAATGGGTTAATTGTTTCAGCAGACTCTTGATGAAATGTGATTATATTACCTACAGTGTGGAGACAGGCCCTTCAACCCAACAAGTCCACACTGCCCCTTGAAGCATCCCACCCAGACCCATCCCCTATAACACACACACCCCTGAACACTGCAGGCAATTTAGCATGGCCAATCCACCTAACCTGCACGTCTGTGGACTGTGGGAGGAAACCGGAGCACCCAGAGGAAACCCATGCAGACATGGGGAGAATGTGCAAACTCCACACAGACAGTCACCTGAGGCTGGAATCGAACCCGGTCCCTGGTGCTGTGAGGCTGCGGTGCTAACCACTGAGCCACACCGCCACCTGAAAAGAGATTGGCTTTTCTCCCAGTAGATGATTTCTCAAGTCAAGCCTGTGTATTCTGAATAGAAAGTTAAGCTGATCTTCCAAAACCTGGAAAAGCTAAAGAATATTTTTGCAGTAACTAAGTCTGAAGAAGAGTCACTAGATCAAAAGAGTTAACAGTCTTCTCTCTACGGATGCTGCCAGACATGCTGAGTTTTTCCAGCAATATCTGATTGGCTTCCAACTTCCAGCACCTACAGCTCTTTAGGGTTTTTTGTTTGATTTTGTTTAGAATATTTGCAGTAATCATTATAAATAGACAAGTGTAATTTTTTCTTAATTCTTTGTTTCTCAAAGCAATAATGAGTTTTATTAACTTCATTTCCTTATCAACTATTCATTGAACCATGAGGTTCAGATTTACTATTTGTTTAAATTTACCCAAACTTTGTCAGAATGTCAACAGATTGCCAATCCACGCTAAAGTGTTTGTTTTTCCAATGTAGTCTGAGTTACTTTTTGTTTTTGGCTTCTCTTTTACTTTATTTATATTTTATGGACACTTCAAAAGCAGCAAGTTTATACATGTGTGAAGCATTCCTGCCAAAACAGGCGTCAAAATATGAAGACGCTTTTGATAAGCAACTGGGAAAGCATTTCTTACAAACAAAATGCCTTGTCAGCTGGGATTGAATGCTGCCAATGGAAATAGATCCTGATTTGCAATACAAGGCATTAACCTGCCTATTGTTCAAACAAAATTTTGCAACTCCCTATTTAGCAACATCCTTACTGTACCTTTAAGGAATGCAATGGTTCAAGATGTTGGTTCACTATCAACTTCTCAAATACATAAATAGGAATGTGTTATAAATGTTGGCTTTTGTAACATTGCTCACAACCCGTATTTACATTTTCTTAAGAAAAGCTGACCTGAAAATGTAATTACTGTTTAATTATAATTTAATAATGATCCTTCAGATAATATACTAGTCTAGTTGTAGAGAATACGTTGAGGGAAAGGGTCTGATTGAATTTATGGGATGAGATTTCAAAAACTCATTTATATTGGGGGCAGGATTAAAAACAGAGGATACAGTACTCTAAAAGTATCGCCCATTGCTGCAGTTCTTCTGCATTTCTATGTAACATTAAAGGTCAAGTCTGATTAAATAGACTTTTGGTGCAGGGCTCAAATATCACAATAATATAACTAGTTTTGAAAGATGCTCGGATCTAGGAATGTCAATTGCTTGGTTTCATGAGAAATGGAAATTATTTCAAGAGCACATTTATCTGCTTTTGCCCTGTTGACATATGCAAGAGTCAATTTGAAATTTCATCCTCCAAGCACTTTATACAATCTGCCTCTAAACTGTTAATGGATGAAAACTCCTTGCTATTCCAAGCAACAAAAGTATAGTTGTTTGCATTCAGAATGTTTGTTGGTGTCAGTATCTCAACAAACATTATTACCGATTATTCAGATATGCACTTCAGTGAACATAAGAGCAGAAGAAAATATGTGGGTCGCCAAGCCTCACCATTATTCACTATAATTATGAATGATTTTCTTCTTCAATTCCATTTTCTTACCCATTCCCATTTCCTTTAATGCCAAAAATGTCTATCTTAGCCCTAAATTTTCTTAACTATAGGGAATCCACAACAATGAGTCAAGAATTCCAAAGATTTTCAATCCTTTCGGTGAAGACATTTCTCTTCATCTCAGTCCTAAATTGTTGAGAACAATCATATTTACCTCAATATTTTCATATCCAATTATTTTGCCTCTTATTTTCTCCATTCTGACTTTTTAAATGGTTCTTTCATAGGATGTGGCCGCTGTTGGCCAATGTCCTTTGAAAGATGGTCGTAGGGCACTTTCTTGGATTACTGCAGTCCACATAATTTCAGTTTACCCATAGTGTTGTTGGAGAGGGATTTTGACCTGGGAAAAGTGAAGGAATTATAACAGAGCTCCAAATTAGACTGATGTGTGTCTTGCACAGGAACTTGCAGGTCATATTTTTTCCATGCATCTGCTGTCCTTTTTCTTCTAGATGACAGAGGCCACAGATTTGAAAGGTGCTGTCAAAGAAGCCTTAGAGATTCACTGTCATGCATCTTATAGCTGCCTTTTGTCACTTTACATTGATTTTGAAGGAAGTAAATATTGAAGGTTTTGAATACTGTGCCAATCAAATGTGTTGCTTTGTCCTGATGATGGCAAACATCTTGAGTGTTGTTGGAGCTGCACTCATACAGGCAGATAGTCTCACACACTCCTGATTTGTGCCTCGTGGATGGTGAATAGGCTTTGGGGAATTGGGTCTTGAGTTACTCATCTTCAAGATACTGAGCCTCTGATCTGCTATTATAGCATTTATCTGGTTAGTTCTGTTTCTGATCAATGGCAAACCTAGAATAATGACAGGGAGGGATTCAGTGCAGTAGTGCTCATGCCATTGACTTTCATGACACAATGGCTGTGGTCTTTCTTGTTGGAAATGGCCATTGCCAGTACTTGTAACTTGCTATTTAATCAACTCAAGCTTGGAATTTGGCCTGATCTTTCTGCAACTTTCTTTGTTACTGCCTTTCATCATTATTATCCAAAATAAATAATTATCTTCCTTTGGCTATTTTCTTAATTTTTAACTTCTGATTTTTACCCTCGAGGAGTTCATGGAATTGGGACAAAAACCTGATGCACCTTGCCTTTCTGTTTGTCTTTCTTCCATACATGAATCAACAAAAGATTATATTAAACAACATAACCACATAACATCAGTTGTGGATGGGACACCAGACCCAACATGTTAACTCTGATTTCTCAGATACTGCCAGACCTGCTGAGGTTTTCCCAGTAACTTCTGTTTTTGTTTAACATTTACTTGATTTGTACTGAAGTCAAATTCATTATATATATAAAATGATTAAGCTATGTTTGACAGCAAAATAGTAAAACAGTGCATACAATTGTTCTAATCGACAGTTTGCCTAATACAAATGTATTAACATGGAAGTATTCAGGGTACAGCATTTATATAATTCATTTACTTGTATATTGTAAATACACCAAGATTTATGTTGAACAGCTGTTCACAAGATTGCTTACTTATTACCTCTTGCATGCATTCAGAAATAAAAATTATTTTCCAAAAGCTAACAGATTGTCAAATATTAATAATTGATAACAAAAATACTGGTGCATAATTCCATGTCTTGACATTAATTAGTTATCACTGAAAATGATTCTTATACTCAGGTAGAAAGTTCTCAAAGGGTAAAAGCAAATTTCACCCTTTACAGCTAAGCTTTATACAAGTTTACCAAACAATTAATTTGACTGATGTTGAGAGTGTTTTTCCTGTCATTTCCATGAGAGAATTTTCCTGATGTGCAGGGTAATGTAATGAAAAAAGTGATTTGTATGATTGAGGCAGATCCTTTAAATTTCCAAAAGGGTGGAGGAGCTAGGTATCTGATAATCACAGTTCCAGCATACACAAGAAAGTGAAGAAAGAATGCACAATTACAGGTTCCTGTCTCATTTCCTAACAATGTGGCCCAAAAAGACACTGAAAAAAAGTGGTGAGCATATGTTTGGAGTCCAGAGTTAGCAAGGCTTCCAGATTATCTGCAAGTCTCCTGGGGTGGAAGAAGAAGGGGTGCAAATTAAAATTGAGATTTATTTCAAAAAATAATACACCAGGATATATTAAGGTAGGTCTTTGGGACCTGATAGTCTACATTCCAGAGCCTTAAGGAGGTGGCTGTAGAGACAGTCAATGCATTAGTAATTGCCTTCAAAGTGACATAGATTCTGGAATGATTTCTACAGATTGGAAACTTGCAAATACCAGGGAACCACAGACTCACCAGCCTTGCATTAATAGTAAGGAAAATACTAGCATCCATCAAAAAGAATATGTTAAATGGTCATTTGAAAAAAAAAAATCAGCATGTATTTGTGAAAGGGAAACAATGTTTGACAAATTGTGGGATTTTTCAGGATGAGAGATTGATCAGCAAAATTAAATCATATGGTACAGGAGAAAACGTACTGACATAGATTAAGAATTGGCAAACAGAATATCCCTTTGCAAATTGAGCCTGGATGAGGAGCCAGAATCAGTAAGAATTCACCAGGAACAGTGTTAATTTCTGCTCCAGGTAATGACCTGAGTTCAGATATCCCACTGGTGCCAAAGTTCAAAGACAACAAAGAATAAACTGGAATAATTAGCTGTGTCTGAGTCCACAACAGAAAGCCAAGAGGCTCTGCATTTGGACAATTGAACAAGGTTCACTAAAACTTAGAAACCTCTGGCAGATGTGAAATTTAACCAAAAGCACCATGTGGCAGCAAAAGTCCAGAAATGGCACCTGAAAGATGCTGCATAAGAAAGACCTCTCTGGCACCAACCGCATAAGCACCAGAGACAAATCTGACAATAAGTGAGAGCATTTGTGCAAAATCATTCCAGCAACCAAGAAACTACAAGGCAGGTGAATTCCTATAAGCAACCTTGAAGGACAGCTAAGGAGCATCCAGGAGACTAAGTATCAGGCATGTACAGAACATTTAGTCCCCAAGGAGAATTTAGGCACAAAGAACACCACAAAGAATAGAAGAGCCTGTCACACCATGCACATGCAGGTCTAAAAAAATCCCAGTCACGCTCACAGGGCAACAACCAGGAGAAAAGAATGAATAGATCTTCCCATCAATTAGAGGTGAACAAGACTTTACATGACAGAACATTTGGCTCAATAAAAAAAGAATGGCCAACATCTTTGGGATCTCTTAAGAAGGAAATAATCACCTAACATTGGTCATATGGGACGTTCTCGAACCTAGTTGTTCCTATAGCCTTGCTACAAGAAGTTTGATGGGGAGGGAAATGAGATACAGATTAATAACAGATATGTAAACATTGCTTATGATAAATGTAGATGCATATAGACATGATTGAGAGAAATATGTAAATATGTTCATGATGGAACAGGAAAATTACATCAGGGAAGTCGTATTATAAAGCAGTAGCCATGAATAGGACAGCTGTTGACATTACAGAAGGTGTCAGTGCACTCGACTCTCGATGCGTAGAAGGACATATTCTATGATAAACACTAATGGGTATCTCTCTGCTCTGTACAATAGGCATATTCCCCCAAATGGATATGTTTACCAACATCTGCTTCACACCTATTCCTGAGCACATTTCCCTTTTATTCATTCATGAGATGAGGGTGTTGCTCCCTAGGCCAGCATTTATTGCTCATCCCTAACTGGCCTGAGGACAGGTAAGAGTCAACACTTTGCCTGGGCTCTGGAGTCTTAGGTAGGCCAGACTGGGTAAAGATGGCAGTCTCCTTCCTGAAAGAGCATTCATGAACTAGATGGGGTTTTGCTGCTAATTGGCAAGGTGTCAAGGTCATTATTAGACTCTTAATTCCACTTTTATTTTTACATTGAATTCAAACTCCACCACTCATGACGGAGGTATTCAAACCCAGGTCCCAGAAATTAACTGGTTCTCTGGATTAACAGTCCAATGATAATATCACTAACCCATCACCTCTCCAACATACAATAGCATGAGTCCCCTTGCTGATTATTCATTATTTTTATTTTTATTCCTTTATCAATTTTGGTTTAGAGCTGTGAACAAGAAACTGTAAGCTAAAGATAACTTTTGGGCTGTGGCTAATAGCTGATCTTAAAAGGAAAACAGACCTGACAAGATTTTGAGAGGACAGCCCTAGAAGTTAGTTGAAGGTTGGTCTTCATCAAAAAAAATGTTCTGTAGATGCTTCATCACTAAGGAAGAGCATTGTGTTTAACCAAGTAGCAGAAATTGGCTATTAACAAGGTTGGTACCTGGAAATTGCTTCCAGAAAATCTGGAAAAGACCTTATGTTTAAGCTCATGGCAGATGTTGAATGGTAACTGGTGTGACAATACTATGGCTTTAAGAGGCCCATTTTGTCCTGGAGTTTTTTTTGGGGGGGAAGAAAGGTTCAGAAAGAGGTATTAAGCTATATTCCCCAAAGCCAATAAAGTAAACAGCTTGTGATGCCTTGTTTTTTTTAAAAGTTGGAACAATGGAAGCACCCTGAATGGGTAGGGTTATGGTCCCACAGAACCAGGATTTATTTTTAGTTTTAGCCTTCAGTATCAGTTGTTGGGGCCTGGAATCTGGATGTGGAAGCTTTTATTCCTCTCTGAGGTAAAGCTAAAAGCTGGGATTCTCTTTCTGCAGCTAGAATTGCATGTGAGACAATCTGTTTTACTGAATTTGCCTTTACCATGGGTGTGTTTGTGGGATTGAAACAGTTAATTTGTAGTAGTTAATTAATATATATGTATTATATGTTATTTTATTAAGTATTTGGTAGAATAACAGTTAAACCAATTATTTTCTTTTATTTTTATTTTCCCTGTATTTTAATTATAATGTATGATTAAAGCTGATGAGGGTCGAGCTGTGGATGTGGTGTATATGGACTTCAGTAAGGCATTTGATAAGGTTCCCCATGGTAGGCTCATTCAGAAGGTCAGGAGGAATGGGATACAGGGGAACTTAGCTGCCTGGATACAGAATTGGCTGGCCAGCAGAAGGCATGGAGTGGTAGTAGAAGGAAAATATTCTGCCTGGAAGTCAGTGGTGAGTCGTGTTCCACAGGGCTCTGTCCTTGGGCCTCTACTGTTTGTAATTTTTATTAATGACTTGGATGAGGGGATTGAAGGATGGGTCAGCAAGTTTGCAGACGACACAAAGGTTGGAGGCGTCGTTGACAGTATAGAGGGCTGTTGTAGGCTGCAGCGGGACATTGATAGGATGCAGAGATGGGCTGAGAGGTGGCAGATGGAGTTCAACCTGGATAAATGTGAGGTGATGCATTTTGGAAGGTCAAATTTGAAAGCTGAGTACAGGATTAAGGATAAGATTCTTGGCAGTGTGGAGGAATAGAGGGATCTTGGTGTGCAGATACATAGATCCCTTAAAATGGCCACCCAAGTGGACAGGGTTGTTAAGAAAGTATATGGTGTTTTGGCTTTCATTAACAGGGGGATTGAGTTTAAGAGTCGTGAGATCTTGCTGCAGCTCTATAAAACTTTGGTTAGACCGCACTTGGAATACTGCGTCCAGTTCTGGTCGCCCTATTATAGGAAAGATGTGGATGCTTTGGAGAGGGTTCAGAGGAGGTTTACCAGGATGCTGTCTGGACTGGAGAGCTTATCTTATGAAGAGAGGTTGACTGAGCTCGGACTTTTTTCATTGGAGAAAAGGAGGAGGAGAGGGGACCTAATTGAGGTGTACAAGATAATGAGAGGCATAGATAGAGTTGATAGCCAGAGACTATTTCCCAGGGCAGAAATGGCTAACACGAGGGGTCATAGTTTTAAGCTGGTTGGAGGAAAGTATAGAGGGGATGTCAGAGGCGGGTTCTTTACACAGAGAGTTGTGAGAGCATGGAATGCATTGCCAGCAGCAGTTGTGGAAGCAAGGTCATTGGGGTCATTTAAGAGACTGCTGGACATGCATATGGTCACAGAAATTTGAGGGTGCATACATGAGGATCAATGGTCGGCACAACATCGTGGGCTGAAGGGCCTGTTCTGTGCTGTACTGTTCTATGTTCTATGTTCTATGGTGTATTTTGTTTCAAGCTTGGTGATTTGGCCAGTTGAAGCCTGGAATACAATGCCTTGCACTCTAAAATAAGAAAAAGTTAGAGTCTGTACTACAATCTTAATATATTTTAAGGGTGTTTGGTCAGGTCCATCACACTGGGACCTCATGGAGGAGATGGTCAGACTGTTTGTCAGGAAGTGGTGAGAGTTTGTATTGGGTTTTGGACTGTCCTTTCTGTGGGAAAGGGTCTGGCTATTGATGCAATAGCATGGTGATTAATTGAGCCTTTATCTGAGTGAACTGTATTGATAACCTTGATCGACATCTTTATGAAATCAACCAAGAAACCATCATCTATGCTTTGAAACAATGCATTGTTACATCCATTTTAAGTAATCTGGATTTATTATTTTCTTTCATTGATCCCTTAATTGTGTTTGCTGTCTGTCAGTTCTCCGTTTGAATCATACTGGAGGCAAAGGATTTTATCGACTCATAGAATCATACAGCATGGAAACATATCCTTCAGTCCAACTAAGCCATGCCGACCATGTTCCCAAAATAAAATAGTCCCATTTGCCTGCATTTGGTCCATATCCCTCCAAATCTTTCCTATTCATGCACTCAGCCAAATGTCTTTTAAGTGTTGTACCTGTATCACTTTGTCTGGAAAGTATTTCCACACATGAACCAGTCTAAAAAAGTTGCCTCGCATGTCCTTTTTTAAATCTTTCTCCTCTCTCCTTAAAAATACACCCTCTTGTTTTGAACTTCCCCAAATTTGGGAAAAGGCACTTGCTATTCAACTTGTCTACGCTCCTCAATATTATATAAAGCTCTATAAAGTCACCCCTCAGTCTCCTGTGCTCTAGAGAAAAAGACCCAGCCTGCCCAACCTATTTTTATAACTCATACCCCTCATTCCTGCGACATCCTTGTACATCTTTACTGAACCATTGCCAATTCAATAATAACCTTCCTATCACAGGGCAACACAGTACTCCAGAAGAGAATTCATCAATGTCCTGGGACAACCACAGTATAATGCCCCAATGCCTATACTCAAAGTTCCTTGATAGCATAAAATAATAATTTTTCTGTTTAATTTTGTTTTACTAAAGTTATCATATTTTTAATAAGTGGCAAAATCTTTTGATTAAGCTGCAAATTGATGCTGAGAATTGATTATTTGCAAAGTATGAGATTAGTTGTTCAAAATGTCTGGGGTCGTCATTGAGTTTCTGAAGGTTTGTTTTCTACTGTGCTGTGAATAAAAAAGGGATGATTTGGTTTGGCTAAGAAAATAAAGTGTGAAGCTGGATGAACACAGCAGACTAAGCAGCATCTCAGGAGCGCAAAAGCTGACGTTTTGGGCTATTTGTCTCTGCGCTGTGACAATAAACTTACTTACTTTCGCCCTTGATTTCTGACTTAAATTAGAACTGATTCTTACATTTCCAAGTTTACGTGGTATATTATGATGGTTCATGAAAAGATTTCCATGAAGCACATCAACTCTTTTCATGGTAGTCTTTACTAAATAATTTATTTCTGTCAGAAAGTTTCTAAATTTGTGCCTGTTCTGTCCATTTTTAATTGTTCTACTTGATCAGTAATGAATGATTCATTGTTTTTGAGTAGAAGTGAAGTTATAACCAATTAAATTCAAGTTGGAATGATTGGTTCTTTGAGGCATTAAGGAGGAAATAAATGGGGATAGGCAGTTACTTTTATTTAACTTCAACTCTTCTGCTTTATCTCCTTTTTATCTGTGCAGTTTCTGTCTGCAATAGAAATGTAATACGTTCCTCATCAACATTCGCACACTTCCCCTTCAGAAAATATTGAGCATTCCTGTATGTGAGATTATCGAGAACATAAAAGCAACAACGCTTCTTGAGTTACTGTGCTGTAGGGTTATCCTGGCTCAAAAGTGTCTTGAAAGTCTTGGTGGTCTCTCTGTGGAAATTCTTCGCATTTCATTGGTGGTTTCATTTTGTTTTTGACACTCTGCCTGCAGACAAATTTGTGGAGTTATAAGTTATGATGGAAGACATATACCTGATCAATGGAAGACATATACCTGATCAATCATCAATCATGATCTATGATTTTGAGTCATTAAAACTAGTGAATTGAAAGTCTCTCTGATCAATATGATTGAACTTTTTTTTTAAAATCTGTTCTGACAGTTACACTCATTTCACTGCAGACTATGGCATTAGCGAAGGAACAGTGGAAATTTGCTTTTGAAAGAGAGAAAGATATTTTGAAACGACAGAAAAAGCATTTTAATGAAACACTTCAATCACCTATAGATAGCAAAGACATTTCATGTGGATTAGAATCAGATTTGGTAATGATTTTGTGAGCCCAGTAAATCAGGGAATTCACAAGAAGGTGCTGCTAATTTTATCTGATATTCTTAAATAATAGAGGCACTTAGCTGAATGTTGTAGTCACGGCCACTGGGGTCCAAAACTTCAGAATAATTCTGTGGAAAATGAGAAAGGATTGAGAAATTCCAAACCCAAATGTATAACTTAAAAAGAAAAATTAAAATCAACAAGGAAATAACATCAACAAGTTGATTCTGAGAAGCCATTGAATAACAGTTTTGCTCCCTGTCTCAAAAGAAAAGCATACTGCCCCTAGAGGCAGTCCAGAGAAGGTTCACTAGGTGGATCCTTTAGATGAACAGATTATCTTATGAGGAGATACTGGGCCTGTGCTCATCGAAGAATGAGAGATGACTTATTAAAGCACAGGAGATTTTTAGGGACGTGAGAATAATTGAAGAAAGGCTTATTTGGTGGGAGAGTCCAGATCCACTAGCCATAAACTCAGAGTATGGGGTTGGCCATTTAAAACAGATGAAGATAAATTTTGTGTCTCAGATGATGATGTATCTGTGGAATTCTTCACCACAGAGGGCTGCAGAGTTGGGCCCGGTAAGTATACTTAAAGTTGAGACAGATTTTTAATCTGCATGGATATTGCGCATTAGGAAGAAAAGACAAGGAAGTGGAGTTGAGGATTATCACATCAGCCGTAAGCCCATTGAATAGCAGAGCAGCCTTAATGGACTGAATGGTCGACTTCAGTTCCAATTCAGTTCTAATTTTTTGAAACAAACTGTTCAGATATATTATTCCACATTGCTGGTGAAAATTGAACTTGAGCCCAGGTCTCCTAGTTCAGCGGTAGGGACACTAACATTACCCCACAAGAGTCCCTATTTCTGCTCCCATATTTCCTAATCAACCTTTCCGAGATATTACTTAGGACTTGAGCCCAGGTCACCTTGGTTTACTGAGATAACAAGGTATAGAGCTGGATGAACACAACGGGCCAAGCAGCATCAGAGGAGCAGGAAAGCTGACATTCCGGGCCTAGACCCTTCTTCAGAAAATGCCTATATTACTTCTGCTCCTGGATACTTTAAATCATAGAATCATAGAATTTTACAGTACAGAAGGAGACCTTTCAACCCATTGTGTGCGCACTGGCTCCTGAATAGCTCCCCAGTTACTCCACAGCCCAGTTCTATCGCCATTACCCTCTAAATTCATCATTTTCAAATATATTCCCAGGTCTCTTTTGAAAACTTCAACAGAATCTACATCCACCACTTTCCCATACAGGGTGTTCCATATCCTAACAACTCTCTGAGTAAGGATGTTTCTCCACACCTCATTCCTAGCTGTGTTACTGACAATCTTGGTGTACCAGCCAGTAAAATCAGAATATCCTCTTTACCTTGTCAAAATTATTCATAATTTTGAACACCTCAATAAAGTCAGCTCTTAATCTTCTCTGCTCCAGGGAGTATAAACACAATTTATCTAATCTTTGCTTGTATCTAAAATCCTTCAATCCTGACATCATTCTAGTAAATCTCTTTTACACTGACTCCGGGGATTTAATGCCCTTTCTTAATAACTTGCTCAGAACTGAACACAACATTCCAAATGTGCTTGAATCAAAGATTCGGAGAAGTGTTTAACAACTGTTTTAAACTGTGTCGCCACCGCCAGAGAATTATGCACATGAACCTCAAGGTCCCTCTGCTTCTGTATTCTCCTCATAGTTGAGCCTATATTGTGCCCCTTTTCTCTGCATTGAAAATCATCGGCAATTTGTGCCCATTTGCCTAACCTGCCAATATCCTTATGAATTTGCTCAATGTCATCCTCACAATTCACTAATCTCCCTATCTTTGTATCATCTGTATATGTAGAGAATTTGTCCTCAACAAACATCTCCAAACCATTTATACAAATCAAAAAAAGCGAGGGTCCCAAAACTGACCACTGGGAAACACCACTTTCAACAGATCTCCAATCTGAGTATCGCCTATCTATATCTACCCTCTGTTTCCTATCTTTCATCTAACTTCCAATCCAGGTTGCCAAAGACCCATCAATCCCAAACATTTCTAATTTGCTCTTCAATTTGCCATGTGGCACCTTCACAAATGCTTTCTGAATTTCCAAAAATACACCATTCACAACGCTATTTTCATCCACTGCACCTTGACAAGAAACTGGATTAAATTAGTCAGAACTGACCTGCCATTAACAAAGCCATGTTGACTGAATAGTATTAACTTATATTTTTCTAAGACTATATTTACCTTATCTCGTATATTGGCCTTCATAAGTTTTCCCACTAATGACATTTTGCTGATATGTCTGTAGTTTGCTGAATTGTCCTTTGCCACTTTATTAAACAATGAGATGCATGGGACCCATGGTGATTTGGCCACTTGGATTCAGAATTGGTTTTCCCATAGAAGGCAGAGGGTAGTGATGGATGGGTATTTTTCTGGTTGGAGGTCTGTGACCATTGGTGTTCCGCAGGCACCTCTACTGGGACCTCTGCTGTTTGTGATATTTATGTGTGACTTAGATGAAAATCTGGATAGGTGAGTCAGTAAGTTTGCAAATGATACAAAGATTGATGGCACATCCCTCACCTTCCTGGACCTCTCAGTCTCCATCTCAGGCAACCAGCTTGTAACTGATGTCCATTTCAAGCCCACCGACTCCCACAGCTACCTAGAATACACCTCCTCCCACCCACCCTCCTGCAAAAATTCCATTCCCTATTCCCAATTCCTCCGCCGCATCTGCTCCCACGATGAGGCATTCCACTCCCGCACATCCCAGATGTCCAAGTTCTTCAAGGACCGCAACTTTCCCCCCACAGTGGTCGAGAATGTTCTTGACCGCGTCTCCCGCATTTCCCGCAACACATCCCTCACACCCCGCCCCCGCCACAACCGCCCAAAGAGGATCCGCCTCGTTCTCACACACCACCTCACCAACCTGCGGATACAACGCATCATCCTCTGACACTTCCGCCATCTACAATCCGACCCCACCACCCAAGACATTTTTCCATCCCCACCCCTGTCTGCTTTCCGGAGAGACCACTCTCTCCGTGACTCCCTTGTTCGCTCCACACTGCCCTCCAACCCCACCACACCCAGCACCTTCCCCTGCAACCGCAGGAAATGCTACACTTGCCCCCACACCTCCTCCCTCACCCCTATCCCAGGCCCCAAGATGACTTTCCACATTAAGCAGAGGGCTCTCTGATGAAGGGTCTAGGCCCGAAACGTCAGCTTTTGTGCTCCTGAGATGCTGCTTGGCCTGCTGTGTTCATCCAGCCTCACATTTCATTATCTTGGATTCTCCAGCATCTGCAGTTCCCATTATCAAAGATTGATGGAATTGTGGATAGTGTAGAAGGTTGTCAAATGGTACAGCGGGATATAGATCAGTTGCAAATATGGATGCAGAAATGGCACATGGACTTTTTTCCAATTAAGTGGGAGATGCTGCACTTTGGGAGATCAATTTGGGAGACAGTTAATGGCAGGGCCTCTGAGCAACAGAGGGATCTTGGGATTCAAGTCCATCGGTCCCTAAAAGTGGCCACTGACATAAATAGAGTGTTAAAGAAGGTGTATGGCATGCTTATCTTTATTGGACGGGGAATTGAGTACAAGAGCCAGGATGTCATGTTGCAGAATTATAAGATTTTGGTAAGGCTGTACTTAGAGTATTGCATTCAATTCTGGTTGCGATATCACAGGAAGAATGTGAAAGCTTTCGAGGGGGTGCAGAAGAGGTTTGCCAAGATGCTGCCTGAGTTAGAGGATAAGAGCTGTGCGGAGGGGCTAGAAAAACTCAGGTTGTTTTCTCTGGACTGGTAGATTCTGAAGGGAGACTCTATAGAAGTCTATAACACTACAGGGTTGATGGTGAGAATAGTTACCCCAGTGGTGAAATGTCTAAAACTCGGGGTCAGGCATTTGTGGTGAAAGGGGGAAAGTTCAAAGAAGATGTTATGGGCAATTTTTTTACACAGAGAGTGGAAGGAGTCTGAAACATGCTGCAATGGATAATGATGGAGGCAAATACGATAAGGGTGTTTTAGGGACTTGTAGTTAAGCACACGAATAATCAAGGACTGGAAGGATATGGGCCAAGGGCAGGCAGAAGGGGTGAGTTTACTTTGGTGTCATTTTCGGCACACTGTCATGGGCAGAAAGGCCTGTTCCTGTGCTATATTTTTCTAAAGTCTATGTTAACTGCATCACATTTATAAACTACCAGACTGCTGGGACTAATCCTGTGCTCAGAGATTCCTGAAAATTTTCTATCAATGGCTCTGCAATTTGCTCACTTTCCTCTCTCAGCAATCTGGGCCTAGCAACTTCTCTATCTCAAGTGCTGCCAACTTTTTTAGCACCCCTTCTTTATCTTACATTTAACTCTGCAGCACTTATCTGGTTGTCTGACAGGTGGCTACAATGTCATATCAATCCAGTCGACTGTAAAATGCCCTCTGAATTGGCTTAGCAAATTACTCAGTTCAAAGGCACTAAGGATGGGCAACATTAATTGGCCTCGCGTGGCATACCTGCATTCAATTAAACAATAAATTGATGGAGAAGAAAGATCAAGCCTAGTGCAAGTGGACAGTGGTTCATTGGTTGGGATTTTCCCAGCCCAGGTTTTTTCCAGAAAGTAGGATGTGCCAGGTTTCTGCTAATGTGGTTCCCCACATCAGGCACATGTTCACCTGCACATCTGCTAATGTGGTATACTGCATCCGCTGTTCCCGTTGTGGCCCCTTCTACATTGGGGAAACCAAGTGGAGGCTTAGGAACTGCTTTGCAGAACACCTGTGCTAGGTTTGCACTAAACAATTGCACCTCCCAGTCGCAAACCATTTCAACTCCGCCTCCCATTCCTCAGACGACGTGTCCATCCTGGGCCTCCTGCAGTGTCACAACGATGCTACCCAAAGGTTGCAGGAACAGTAACTCATATTCCGCTTGGGAACCTGGCAGCCTAATGGTATCAATGTGGACTTCACAAGCTTCAAAATCTCCCATCCCACTACCGCATCCCAAAACCAGCCCAGCTCATCCCCGCCTCCCTAACCTGTCATTCCTCCCACCTATTCCCTCCTCCCACCTCAAGCCCTATCCCTATTTCCTCCCTACTAACCTCATCCCGCCCTCTTGACCTGTCCGTCCTCCCTGGACTGACCTATTTCCCACCTACACTCACCTTTACTGGCTCCATCCTCGCCTCTTTGACCTGTCTGTCTCCTCTCCACCCATCTTCTCCTCTATCCATCTTCTATCCGCCTCCCCCTCTCTCCCTATTTATTTCATAACCCCCTTCCCCATTTCTGAAGAAGGGTCTTGGCCCAAAACGTCAACTTCCTTGCTCCTCTGATGCTGCTTGGCCTGCTGGGTTCATCCAGCTCGACAACTTATTATCTCTGTGCCAGGTTGGGATGGTTCCCCAGAGGAAATTCTCCAAAGGAAACTATTAGCAACAACAGCAAACTCCAATAAACAAAAACACCAACGCACACCCACATACACCACTGAAGTGGAATGAAAAATAATCTTTCGTCACACAAAATGCCTTTTGAAACTTGCAAATTTATTAATTGTTAAAAATGATCTTTCTATTGGTCATCAGTGAGTTCAGATCTCATGGTGTGTGTATAAGGGTGAGGCAATCGCCTTGTGATATTATCACTGGACTGTTAATCCAGAGGCCAGATAATGTTCTGGGGACCTGGGTTTGAATCCCACCACGGCACATGGTGGAATTTGAATTCAATAAATATTTGGGATTAAGAATCTAATGATGACCGTGAGTCAATTTTCAGAACAACCCATCTGGTTCACTAATGTCCTTTAGGGAAGGAAACTGCCATTCTTACCCGGTCTGGCCTACGTGTGATTCCAGGCTCACAGCAATATAGTTGACTCCTAACCATCCTCTGGGCAATTGGGGATGGATGATAAATGCTGCCGAGCCTGCAAAGCTCTCATCCCACGAATGAATAAAAGAAAAACAATGTACCTGCCTCTTCTCACGATTGGTGGATGTGAAATGATTCCTCACACAAACAGAGATGGACAGCCTTTTCAAACATTTTCCCAGCTGCAGGCATTTTGCCAGCAACAGAGTGATTCACCATCTCATGGGATGGCACATAGCTTCATGGAGAAGATTTGAGGCATTGGTAATCATTACAACTTCTGAGTCCATGGCATGAATGTACCTCTATCCTCTTCTGACCGATGAAGGTTCCAACACATGCCACTTAAATTTTCTTAGGTATTTTCATACCTGTTGTACTGGTACATTAATTAATTTATACATCTTACCTTTCTTACATTTTTATTTGCATATTTATTTCATTTTATTTCTTTTCACTATCAAGGCTGCATACCTGAAATATCCTCTCAAACTAAGATGAACATTTCTGAACATTTTCACCATGTTATAATTTCAGTTCAGATTTCCATATATTTCCATTTGTTTTCCAAAAAAAATTGTATTCTGTACAATGTTGATCATATTTGTTTATAGTTGCCATCATAGCTTTCATTGCTGGCTGCACATTCACTCAGCTCTTTGCTGAATATTGGCTTTTGCAGAGAGCCTGGCACATGTTGCAGTGAGAGAAGAAATGCTTCTAATCTCCGACCTGATTTCTAGCTTATCGGGTTTTTGTTTATTTTTCATGTGAGCACAGGAAGTGCCTTATGGTTCCATGTAATATCCACACTGTTTTAGCATTCTGAATTTGTGGAATGTTTGCTGGTTCAGCACTATATTTCTTCTTTTTTCTTTTTTTAATTTTTTGATTCCTTTCGAATAAAATATCAGAAGGTCCTCATTATATGCAATCAATCTGTTCCATCAGATTACTGCTTAGTTAGTGATGATGACAATCAAATCCCATGAAATTCTGTGCATGGGCACACTTTAAAAGCCTCTGCACTAATTTTATCTACACTTAGCAATGGGATGACACTCTGTTATGTCCGATGCCCCGTGGTGTGATGGAAGTTAGGATTGTTTTTTTTTTAAACTACCTTCTTTTTTCCTACTCTGTCGAGATCTTATACATATTTCATGCTTCAATTACAGTTTACTTCTGGTGATTTTGCAGGCAATATTCATCTCTTTTTGGATTCTAATACTTTCTTCATACTTCAATTGCAGTTGATGTTCACACACAATATTCATCTGCTTGTGATTATGCAAAAGAATTCTCAAAATATACTGATGGCAAAATGCAGTGAAATATTATTGAGAAGCTAAAGCTCAATAAATTGTCAGAAAATATCTATGACCGTTTTGACCCCTTTTGCAAAAGGAATTGATTTCAAACTGCCCAAACTGTTACATAGAAAACACAAGGCCTTAAGCTTTCTGTTCTGAATTAGGAATCCCAGCTTCTATAACATGAACAAAAAACAGTACTGCAAAGGAATTGGCCCTTCAGCACACCAATACTGTACCAAAACAAATGCTTTTCTATACTAAAAACGCTTTGCCTCAATATGGTCTGTATCCCTCTATTCCCTGCCTATTCATCTATCTGTGAAGCTGCCTCTTAAACTTTGCTGGAGTATCTGCCTCCTCCACTTCCTGTGGCAGAACATTCTAAGCATTCATCATCCTCTATGTTAAGAAAAATTTGCATCTCACAGCTACTTTCAATTTACCCCCTTTTATCTGAAACCCCTAGTAATTTACATTTCTACCCTGGGAGAAAGACTCAGACTATCCATTATATCCAAGCCTCTCAAATTTCTGTAAATTTCCATAAGGTTAGCCCCACAACCTTTGATGATCAAGTGAAAGCAAATCAAGTTTGTCCAAACTCTCCTTAAAGCTCCAAAACTGGCAACCTCCTGGTAAACCCTTTCTGCACCCTTGCCACAGACTTCTGGTAGGGTGGTGACCAGACTGAACTATACATAATACTCCAAATGTGGCCTAATCAAAATGCTACACAGCTGCAACATGAT
The DNA here is from genome assembly GCF_030684315.1 of Stegostoma tigrinum. Classification (NCBI taxonomy): domain Eukaryota; kingdom Metazoa; phylum Chordata; class Chondrichthyes; order Orectolobiformes; family Stegostomatidae; genus Stegostoma; species Stegostoma tigrinum. Next base: position 69,179,525 of record NC_081355.1, on the reverse strand, counting down.
TTTCCAATTTTTTATACTTTATGCCCCAATGAATAAAGGAAAGCATGGGAATAATGGGAAGCCATTGCCTTGTCCTTCACAATGAACTTCCCTCACACTCCTCTCACTAACTGCCCTCAGTGATCCCATTCTCCTGAAATTCATTCTTGGTGTTCCAACGCTGAGCTTCAGCCTGGGGCCTCCTACAGTGCCCTCAGTGATCACAGCTTCGAGTGGCATTGCTGGAACTAGACTGCTGCTGGTTGTCGACTGGCAGACAGCTCTTCAATACAGGATTCCTAAAATGCTGCTGGAAATTAACCCTGGCTTAACCCCTAACTCTAACAGGAGCTTGCAGCCTGTCCAATTTGGATTGAATTCAGATGGGTCTGTGGACATGGCCTTGTTAGTGCTGTCACTAGTTCGACCAGCTGGTGGGTGCACTCACTGACTGCTGTCCTTCACCCTCTGCTCTAGTTATTCACATCTTGAAGGTTTTTACATTTTTGAACTGTTCCACCAATCCTCCCTCCCATGTTGAAAAAAAAAGTTATTTGCAAACTGACAAAATCAGTTTGTTTAATAGAATCATGTTGGCCATGATTCCAAAATAAAATGAAGTATGCACTTCTAGATTTAAGAAATCATGTAGTTACTGCTGGTAGAGTTATGTAAGCAAGGAGTTGCTTGTAGTGTTTGTGACCTAGAAATTAGTTGCATCACTTTGGGAGTACTCTGAGTAGTTACTGACAGAACACTGGAGTTATGTTTTTAGATTCACTTTGATGCTAACGTCAAGAACATTTTGTTATGACGAACAAATCAGTAAAAAGCAAGGCTGCATTTATCAGAGCAGGGAAGATTAAGGAGATTCAGCTAGAAGCCTTAGAAAATTATTTAAAGGTTTAAGAGGATTATTAGCACAAGGCAAAAGAAGAAGGTTATGGAAATGCATTCAAGCAAACGATTATTTGAATATGAAACATTATTATCCCAACAGTTATTTCAGCCACTTTAATCATGATTTTTCTGGAATTGCGCACTTATGTAAGGGGCAGAGGAAGCAATAATATAGGGGAAAAAAAACCAAGGAAGTTGAACCTCAGCACAATAGATAAGACTGGAGCTAGAGGTGGCACAAGCAGAGTGCAAAAAAGACATGCTGTTGTGCTTAAGTCATAATGTTATCAATTCTGTGCAGGTACATTTGGATTTTAACTTACATTTTTATTGAAAAAAGTAAAATTCTAAATGTCTAGATATTGCTTGCACCCTCTACACACACTTGGGTTTAATTCTAGATAAGAAGTATCTGAGTTTTTCTTCAGCCTATAATGTATGGGCTCTGCATTTGACAGAATTTTACATCTCAACACAATTTTGTTACGGTTGATTGAAAAGCTGATCAGTTTTATTTTAGACAAACATAGTGTAACCATATCTCATAACCTTCGGAAAATTGAACAAGAAGACAACATATAATCTCTGTTACCGATGTGAAGCTTTTACTACAACATGTTTATAGAACACTGCGTTGTTGCGATAACCCAGGGGTTCCTAATGTGGTTCAAGTTCCCATGTGGGGTTGCAAGTTAAAAGTTTGGTGTTGTGCTTTAAAGTCAGTAATGGCTGCTATGTTGTTTCGCCTTGTCCCCTCACTCTCACTAGTCTTCTGCTTCTGGTTCTCCCCTCCCCCCCCCCCAACCCCGGTTAAAGGCCTTTCCATTTCCCCCCACCCTACTCTCTGTTTTCACAAAGGGTCCGCAACAATTTTCAAGCCTCAAAATGGGTTGTCAGCAGGAAAAGGTTTGAGAAACGCTGCATTAAGCAGCTCATCTTGCTGATGTTTGCGCGTCGATAGATCCCTTCCTAAAACTACGGAATTTCATGTGTCCACAAGAAACATTGTTAATTCTTATTGTTAATTCTGTCATTAACAAAAGAAGTATGTCACTGGGTCAAAATCCTGGAATTCCTTCCCTGTGGTCATCATAGGTCAACCTCTAGCACCTATGGATTGAAGTCGTTCAAGAAAGCATCTGACCACCACCTTCTCAAGGGCAACAAGGGATGGGCAATTAACGCTGGCTACCGACTGATACCCATGTCCCACAGGTGAATTTAAAAATCCTGGCAGAATACCCCCAGCAATATCTGGGCCCAGGTATTTGCTTCCATTTTTTCAACATTGGGGATTACACTCAACTCCATTGAGTATTTTTGTTGTTTTTTTCAAATTGAAGTGTAGTTTTGCTTATCCGTTCTTGTGCCAGATGACTCACTTACTGGACAGTGACTCAGTGGTTAGCACTGCTGCCTCACATTGCCAGGGACTGGGTTTGATTCCAGCTTCAGGTGGCCATTAGTCTGGAATTTACATGTTCTCCACATGTCTGCATGGGTTTCCTCCAGGTGCTCTGGTTTCCTCCCAGAGTCCAAAGATGTGCAGATTAGGTGGATTGGCCAAGCAAAATTGCCCATAGTGTCCAGGGATATGCAGGCTAGTTGAATTAGTCATGGGAAATGTAGGGTTACAAGGATAGGATTAGGGGCTTGGGTATAGGTGGAATACTTCCCAGAGGGTCGATGTGAACTTGATGGGGCGAATGGTCTGCCTCAATGCTGTCGGGATTCTGCGATTGGACTAATGTTTCTTGCCTGTCATTAATCACCTTTGAGAAGTTGGTGGTGAGCCAGCTTCTTGAACCATAGCAGTGCATACGTTGCAGGTCCATTAAGACTTCTGTTAGTGAGGGTGCTCCAGCATTTTGATCCAGCAGCAGTGAAAAAGTGCTGATACATTTCCAAGTCAGGAAAGTATATGGCTTGGAGGGAAAATTTTACATGGTGGTGTTCTCATGCATTTGCTGCAATTATCCTTCTAATGTAGAGATGATGGATGAGGAAGCTACTGTTAAAAGAGCCGAAGGAAGCTGAATAGGCTGTGGCTATTTTCCCTGGAACATAGGAGCATGTTGGGTAACCTCATAGGCGTTTATAAAATTAGAAGGGGTGTGAATAGGGCGAGTAGCCAAGATCTTTTCTCAGGGTTGGGGAAGTCCGAACTAGACAGCATAGGTTTAAGGTGAGAGGGGAAAGATTTTGAAGAGATCTAAAGGGCAACCTATTCATGGAGACGGTGGTGCATGGATGGAATGACTTGCCAGAGGAAGTGGTGGAGGCTGGTACAATTATATAATTTAAAAGGCATCTGGATGGGTATACGAATAGCAAGGATTTAGAGGGATATGGGCCAAACGCTGGCAAATGAGACTAGATTAATTTAGGATATCTGGCCAACATGGACGAGTTGGACCAAAGGGTCTATTTCCATGTTATACAGCTCTATGACCATATGACTAAATGGTTGCTGTGCATCTTCCACCTGATACACATGGCTGCAAAAACCACAGCCTTCCTTTGTGTGAGGTATGGCTCAACGAAGTGGAGAGCTTGCTCCTGGATCTCCATTGATTTTGGCGTTGCTTAGCTCCTTGATGCCATATTCGGTATAATGCTGCTTGATATCAAGGGTAAATGGCCACCTCACCTATTTTTTGCTCATGCTGCAACAAAGACTGCAACAAGATTTGGAGCTGAGTTGCCTTTAATGAATCCAAACTGTCAATTGGAGATTATTTATAGCTCATCAAGTATTACTTGTGAACACTGTTCACAAAACCATTTTTTATATGTGTCCGTGGGATGTGGCCATTACAGAGTGATCATTTATTGCTCATGCCTAATTAACCTAGTTAAGGTCTTGGTGAACTGCCTTTTCAAGCCACTACAGTTCTTGGGGTGTAAAGGCACCCACAGTTCTGTTCAGAGAGAAGGGTTCCAAGATTTTCACCCAGCTAGAATAAAAGAATGGCAATATTGTTCCAAGTCAAGATACAGTATGGCTTGGAGGGGAATTTGCTGATTTTGGTGCTTCTTTTCATCTGCTGCCATAATTATTCTAGGCAGTAGAGGCTGGACGATTTGGAAGGTGCTGTTGAATGAGCCTGGATAACCTATGACTGCATTGCTTATTTTCATCACTGCCAAAAAGGGATTCTATAGGTTCTTCTTCTTTTGAGATCATGTAATAAGCTGTAGGACAAACAGAAGATTAAAAGTAGGGGATGGATTGATATCAGCATTTGACCATCCTGAAAGACAATATGCAACAAGCGATAGTGAAGGCACCACAGAAAGAGTTAAATAGGAATCAAACAAAAATTGCTGGTGAAACTCAGCAGGTCTAGCAACAATTATGGAGCTAGAAACAGAGTTAGCATTTCAAATCCAGTGACCATTCTTCAGAAGCACTGGACTGATAATGTTTCTTTCTGCTGTCAGACCTGCTGAGTTTCTGCAACAATTTGTTTTTGCTTCAGATTTCCAGCATCTGCAGTTCTTTGTTTTAGTTTCAAGTTAAATTGGAATAGTTATTTGACCACATAAATGTTTTCAAGGTATCTACAGCTTGCTTTAGAAAATGAATTGTGAAACCCATATATGAAAGGTATGGTAAATTTCAGGCATAGTTCAATGAAAAGGAGTAAATTATTTAATCCAATGTAACAAATCTAATTTACCACCTGTAAGGTGCAGCAAAAAATAATCAACTGAAAATGTTATTTAATTAATTTCATAATTTATTTGCATTGTTTTGATTCAAGTAAGAGGTTCTTTCTTACCTATGTGAAATGAAAGGGGAAATTGGCAATATATGGTACAGTAGACGATAGTTATTATCTTGGCCTATCAATTTAGCAATCATGACTATGGCAGACTGTGAAGTTGCATTTAATTCTTTTATTGATATCAAGAAGATATAACCCTGAAAACAACTAGATTGCATTAAAATTTAAAAAAAGGTTCACTGTTGTTTCCTGATGAACTTGTCAATCATATTTGCACTGACCTACATGAGAATGCAGTACACCTTGGGGTTGCAGTTGATTGATTTGGCAAGTTACTCTGTTATACAAATAATCAACTTAAGAGGACCCACGACCTTTGCAGGACAAATAAAAACAGGCAATAAATGTCGTCTTGCAAATATGTTATCCACGTTAAACAAATAATTGAACATAAACAGTGTTTATTTTAAAGCTTATTAATGAGAAAAGTAATGTGGAAGCCACCAACAGATTAACACTGACATACAGTTGAACGTGTTTACTTAACAAGTATGATCTAAAAATCAATGTCATTTTTGCAAGTGTTAGGTATGGTATATGTTCACACTGTAACAAGAGCTTTCCATTTTTAGCTGATAAATAAACTAATTAAAATTAAGAATTAAAATTAAGAAGATTGTTGATTCAATTGATTTTCTACTGATAACCTTGAGGATAATTCAAACAATTATCACAATTAATTTTCTAAATCACACTGAGGTCTTATAGCACTAGGATAACAGTGGTGCCTCTGAGCCAGAAGCTTTGGGCTCAAGTTCCACTCCATGACTTGATTGACAGTGAAGGTATATTTATATTCATAGAATCACTACCGTGTGGAAACAGGCCAATAAGTCCACACTGCCCCACCAAGGAGCATCCCAATCTGACTCATTCCCCTCCTCCAGCATTTCGCCCTGTCTAGCCCACCTAACCTAAACATCCCTGGATTGCTGTGGGCAATTTATCATGGCCAATCCACCTAACCTGCACATCTTTGGACTGCGGGAGGAAACCGGAACACGTGGAGGAAACCCACAAAGACACAGGGAGAATGTGCTAACTCCACACAGACAGTCACCCGAGGGTGGAATTGAACCCAGGTCCCGAGCGCTATGAAGCTGCAGTGCTAACCACTGAGCTACTGTGCTACTCTATTACTATGGAAGGTGCATTCATTATATGGGCAAATAGATTGACTATTAATTGTAAGTCCTTTTAACATATGGAAATAACAGACTGTGAAAGTGGAAGAAATTCATGGTCATCCTTCTGATCGAAATAAATCAGAAACTTAACCATGACTATTCACAATATAACAAAGTGTGGGGCTGGATGAACACAGCAGGCCAGGAAGCATCTTAGGAGCACAAAAGTTGACATTTTGGGCCTAGACCCTTCATCAGAAAAGGGGGATGGGGAGAGGATTCTGAAATAAATAGGGAGAGAGGGGGAGGCGGATCTTCAGTCCACCTCCCCCTCTCCCTATTTATTTCAGAATCCTCCCCCCATCCCCCTTCTCTGATGAAGGGTCTAGGCATGAAACGTCAGCTGTCGTGTTCCTAAGATGTAGCTTGGCCTGCTGTGTTCATCCAGCTTCACACTTTGTTATCTTGGATTCTCCAGCATCTGCAGTTCCCATTATCTCTGACTATTCACAGTTCTATGCTACAACAACTATGTAAAAATAGATTCTGTTTCATTAGCACTGATACCGTGGTGGAAAGAGGGCTGATGGGCTCAGTTTGATGAGCAATAGGTGTGAACAAGATTGGTGTCAACAGCACGAGCTTTGTTCTTCTCTTCAGTTGGAGTTAGATTCATGACCTGACGCTGCTCTATCAGGAGTGGATGCTGTGGAGCTGTGGGCTGAATCTGCCTTTGAGCAGAGAACACAAAAAGAAGGCTGAAAGGAAAATAAGACCAATAATTATGGAACATGCTGGAAATAACGGGTACAGCAACATCAATTAGAAAATAAACAATCAAGGGACAAATTGCCAAAATCAAGAGGCTGTGGGGTTACCAAAATGCTAAAAATGACTCTGGCAATAGCTGAGATAACAAGGTTTAGAGCTGGATGAACACAGCAGGCAAAGCAGCAACAGAGGAGCAGGAAGGCTGACGTTTCGAGTCTGGGCCCTTTTTCAGAAATGCAGAAGAATCTGAAGACGGGTCTAGGCCCGAAATGTCAAGCTTTCCTGCTCCTCTGATGCTGCTTTGCCTGCTGTGTTCATCCAGCTCTAAACCTTGTTATCTCAGATTCTCCAGCATCAGCAGTTCCCACTATCTCTGGCAATAGCTGATCTGCCATACAGTTTGCTGAATTTTCCACAAGCGTCATAGTAAGACACTGAAACATGTTCCAATTCACTACTGGAAGCTTTCTTCAATAATTAAAAGCACAAATCCTGTTTGGAAATGGCATTGACTGCTGTCTCAACATGCTTATTTTACAACAAGATGAAGATGGATGATGTGGCTCCCTCTTCTTAGCCATCTTTTGATTGGTTGCAACAGACATCAACACTTTGGGAAAAAGAATACAGGCATGGGCTATTTTCTAAATGGTGAGAAAATTCGTAAAGCAGAAGTACAAAGGGATCTGGGAGTGTTGGTCCAGGATTCTCTAAAGGTTAACTTGCAGGTAGAGTCTGTGATTAAAAAAGTGAATGCAATATTGTTGTTTATCTCAAGAGGGTTGGAATATAAAAGCAGCGATGTGCTTCTGAGGCTTTATAAGGCTCTCGTTTCGCCCCATTTAGAATACTGTGTCCAATTTTGGGCCCCACACCTCAGGAAGGACATACTGGCACTGGAGTGTGTCCAGCAGAGATTCACACGGATGTTCCCTGGAATGGTAGGTTTAATGTACAATGAATGGCTAAGGATCCTGAGATTGTATTCCTTGTAGTTTTGACGGTTGAGGAGAGATCTAATAGAAACTTACAAGATAATTTATGGCTTAGAAAGGGTGGGCGCTGGGAAGTTGTTTCCGTTAGGCGAGGAGACTAGGACCCATGGGCACAGCCTTAGAATTAGAGGGGGTAAATTTAAAACGGAAATGAGGAGACCTATTTCTTCAGCTAGAGTGTGGTGGGCCTGTGGAATTCATTGCCACAGAGTGCAGTGGAGGCCGTGACATTAAACGTCTTTAAGGCAGAGATTGATAAATTCTTGCTCTCACAAGAAATTAAGGGCTACGGGGAGAGTGCAGGGAAGTGGAGTTGAAATGCCCATCAGCCATGATTAAATGGCAGAGTGGACCCGATGGGCTGAATGGCCTTACTTCCACTCCTATGTCTTATGGTCTTATAGATAAATAGATAAAGGTGAAAGGATTGATTGTAATATTTTGTTGAGTGAAAGAAAGAGAACTTTTCAATCTACTAACTCAAATAAAAATAATATAATGTGACATCTAACATACACACACAAACACAGAAATTAAGTTTGAAAAGAAGAGCAGGTTTTGTACAGAAGTTGAGTAAATGCAGTACCATTTTCATTTTTTAGAGTCCTTGAGGTGTTAAATTTCAACATGAGATTTCAATTGTTTAATGGCTCACTGATATCCTCAACAACCACAATGTTTGTAGATATCTTTGAGTTCTTTGTGAAGGTATTATCCAATTTTCTTGTAAGCTGGTGAGAGGAGACAGTGATACAGAGAGAGAGAGACTTCCAGTACCTGTCACAAACTCATTGTTCCTTCTCTCTATTTTACTGCTCAAATGCCGCTACTGAAATACAGTTTGTTTTTATATTCCCATGTTTGACTACATTTTTTTCCCAAATTGGCTATCTGTCAGGCAAACCTTTCAACCTCCATTAAATTAAATTATCATACACGTGTGAATGGAAGCAGGATATGTGGACTTCACGACTTCATGATTCAATTGTTTGGTTTAAAGAAAAAAGGAAAGTTCTGTGCAAATCTTGTTTATTCCACATTGGTCTTCTAGATTTGCTGCATTCTGTCAGACAATCACAGCAGTCACTTGAAGTTTGTATTTTTTTCTTTTACAGATATCATCTTTAACCATTAAAGATTTTGGGTAGAAAAATGAAATGTTGGGTGTTAAAATTTGATCATCATATTTACAACCAGCATAATGTAAATGAATGAAATCCAATTTCTCTTTCTCTCTGACATGCCTACACAGATATTGCAAATATTTTAACAGACACTGTACTTTAAAATAATGCATTGTGTGAAGCTTTAATTCTATATAAATGCAAATCCTGTTTCAAGTGGCAGAGATACTCAACAGGAATTCCTCAGAAATCAGCCCAATTGTAGGCTTCATTTTTAAAACAAAAGAAAACACAAATGATGGTCTCACAATGCAGTGCAAGTGCACAATGAAAAGGTGCACTGGCAGCACTTTAATGAGTAAGACTGAAATACATCATTTCCAAGCATCATTTTCATATTTACTATTGTGTGGAATTATGGAGGAAATACATAATTAATTTACAGAATGAATATATTGCCTTGAACAGATGATACAATTTGGAGTTCCATTGTGTAGAATCTTTTTTGATGTTATATCATCGCAAAAAATAAAACAAACAAAATTCAAAGATTTTAAGACTTTGTACCCTGGGAGAATTTCCTTGCAATAATTCAAAACTCTAACTATACCTATTATCTGGTAGGTAATTAAATGTTGTATCATCTGGTGATAAATATAGTATGCATCTAGAAGTAAGATTTAAACTTGCTCCTTAACCATTTCCTACCTTCACTGGACCACCAGAAGTTCTGATCTTCTTTTGCTCTTTTTTTTAAAAATGAGGTAGGAGATGGCTCAGTACCTCAGCATCAGAGATCTGGGTTCAATTCCTTGGGCGACCGTCTGTGTGGAATTTGCCTGTTCTCCCCACGTCTGTGTGGGTTTCCATCAGGTGGCTCCACCTTCCTCTCACAGTTCAAAGATGTGCAAGTCAGGTGGATTGGCCATGCTATATTGCGCTGTAGTGTCCAGGGATGTGCAGGCTAGGTGGATTAGCCATGGAAAATGTGGTGTTACAGGGATAGGGTACGTATCTGGGTCTTGGTGGGATACTCCTCAGAAGGCCAGTACAGACTCAATGGGCCAAATGACTTCTTGGCACACTGTAACGATTCTGTGAATGCCAAGGGCTGCCTCGTGCCTGTTCTGCTATTCATTAAAATGGTTGAACTTCTACATTAGCTTTATTTTCCTGTCCTGTTTCCATATCTCTTTATCTAAAACTTTTCTTCCTGATCAAGTAAAACAATTACTTGAAAATACTTGCTACTCTTAATTGCTTACATTCTCTATGTTTATCTACTATTCCTATAGCATAACTTTCTATGGGATAGTATGTCTTTTGTTAAATTAATTATGAGACAAACTGAGTTCTAAGGTAATTTTTTATAGCACTCAGGTGTACTGGCAGCACTTTCATGAGTAAAACCAAAATACATAATTTCCAAGCATTATTTTCAGATACAACTACTGTGTGGAATTGTGGAGGAAAAACTTAATTAGTTTACAGAATGAATGTATTGCTATGAACAGATGATACAATTTGGAATTCCATTTTGTAGAATCTTTATTGATGTTATATCATGGCAAAACACATTTGTTTTGCAAGCTCCAAAGGGTTAGACTCCGATAATTATTCTTTTGCTGTTGTTTCATGTACATTTTGGAGCAATCTAGCTATAGAACGCTAATGGGGATCCTGGGAGTTATTCATTCAGTTTTAAAGGGCAGTTGGCACTGCAAAAAATACGCTACCATAATTACATCAGTTGTAATATGCAACTACCTATTTTGTTGCAAAGTCTCTCATCTTGATATATAGTTTTAAAGTTTTTCACAAATCAAATGCTAAATATTGGAAAGTATGAATTGCTAAATGAAACGGCCAGGGTCCGCCTAATTCAAATTCTACAATCCTGGTAGTCACAGGGCAGATGACAAAATAGAGTGACAGTTACATAACAGCAATCATCTATCAGTCTGCAACAGACAAGCCCTTTACAAGGTTATGTACAGAAACGAAAGCAAAATATTGTAGTGATGGTTTTTGCATGGCTAATGTTGTATTGCACACATGAAACCAAAATATGCATGTGCATGTTGGGGTGTGGGCTGCTGGAGTCTGAGAATAACAAGATGTAGAGCTGGATGAACACAGCACTCCGAATAGGATCAGAGGAGCCGGAAAGCTGACGTTTCGGGTTTGGACCCTTGTTTCAGAAGCTTTCCCGCTCCTTTAATGCTGTCTATACGGAAACGTTAACTTTCTCTCTCCGGCATCGTCTGTGTTTGTTTCAGATTTCCAGCATCTGCGGTGTTTTGCATTCAATTTGAAATTCATTTGTCTAGGTGTTTTTTGTAGGACAGGATTGTGTCTCTCTTAGTTTATAACACAATAGTTTAGCATTCCATTCTCATAAGGAGGTCATGAGGTGTTGAATATCTGACTGACTTTTGAGAAGTTTTTTGAAGTTGCTGCTTAACTCAGCAGCAAAACTAACAGCGAATTTTTGTGGGGACTTCTTAAAGTGTTTTTAAGAACAGTTACTAAATATATAAATGGATGAGTAATAAATTTAGTTTTTACTCGGCTTGTGACAAATCAGTTGAGCAATGAAGAAACTGTCGCTTCTTAGAAATCGTTCCCTTATAATGTGACTTATCAGAGAAAGCTTTTCCCTCCAGGGTACAGGTTGTAAAATAGCTCTTGTTGGAAACTGCATTCGAAATGTGCAAGTTATAATTCTGCACTGATGTTTAGATCTGGCTAAATCTAATTGGTATGGTTATATGGGCACAAAGACAGCTCGAAACAGTTGCATGTAAATAAAAGCTGTCGTACGTGTTGCCTTCAACTTAGAGTCGCCGGAGAGACTTGTTTATTGTGATTATATGTTCGCTGCTGAAACAAGTTCTCGTCTGATGAACAAATGCATCACTGCCTCTTGCTTTTTGTCTATTTCCAGATCTTTGCAGCAGCTCAATCTGTAGGCTGCTTTACGCCAGCACTCCGTGCAGTCACAGTCCCTATTCCACTCAACAAATGAAATCTTCTGAAGCTTAAGGTGCGTGTTGGAGAGGAGAAACCCCAACGCGGAGAGATTAGTTCGTTCGGGCGCGGATCTGAGATGCCAAAGAAATGAGTGTGAAGACGACCATGACTAACCAGGAGAAGTGGGTCACTCTGAGCCCTGCAGAATTCTCTCAGCTACAGAAGTACACCCAATGTAAGTCTTAAAGAACGTGACAAGCCATTCCGTTTTAATAATACCGTTGCTTCAGATGCTCATACTGAATAAACGTATCGTAGGTTGGTCGCACAATGACAGATTCAAATACTAAAAGCGCATTCGGGATTAACAGTATAGGTGAGAACAGCATATTATAAACACAAGCGTTACTTAAGGTCTGCACTTATTATGTTTCTATTTAGGCAACGTTGCAGATTACATTGAAAATCAACCGAGAGTTGTATTTGTTTGTAAATTATGCGCTGCTAGCTTCTTTGTTGACATGATGAGCAAAGTGTTTGTTTTTGCATTGTGAATGGAGTCAGACTTTTACTTTTACTCGGCTGCTTCTCAAACAGAACCTTTATTTCCATCTTATTTCCCGGCTGCGAGCACCTGCTTGCTCGAAGTGAATGTTGTTCAGTGCTCTGGTCCTCTGACTTTGCGTCATGTGCTTTGCACCCGCAGCACACAACCCCCACCTCAGTTCACTGATGGGGCGATGTTCAATCCAGAAGGACCCACGTTCTTACATTTTTCCCAGGAACCAAGATCATTGTTCATTTTTCCAAGTCGATCCAGACGCCGGACACTAGTGTATCTGTTAACCCTAACTTGCTTTAGCATCAGTAGCGCAATGGGGTCTTGGTTTGTGTTATGTAATGTTATGCTGCATTGCAATGGATTAGTTCTTTAAAGCGCAATTGCCCGGACATCCGGCAGCCCATTATTATCCCCCGAGATAATGAGGAAGAAAAAACAAGTGGCATTGCATTTTATATTTTTATTTATCTCTATCCATTTTTAGTACGTTTTAGTTTTGGAAAAATCTTTCAGTATTCCACTGAATTATTCATTTTGAAAGGGTAGTCGATTTCTGTGACTTGCAATCGTGTGCATTAGCACACTTCGCCATTCCCATTTTTAATATTTTTAAGTATAGTCTACTCCGCCAGTCAAACAGAATTGTGAATGTAATAGTGAATCAGCTGTCGGTGCTTTCCAGATTGACAATTGTGAATACATTAATCAATGAAAGAATCAATTCTTAGCGGGTTCACACCAAATTAGACCTGTCAGAAACATCTTGTTGAAACTTTTGTAATGAAATTGCAACAGTTTTAATTGTTGCTGAAGAAAAGCCTGAACTCCAATGGTTTCCACTTCCCCCATGATTGTTTCAAAGGAAACGTGTTTGATTGGCAGTAGCCCTAAAAATGATAGTAGGGAGTAATGGGTGTGTACTTGGAAGGAATTGAAGAGTGACCTTAAACAATGATCTGCTATGGGTCTCTCAACTATTCATTAACAGTTATTAATGTAGTTAGCACTATGGAGGACCATACCTGCATGTTTGTTAATGATACCAAGGATTTAATAATATTGTTAGTGCAGGTGGGAATATCAAAGTACAAAAAGACTAAGTGAGTGGGCATATGTTTTCTGTGTAGATTGGGGTGAAGGCCACTTTATTTTGGACAAATAAGACCCTGTGTATTTTTAATGGTGAAAAGCTAAGAATGGCAGGGGTGGGGGTGGGGGGGGGGAGGTTTAGAAAGATTCAGCATTCCATGTCGAGATTTCTACTTGTTATTTATAGTCAAGTTAATTACACATCTGTTGCATTCACACTTAGGATTTTTCTGGAAAGAACCCTTGGAAACATAATGTATGAAGAAGATCAGGCTATTCCTATCAAAGCATGTCAATAACCAAAGGTGACCACAACTTCCAGTGGTTATACATCATTGAAGAAAGTCTCATCATCATTGCTTCATATATTGAGGAACAAATGAATTTGCAAAAATTCTGTCATTGCTGTGACATGTTCACCCGAACAGCATAACGAGTACTCTTCCCCGAAATAAATTGCTGGGCCAGGGAGTGCAGAGGTGCCAATATTTGTATTTTGTTTTGCTGTGTGTAATGTAAGTACAACGGTGGAACAATTTAACGGTGGAGCAATTTCTCTACTTGCTATTGATGTATTTTTAGATGCCACCCTTACCAGCATGTGGTATTCTGAATTAAATCGTTTCCTGCTGTCAAAGTGCCTTTTCTCTGTGCTGAGTTTTGGACCTGTATAATTATCAGTGGTTGAGGATGGCCCACTGCTGAGGTTAAACAGAAGAAGCATTTGTCTTACGTAAGGCAGTCTATGTGCAATAACAATAGTTACAATTTTCATTAATGTGGTGGACACAATTACTAAGGACTGTTGGGAGTTGCTTCCATTGGGTTTTTGTGTAGAATCTGACCATCTTCACCCAATGATTGTGTGCCATTTCCTGATTGAATGGAGCTGAATGTATTCTGAACATTATAGCTCCTTTCAAAATTGTTAAGGCACAGAAGGAGGCCATTTGGCCCATTATGCCCACATTGGTTCTTCAAATGGGTAACATTACCTAGTGCAAATCTTTCTGTCAACTATAAATTACTCCAATCCAAATGATCATCCAATGTGATCAGAGATAATGGGAACTGCAGATGCTGGAGAATCGAAGATAACAAAGTGTGGGGCTGGATGAACAGAGCAGGCCAAGCAGCATTTTAGGAGCACAAAAACTGACGTTTCAGGCCTAGACCCTTCATCAGAAAAGGGGGATGGGGAGACGATTCTGAAATAAATAGGGAGAGAGGGGGAGGCGGACTGAAGGTGGATAGAGGAGAAGATAGGTGTAGAGGAGAGTATGGGTGGGGAGGTAGGGAGGGGATAAGTCAGTCCGGGGAGGATTGACAGGTCAAGGGGGTGGGATGAAGTTAGTAGTTAGGAAATGGAGGGCTTGAGGTGGGAGGAGAGGATAGGTGAGAGGAAGAACAGGTTAGGCAGGCGGGGATGAGCTGGGCTGATTTTGGGATGCAGTGAGGGGAGGGGAGATTTTGAAGCTTGTGAAATCCACATTGATACCATTGGGCTGCAGGGTTCCCAAGCGGAATATGAGTTGCTGTTTCTGCAACCTACGGGTGGCATCATTTTGGCACTGCAGGAGGCCCAGGATGGACATGTCGTCTAGTCTCTGCTTCAGTTTAGCCTAACTTCACCCCGCTTCCAGGCAGTGCTTTTTACACCATAACTTGCTGTGTGAAAAGCTTTTCCTTATGTTTCCCTTGCTTTTGTTTTATTCATTCACAGGGTGAGAGTGTTACTGGTTAGGCCAGCATTTATCGCCCACCCTCAATTACCCAGAGGGCAGTTGAGTGAAAGTGACATCACTGTGTGTCTGGAGTAATGTGCAAACCAGACCAGATAAGGTTGGCAGTTTCCTTCCCTACAGGACATTAGTGAGTCAGCTAAGTTTAGACGGACAATTGAGAGTGGACTCATGGTTACCATTATCATGTTAATTTCTGCCTGTTTTAATGTTAAACCTGGGTCCCCCAGAACATTGCCTTGGGTCTCTGGACTAACAGTCAAGTAATTATACCATTATGCCATTGCTTACCCCTGCATCACTTTTAAATCTGTTCCTTTGCATCATTTCACTTTTCTAAAGTGGAGACAAGTTCTCCTCAATTCCTGTGTTCTGTCCGCTCATGATTTTGGCAACTTCCATCAAATCTCCTCTCAACTGCTTCCTTTGCAAGGAGAACAGTTGTGGTGTTTTCAGTCTGCCCTCATAACTGAAGTTTCTCATTCCTGGAACCATTCTTGTCCATGACTTTATGCAACAGTTATTCTTACTGTTGTTCTAAACATATCCTTTGTACTCTCACTTATCATTTTGCTATATGTAGAGTGCAAGTGATGTTTTATGATTTCACCACAAATAACAGTTAGACATTTATGTACAGAGACCTTTAAATCTTTTTCACCTCCGCTGTTGCAGCTTTTTAGAAAAAAATGTCAGGATCTGTCTAATTTTGGGCAAAACTGAATAACTTCACACTTAACCTGTCCTCAAAGCCATCTGCCACAGCTTTGCACAACACTCAATCTTATCAATGTTCTCTTGTAATTTTATACTCCCATCTGCAAAATTTACAGTGCCACCAATTCTTGGTGTCATTGGCAAATGTGTATATTTGGTTTAGTCATTAATAAATTTAGTGAACAGTTGAGGTCCCAGGACCTTCTGCAAGGACTTACATGTAGCACCATTAGTCAAGACATTCCAATTCAAATACCTGTCATTGTTTCTACTCTTAGCTCCTGTAAATTCTTTGCAGTATCGATTAATGACCATTCAGCAGTCTGTACCATCATGTATTCAAGTGCAAAAACATAACAACTTGTAAACTGAGTGATCACCATTCCCTTAAAATGGAATGTGTGCATGGTATAACTACTGTAGTAGCTGATGCCACCTGCAGAACGTTTGAGTAATGCACCTGCAACATTATATTTCGTGGCCTATAAGGCAATACATATCAGAGTAAGAACTTTAAAATGGTTACATGAACAATACCTTAGTGATCCCCTTGTTCTAATTGTACAACAATTGTTGAATGAAAGTAGACATTATGATATTGATATCAATAGAATTTTTCAAGCATTAGACTGTTTTCTGAAAGACATTCCATTATAATACAAAATAGAATGCTGTTTAATGACAATGAAATACATTTTAGAACAGTGTCTGAAACTTTGAATATTCAGCTTCCAGCAAAAAAAACTGATACATTGTAGAAATGTCAACAAAGGAAAAATCAAAAAATTCCTACAATGAAGCCTAAATTGCAAAAAAAAAGAGCAATTCTGGACGTGCTTTCAAAGAAGAAAAAGGATCTATGACCTAGATCTGCAAAATCTGAGATGCAGGAATAACACAAATGCGAACATATCATTAATGTGGGTTGTGATTACAAAACAGGAACACAACAATAGAAGATCAATGAAGTTCTCATGAAGATGAGATTAGAAAATGAAAGTAATTTTTCATGTTGACATGCATACTTTATGAAAAGGATTATCAGGATAAATGAATAACATACATAATCAAATGCTTGAGGGAACATGCTTCAGATTAAAGTGGATACATTTCCAATGGTAAAAGTTTTGGCGAGGGTGTTGCATTGATATCATGGAAATCATGATTACCTTTATGGAGAAGTTGATGGAATTTAATCCAAAGAGGTTAAATGTGTTTGGATCTTGTTAATCGAGAAATCTTACCATGTTTTACGGGGACAAATGTCATGATAAGGTGAATGAATTGAAATATATATGCCCTTGAGTAGCTGCTTTTTGCTGTCTCTTTATAGTGTGAGGTCATCTTGGTGGCCTGGCTGTTTAATAAGGCTTTCTACAGCCTGAGGTTGTTGACTTGCTCACCAAGCAGGTTTGTTTTCCATCAGATGTTTTGTCACCATGCTAGGTAACATCATCAGCGAGCCCTCGATGAAGCGATATTGTTCTATTTCACTTGGAATTTATACTGTCTGTTCCATTATGGTGAGTAGTATCATTTCTGATTTTGCTCTGTGTGGGTTTATATATGGAGTCCAATTCGATATGTTCGTTGATTGCTTTACAGGTTGAGAACCATGCCTTTAGGAATTCCTGTGTGTGTTTATGTTTGGCTTGGGTGACTAAAGATATGTTGTCCCAGTTAAACTGATGGCCTTCATTGTCTGAGTGTACCGAAATTAACAAACTTTTGTTATGTTGTTTTGTTGCTAGCTAACGTTAGTGTATTCTGCTGGCTGGTTTCCTTCCTGTCTGTCTGATGTAATGCTTGTGGCATGTTGTGATTAAAGACCCCATTCCCACAACATGCAGATCCAACGGAGTTTGCAAAATACCATGCAACGACTGCCGCAAACAGTACTTCGGACAGACAGGAAGGAAACGAGCCACCAGAGCACACGGACATCAGCTAGCAGCAAAACGACATGACGAACTTTCCTTCATGTCAGTACACTCGGGCAATGAAGGCCATCAGTTTAATTGGGACAATTAAACTACAGTGACCCAAGCCGAACATAGACACACATGGGAATTCCTAGAGGCATTGTTCTCAACTGGTAATGTAATCAACAAACATATAGAATTGTACGCCATATACAACCCAATACAGGACCAATCTGGAAATGAGACTACTCACCATAACGGACCGGACAGTATAAATTCCAAGTGGAGGAGAACAACTTTGTTTAATCGGAGTCCTCACTGATGATGTCACCTAGCATGGTGACAAAACGTCTGAATGAAAACAAGCCAGCTCGGCGAGCAAGTCAACATCCTCACCCACAAACCGAGCTATAGATTTTTGCTGAAACATTTCCGTAACCTGTTACGTCATCTGACTTGTAATTGTGTGGAGTCAGCTGACATAGGATTGTAGAAGACAATCAGCACTTTTTGTTTTAAATCCAGAAAACGTTTCACATGAAGAATTGAATGTACTGATATTTATATTTTTCATGGGATGTAGGTGTCTGTAACTAGGCCAGCATTTGTGCTCCATATTTAGTTACCCTTGAGCAGGTGGTGTGGAACTACACCCTGGAACCACAGCAGCTGATATGGTGTAGTGACACCCACAGGGCGCTTAGGAAAGGAGTTCTAGAATTTTTAACCAGAAAGACTGAAGGAGAAGACATAGTTCAAAACCAAAATGATGAGTGGCTTTGAGGACAATTTATGGTTGTACTCCCAAGTGCATGCTGCCCTTGTCCTTCTAGATGACTGAAAATTCTTCAACCTTCTGTTTTACATGGATGCACCCCATCCTCGATCATAGAATCCATACAGTGTGAGAACAGGCCATTTGAACCAACAAGTCCAATGAGCACCCAATCCAGACCTCTTCCCCCTACCCTATCTCTGTAACTGTTCTGACAGGTCAAACAAGTGGGAAAGAACCCTGTTCTGCATGGACAGATGGAATGACAGAATGAGAACTCTAAATTTACACAGCATTTACATGTGGATAATATGGATAATAAGGCATAAACATTCCTGCTTTCATTGAGTCAGAAATCGTAGCTGCTGTTGCTACATTAAAAAAAATTGAATTGAGAAGAAAAGAGTATGACATTGGGATCTTGGTCATCCATTAAAAATAGGCTGTGGAACAAACTGGCAAACCTTTCTCTGGTAAATGATGAGCCCAATCTGCCAACATTTCTCTGTACATTACAGATATCATTTTCCATGGGAGAAAGTTCCTTGAAAAATTTGAAAAATATAATTGAATTTGAAAGAAAAGCCACAACAATACTTGAAGAGGAAACTGACATTTGAAATGAGCATTATCCATTTATTGCAGTGACATTCTATGGTTTTGCCAGTGCATTTAGGGTAGACAGAGGTTGTTTAACTTTGTGTCTGGTGGACACAATATAAATGAATAATTGTGCACTTTTATAAAAGCAAAGCTGAGATTAGCAAAAATCTAGTATGGTTATCCATCCAGTTGTCTAGTTGCAGAACGTTACTTTTTTGATTTCAATTTCTAAGCAGCATTAATGTGTTTAATTAAGGCAAGAGATCTTGTTCACGTGCTATGAATTATACACACATTAATGGATCATTCGGCTTAGAAAAGGAACCTTTGGAGGAAATAGCACTATGAATTTCATTGCTGCAGTCTGCAAATAGGATTCCCATCACACTTCCAGTTGAATTACAGCGCTGGAACAGCAGTATCTGTGAGAAAATCTTGTACACCTCTTAAATCATTGAGTAAATCATTGTGATTCAATAGATAATCATAATCTGTAGCACTTGGATAGAAAAATATAAGTTGAGATTTCGCAGTTATAAAATCAACAGTTGGTCATGAAAAGGTTTTGTATTTGAGTAGTTTAATGGTATCTGGCAATTACCATTATGAACAAAGACATTCTGTACTGCCGTAAATAAATGTAGTTCATTTGGAATTAAATGCAGCTTGAGAGGAACATGTTGCATGCCGCTTGAAGAGAAATGGATCAGTTGGTTTGTTTGTACCAAAGCACAGTGACTCGCCATAGTCGTCTAATTTCTATTTGCCTCTGTTTCAAGGCATGAGGTTATTAAAGACAGTACATAGGATCTGTTTTTTTATTTATGCGCTGTAAGACAGCTTTAAGAAAAGTGAGAATTATTTTTAAGAATAAATATAATTTGTGTTCATACTGCCAGGTGAGTCAACAAGGCTTGGAATTTTCTACACCCTACTCCTGTGGAGGTTATCTCAATCTATCATAAGGTCAGAAACTGGGATATTTGCAGCTGATTGTTCAATGTTCAGCATGATTTAAGACTCCTCAGATACTGGAGCAGACCATGTCCACATCAACAAGACCTAAAAACATCCACTCTTGGTGAATGAGTAAAATTAGTGGCAGGCCATGACCATTTCAACAATACCAATGCGCAGGGCTTGACTAGTCCATGTACAAAGCTTTTTGCGCCAAGAAAGAAAGATTAAATTTAATTAGGTAGAGGCAGTTTGAGTCCATTTTATACGTATTCTGTCATCAGCTCACAGAAACATCGCCTTTACCGACTCACTCAAATTCATCAGTGATTTCATAGATTCAATGACCATCTCAACAACAGAGTCCAACCATCACACTTTGATTGCATTACCATTTGCCAATTACCCCACAATCAATATTCTGTGTGTTACCATTGACTGGAAATTGAAATGGAGAGTCATTTAAAGACATTACAGGAACAGGTCAGATGCCAGGAAGTCACTGGTGAGTTAGTAAATATTTTACTCCTTAATGCCCATCCAACAACTACAAGGGACAAGTCTGGGGAATGAATTTGGACAGGTACTTGAGGTGATATGCACGAGGAGGCATAATTTTGAAGTGAAAGATGGAAGGTTCAGAGTAGATGTGAGGAAATCCTTTTTCACCAAAGAATAATAGGATCTGGAATGCACTGCCTGGGAGCATAATTCAGGAGGGCACCTCTGACTTTTAAAAAGTATGTGGATGAATGCTTGAAGTTTTAAAACATTCAAGGCTATTGGTCCGGTTTTGGCAAACAAGAATAATGTAGGTAGTGGCACATTTTTGGTGGCACCAAATTGATGGGCTGAAGGCCTGGTTAAGGATGCTGGTGTTGGTGCATCTTTCTTCCCAGGAAATTTGCAGGATCTTGCGCAGGTAACGTTGGTGGTACTGTTCCAGTGCATTGAGGTATTTGCTATAGACAGCCTACATTTCAGAGGCCATATAAGAGGGTGGGAACCACCACAGCTCTGCAAACCGTGAGCTTGGTGTCATATCTGATGTTGTTGTAATTGAACACCCTTTTCCTCAGGGGGCTGAAGCCTGCACGAGCACACTGGAGTAGATGCTAGGTCACTTCATTAATAGTTGCTTTGATGAAGAGATCTGCGTCTAGCAAGGTGGCAGTGGCTCACCCTGGAAAACTGTGTGTAGATACAAAGTATCTGGATAACATTTTTGAAAGTTGCAGCCCCATACCGGCCATTGACATAAATTTGCCAGAACTTGCCAAGGCAAAAAGCTCTTGGCACACAAGATGAAAAGGATGAATACAGGTAAGTGAAGCTGGATAAAAACAACAGTTTTTTGACTGCATTCTGAATACCATTTGGAGTGTCTAATGATTGGACATGTATTTGGTATTTCCATTGCTCTGGAAGTGTATGGACACAGATGACACGGGATACTCTGACTTTCCTGGTTCAAGTGATTGTGGACGATCTGGTGATTTGGAATTGTGGATGCACTGTGGAAGAACGCATTACAGACCACAAACCGAATCCTCTGTAACTACGAGAGAGATTGTCAGATGAACCTGAATCTGAACAAGGAAAAGTATAGAGTTGAAGATGACTTACTGAAGCCAAGTAAGTTGGTGTGAACTGACAAGATCACTTTGTCCTGATCCTGATGAGACCCGTTGAAGAGATGCCGTGACCAATAAATGTGAAAGCTGTGCAGCGATTTGTTAGATTTGTGAACTAACTTGCTAAATACATGCTTAATTTGTGATCCATGTGAATCTTTATACAAACTCACTGCTCAGGATGTGCAGTGATATTAGGTCCTAAAATAAGAAGGATCTTCTGCTCTCAAATAACACTAACCAGTGCTGAAATACTAAAATATCGAAGGTGAAGTCGTCCTGCAATGTGATGCCAGTAATTCAGGACATTGAATAATCCTTATCCAGAAAGGAAAACCAGTTGCATTTACTTCCAGGATGTTCAACGCTTTGCACAAAGTGAGTAAGTGTAGCTGGCTATTGTTTTAAGTTTCACTATTTCAATCAGTATTTGTTTGGAGACAGAAAGTAACAGTGGAGTCTGACAACAAATAACTTGCAAGCATCCTCCTCAAGCTGCTTCCATCTGCTACAAAGCATCTGTAAGCAATGTGACTTCATTTACAGTGTTTGTTTGGAAGTGACATACAAGCTGGGAAACATTGTCAACATGGCTGTTGAGAGCAGCATGTCCTATGAAAGAAGTTGAGGATGTGCAATGAAATCTGGAAACTTCCAGATGCAATGAGAAGCAACAGTTTGTGTCATGCAACCACGCAGAGACAATAAATCGGAAAGACAAGCATCTTGCTCAAATTAAACAAACTAAACAAGTTGCAAATTTCCTAATGCCGTATGAAGTAATGATGAATGGGTAGCTTGCAAGTGTCAGGGACATTGCTGTATGCCCAATATTGTCTCATAGCAACAGCTATGACCTGATTAATATATGAAATGACAGCATATACAAAGAAAACAGTATAATTATCTCTAATGGGATGCCATCAAACGTTGCTTCTCATCTGACGAAGGCAAGATAAATGTGTTGTACTGACCAACATGAGTAATTAGGTTAAAAGCTCCACAACAGTAAATTCAATGCTCCTTCTAAGCAGCACAAGATAAAGAACCATTCATGATAAATGGCAACCATGAATGGAGTTTGGACTGGACTGCTTCATACTGACAGGAACTGAATTTCTTATCCTCATTGACTACTATTCTGATGTTTGGGAGTTGAATTTGGTGATGTCAAAGATTTCCAGAGAGATTGTGTAGGGCCTGAAAGCACACCTCAATCGTCACGGCAGTCTAGACACTGTGATAAGTTGACAATGGCCCTCAATTTTCAAGCGCAGGATTCACATCCTTCACAGATGATTGAGAAATCCCACACCACATATCATCTACACACTGTACTCAATCAAATGGAAAGACAGAAGTTTCAGAAAAAAATTCCTGTGATATCATTAACAAAATTGAGCAGATCTAGCACAGTTGAGAATAAAGCAATATGGAGTAGAGAAATACATCGACTGAAGATGCTGGAAATAGTTCCATGCAGCAGTAAATGTCACGTCCCGCCAGATCTGCTCTTCCAAGAGCTGAAGTGAACATTTAAAGCCTGAAGTAGGGAGAGGATTGAGGAGGGAAGTTTAAGTAAAATGATAGAAAGCCACATTTCACTTTGCTGAAGTGCCAGACTGCCAGAGTTGATTCACGAAAACCTTTGCTGCTCTAACAGAAGTTAGCTTAATTGGCAAGTGTGCAGAGGAACTGTCACATTAATTGCAGGCTATATAACAGATTATAGACATACAGCTGGAGAAGCAGCTCGTTCTACTGTAGGTAGAGTAATAAGAAATGTACAATGTCAAAATCTGTACAAGGAACAGAATGACCAGTAGTTTCAGAGGTAAACCAATGCCCCAAAAAGGCAATGGACTAGCACCAACAGTCAGCGCAGCAACAATACTCATTACAGCAAGGCCCTCCCTTGGAGAAAGGGCATCAGCCCAGCAACAAGCAGACATCAGACAAACAGCCAATAACCTGTTCACATACTAGAGACAACCTGACACTTTAAGGATGATGTATGCAATGCAAGTGGAGGGATGGATGAATGTAGAATGAAACATGTACATCATGGAATACGCAAGTTACAAGTTAATTTTACATTTTAATGGAAACCGGGATGGTGACACTCTGACATACCATTGTCATGTGAACTTTAGTTGCTTTCTGTTAGAGGCTTGGGACAGAAGCTATTAAAATCAGTGCTTGGACCATAGTTAATCATATAGGTTAGGGATACAACTGAAGGTGACTTTGAAAAACATGGATTTTAAAAACGAATTGGAACAATATGCCCAGAGTTTGGTGGAGTTTAGAATATTCTGTGGTGACGCCAGATCTAGAAGTTCCACTCCCATATCTGGCAGATATTATTAATGCAAGAGTCTGGGAAAAGGAGTAGATAATATTTGACATGTGTGTGATTCCTGAATTCAGTGAGTTTTTTTTGCAAAAAGTGTACATTTCCCGTGGGATAGCCATTTGGGTCAAAGGCGAGCTACCCCTCTGACTTAATAGACTGAAGTTAGTGGCTGGGGAAGGTGGTATAGCCAATAAGACCATGAAAGCCCACTACATGAGGTAATTAATAGGCCTTGCATATTAAACTTGACATCATTCTTTAGGCTTACATCGTAGCTTGTCACCTGCCACTGTTTCACTCATGAACTCAGTTATATCTGTTTCCCATTCTCGATCTCCATATCATCGCTTCTGTAAATTACTTCAATTCAATCAGTGCACTTGATATTTTTCAAGAACGAAAGTTTCAACTGGAATTTAAACAATTGCTACAGAGATAGTAGATATTTCTGAAGAAGGGTCTCGACCTGAAACGTCAAACTTTCCTGCTCCTCTGATGCTGCTTGGCCTGCTGTGTTCATCGAGCCTCTCAATGTGTTATCTCAGAATTTAAACAATGTTGTTTTTGTTACCATTTGTTTTGATGCTGCTAAATATTCTTCTCCTTTCAGGGTGTGAATGTACTGTGATTGCTGTGGGTACTAAGTAAATCTTTATATATTTGCTGTCTTTAAAATTAACTTCGAAAATTCCAAGTACTTCTAAACTCCAATGAACCTTAGGTAGACATTAATGTTAAAGGAGGCATTTTTGTACCTCCCTCCCCAAACCTTACTGTTTTAGATTTTCAGTTTCTTTGTAAGTCCTGGACTACAACTATTTAGCACTATTTGCCAGCTTTTATCCCAAGACAGTATCAGATGTTTTATCTGTTCTTTATTTGTAACTATGGAGTGAATATCTCCTCACTTGCCCCCGCTGAATTGGAAGATAGGCCATTTTATACTGCCAAGAGCACGACAAGATGAGAGAAAGTGAACCAGAAAAAAAAGTGAAGAGAGAACACAGCAGACAATGGCATTATGACTGAATCAGAAGATGAGAGAACAAACCAGAAAGTAAGAAAATGATCTCCAAAAGGAGGATAAACAATTTAAGGGTGTAAGAAGGACAAAAATGGAAGAGAAAAAGATAAATGAGAAAGTGAAATTGATGAGAACAAGAGAAGTAGGAGAAAGTCGAGGCCACTTAGTTTCTCAAGCCTGCTCTGATTATTCCACGTTCTTGCCTACTTCAAGAATCTTTCACCACTTGCTCATCAAAAATCTATACCTTAAAAATATATTTTTTTAAAAAGGTACTTCTGTGGCCATTTTGAGAATGAGTGTTCCAAACATTCATGAACATCCTGAACAAAAATCCTTGTCTCTTTTTTTAACTGGGCTGCATTACCTCTGGTCTTTCAAAACAGTGACCTCTGGTTCTAGATTCTCCCATGAACGTAAATATGGGTTCTACATCTGTCAGTCCTTGTCAGCAATTGTAGATGTTTCAATCAAGTTGCCTCTTATTCTTCTAAATTCCAGCTGATACAATCTTAGTCTGTTCAACCTTTCCTCAAAACAGCCCACCCATTCCAGGTATTAGTCAGTAAAATTTTCCTTGTACTGCTTCTAATACATTTACATTCTTCCTTAAATAAGCTGATCAAAACTGTACGCTGTACTCCAGATGCAATCTTACCAGTACTTATTACAGCTGAAGCATAACTTCCTACGTTTGTAATCAATTCCGCTTGCAATAAATGAAGACATTTGATTAGCTTTCCCAATGACGTGATGAAGCGGTATACTAACGTATTGTGTTTCATGCAGTAAGCCACCCAGATCTTCTATATGTCAGTTCTGTAATCTCCCACTGCTTTAGATAATATTGTTGATGCGTGTTGTTATAAAACTGAACCGTTTGATATTTTCCCACATTATATTCCATTTGCCAGTTTTTTACTCACTCATCAACCTACCTGTATCCCTTTGTAGCTTTCTTATGTTTTGTCCACAACTTAATTTCCTATCTATCTTTCCATAGTCAGCAGATTTGGCAATTATATCTTAGATTTCTTAATCCAAGAAGTTAAGGCACCAGCACTGGTTCTCTTAGTACCACTTATTATATCTTGTAATGACACCAGGTTATATCCAACAGGTTTATTTGAAATCGCAAGTTTTCAGAGCACAGTCCCTTCATCAGGTGAAGTAAGAGCAAAGCACAGAGACACAGAATTTATAGGCAGAGAAATCAAAAGATCATACAAATGGTGTGTTAAATAATAGGTCTCTGCTGGTGATCAAAAGTGTCACACAGTGTGAGTAAAGTGTCAATAGCTGAATGACAAGCAAAGGGATGACCTATAATCTGCTTAAATGAGGCAGAGATAATTACAAAAAGTTTGAAAATAATGTGGTGCTGGAGATGAATGAAATGAATGGAATAATATGACAGGTATAAGATTTGCATGTCGATGGTATAACCGAAGTAATACGTAATCCAAAACTGTACAAGCTAATAAAGGTAGAGAGATCATAACAATTTATCCAGGAGATGGTGTCAAGCAGGACAGCAAGGAAGATTTTACAGATATCGAACCCTCCAGAAGGCCCCTGCCCTAGTCTTGACTGGTATGCTCAAGCTGTCAGGAGATGTGTTAATGCCAGATGCATCAGCTGCACTCACAAGATAGTGTAGAACGTCACTCAATGCAACACCATCCATGTTGTCAAGGCCAATCACAACATTGTCATCAAACCAGCAGACAAAGGAAGAGCCGTTGTCATACAGAATAGAGTGGAATATTCAAAGAAACATACCGACCACCAGGAACACTACAGACAACTACCTGCTGATCTAACCAACGAAAATACCTGACAACTGAACAGACTGATCCAGACCTTAGGTCTAGACCTTCAGATTACCCTATGCACCTTCATCCCACATATTTCTCGCACAGGAGATTTCTACTGCCTTCTGAAGATACACAGAGCCAACATACCGAATGTTCCATCGTATCAGCAATGGGATCTTGTGTGAAAACTTTTGGCTATGTTGAAGACATTTGAAACCCATTGTACAAGCTTCTGTCACGACAGAATTCTTACAGAAACACAGCACCCATGGACCGGCCGAACCAGGAACATGCCTTGTCACAATGGACATTTGGGCACTCTACACCAGCATCGCTCACGATGACGCCATTATCCAAATGCTCAATACCAATAACTGCCAATTTCTGAACACTGTCCCACAACTCATCTGCTTCATCCTTGATCACAGTGCGCATACCTTCGACAGTTAGTTCTTTATCCAGATACATGGAACAGCTATGGGGACTAAATTTTCACCGCAATACACCAACATTTTCCTGCACAAATTCAAGCAAGACCTCTTTGCTGCACATGACTTCTGAGCAATGCTATACTTCAGATACATTTCACAACATTTTCTTCCTTTGGACTCTGACAAGGAATCACTGAAACAACTGCATAGCAATATCAACAAGTTTCATCCCACAATCAGACTCATTGTGGACTACTTTTCAGAATTAGTGTCATTCTTGGACACACACATCTCCAACAAGGATTGACACCCCAGTACCTCAATCTCCTGCAAGCCCAAGGATAACCTCATGATGCTGCCCTTTTCTAGCTTCCACCCTAAACATTATTAATAAGGTTATGCCCTACAGACAAGCCCTGCGCATACTAAGGAGCTGTAAAGTTGAGGCAGAATGCGATGGACACCTAATGATTTTGAACACTGTCTTCATATGAATGGGATATGATGCTTAACTCATCGGTCATCAGTTCCAATGTGTCACAGTGAGAAACAGCAGTGACCTCCTCAGAAGACAGACACAGGATATGACCAATAGAGTACCCTTTGGAGAGACTATGTCATGTTCTTCACAGTCTTCATGTCATCAATGACAATGAGCATCTCACCAAGATTGTCCCTACACCTCCACTTCTCACCTTCAAACAACCACCGAGCCTAAAAGTGACCATTGTCTGCAGCAAACTACCCAGCCTTCAGAGCAACATCAGCCACAATACCACACAACCCTGTTATTGCAAACCCCTGCAAGACATGTCAGATCATTGACTTGGACTCTACCATCACACGTGGGAACACCACCCACCATGTACATGGCAGATACTCGTGTGGTTCGGCCAGCATTGTCTATCTCATACGCTGCAGGCAAGGATACCCTGAGGCATGGTATGCTGGTGAGACCATGCAGACGATACGCCAACAAACGAATGGACACCACACAGCGATCGCTAGACAGGAATGTTCCCTCCCAGTTGGAACACTTCAGTGGTAAGGGCATTCAGCCTCCGATCTTTGGGTAAGTGTCCTCCAAGGGGCCTTTGTGGATGTCAAACAATGCAGAATCATGGAGCAGAACCTGATAGCCAAGTTTCATACCCATGACTATAGCCTGAACTGTGATCTCAGCTTCATACCATGTTACAGTGATCCCACCACACTGTTCTATATCTGTAAAGTCTTCCTTACTGTCCTGTTTGACAGTACCACCTTGATAAATTATGATCTCTCGACCTCAATTAGTTTTTTACAGTTTTGGATTACTGTTACTTTGGTTAGACCCTCAGCATGTGACTCTTATACCGATTATGTTATTCCAGTCATTTAGTTTGTCTCCACCTTTTCTTATCTTTCCGCCTCATTTGCTCGGATTATAGGTCATCCCTTTGCTTGTAATTCAGCTGTTGACACTTTACTCACATCATCTACCACTTTTGACCACCTGCAGAGACTTATTATTTGACACTCCACTGACCCCATTTGTATGTGTTTTATTTTTATCTCTCTGCCCTTGATCTCTGTGCCTATAAATTCTGTGTCTGCGTGCTTCTCTTTCACTTCACCTGACAAAGGGGCTATGCTCTGAAATCTTGTGATTTCAAATAAACCTGTTGGACTATAACTTCGTATGGTATGATTCCTGACCTTGTCCACCCCAGTCCAACACCAACACCTCCACGTTACATCTTGTGAACCATAAAATGACCCATTTCTCTATTCCCAGTTAACCTTGAACCCATTGCTAATGTGTCTTTCCCCATGCCATGTATTTCTTTTTCCACAATAATCTTTCATTTGACACTTGACTTCCAAGCAGAGAAAGCATTTGATAGAATAGACACACTTTTAGCCATAGCTCATGTTACTACTTTACAGACTCCAAATAACATGGTTAAACATGATTTCTCTTCCACAAAATCATGTTGGTTTTGTCTTATTACCTTGGACAATAAGTGCTGTGCAATAGTGTCTTTAATAATAGTTTCCAACATTTTTCCAATGGCAGATGTACTGCTGACTGGCAGGTAGGCCCCTGTTCTCTTTTTTGGATAGAGTTACAGTCACTACTTTCCATTCTAATAGAACTTTTCCAAAATTTAGTGAATTTTGTAAAATTAAAACTAATGTGTCATCTATGTCACTCGGTGATTTTTTTTTCAGCACCTGGGATAAAATCTATCTGGACTCAGACTTAATAGCCCACAGTTTATGTGTGCCATTTTTTGGTGACTTATTTTCCTAAGTTCCTCTCTACCTTTCATTTCTTGAAATCCAGCTTCTGCTGGATGTTAGCTGTATTCTTTATAGTGAAATATGATGCATAAACACATGTTCTGGTGTTTTAAATGACAATCAACACGAAGATGGTTTAGACTAAAATAGGAAAAAGCTTCATTCTACCAAATGCATACAGGGATAGAACTCAAGAGATACTACTCAGTGAACTAACATTACTTCTTTAAATATATTTAGCAATATACCTTTAGTCATGTGACATAAATGGTATGAGACAATCATGGTATCCATGCCTCAGTAAAAGGCTCCAGTTAAAATAAACACGTTCCATTGTAAGGCAAATGAAACCCCTGCTGTGCCCGTGTCCAGTGACCATGTCCCTTGAAAATGCATGCAGATTCTCATTCCGAGCACTTGGCTCCCTGGAATGTCAACAGTTTTTTAAATCATACTTGTGTCGCTTTGTGTTTGAAAACAATTCACCATTCTACTCATTGTGATTTTTTTTTACAATGTTACAAGTGTTTCTTTATGCATTACAGCAATAAGGCTCTCTTTGAGTTTTTGAAACAGGATTCCACTCTGTGTATTAACTGAAATCATTTTTCTGTAGGGTTGAACAACATTTTTCTTTTCCTGCAGTGTTACATTCTAAAAGTCCTGTCTTTCTTTGTAAGTTTAAGCAGGTCTTGGTTTTGAGCCAGGTAAATATGCCTCAACTCATTTCGTCTCTGCTGCCATGTGTTAGCAGGAAATGCTTCACTTGCCCCCACACCTCCTCCCTCACCCCTATCCCAGGCCCCAAGATGACATTCCACATTAAGCAGAGGTTCACCTGCACATCTGCCAATGTGGTATACTGCATCCACTGTACCCGGTGTGGTTTCCTCTACATTGGGGAAACCAAGCGGAGGCTTGGGGACCGCTTTGCAGAACACCTCCGCTCGGTTCGCAACAAACAACTGCACCTCCCAGTCGCAAACCATTTCCACTCCCCCTCCCATTCTTCAGATGACATGTCCATCATGGGCCTCCTGCAGTGCCACAGTGATGCCACTCGAAGGTTGCAGGAACAGCAACTCATACTCCGCTTGGGAACCCTGCAGCCTAATGGTATCAATGTGGACTTCACCAGCTTCAAAATCTCCCCTTCCCCCACCGCATCCCTAAACCAGCCCAGTTCGTCCCCTCCCCCCACTGCACCACACAACCAGCCCAGCTCTTCCCCTCCACCCACTGCATCCCAAAACCAGTCCAACCTGTCTCTGCCTCCCTAACCTGTTCTTCCTCTCACCCATCCCTTCCTCCCACCCCAAGCCGCACCTCCATCTCCTACCTACTAACCTCATCCCACCTCCTTGACCTGTCCGTCTTCCCTGGACAGACCTATCCCCTCCCTACCTCCCCACCTATACTCTCTCCACCTATCTTCTTTTCTCTCCATCTTCGGTCTGCCTCCCCCTGTCTCCCTATTTATTCCAGAACCCTCACCCCATCCCGCTCTCTGATGAAGGGTCTAGGCCCGAAACGTCAGCTTTTGTGCTCCTGAGATGCTGCTTGGCTTGCTGTGTTCATTAGTTGGTAACCAGTTGGCAATTCGTTTTAAACCATGTTTGACTTTTGTTGGAAATTAATACTTGTGGTGTAAAATGGGTTTCCATTTCAAGTTCTTTTCTTTCCCCCAGACAGTTTTGCTCCTTATGCCAAAAATCAACACATTTAACTACACGACGTCTGTAGTTTTGCCCTCAAAATTGATGTTTCACAGTGTCAGAAACTTCTTTTAATCTTTCATTCTTTTAATGCTTTCTTTCTAGCCATTTATTTTCATTGAAGGCATCTTTTATACTTGTTCTAATTATAGGCCCATAGCGTGAGCCTTCATCTTTGAGCATTGGATATTTCTAAAATTCCATAAATTGGCAATCATATCTTTCAATTTATATTAACCAGAACTAACAAAGGTGTTTTTATTTATTAATGAGGAAACATTGACAGAGTTAGTACAATAGTCCAAAATAGGTCAAATAATTCAGAAAAGTAAGCTCAAGGATAATTAAAGATAGCATGAACACAAATTAGTTCATTGTTTACAGTGTACATGTTACGTATTCATTTTCAGTTGATGTGTTTCTGTGATTCAGGTTTAGTTTGATTTCTACTCATGAGATGCCTCAGGCACACGCTAGGGAGACAAAGTAATGTAAATATTGCAGAATATAGAAACTTTTCCTTGAATTGAATATTTTTATCTCTTGTTCCATTCTTATTTCTATACTTAATGTTAAAATCCATTATTCATTTGTTTCAAGAACTGTCATATCCCTTGACTGTGTTTGATATTAATCCTTGTATCAGTTCTTTTCAATTATATATTTCTGTCCCTTCCCTGTGGGATGTGTCTGTGTTCCATTTTGCACCCAAGCCTAATAGACATAGAAAAGTACACCATAGTACAGGCACTTCGGCCCACGATGTTGTGCCGTGGATTAGTCCTAATCCAAAAATAAAAAAAAACGAATCTACGTTCCCCTCAATTCACTGCTGTCCATGTGCATGTTCAGCAGTCGCTTAAAAGTCACTAATGACTCTGCTTCCACGACTACCACTGGCAAAGTATTCCATGCGCTCACAACTCTCTGGGTGAAGAACCTCCCTCTGACGTCTCCTCTATACCTTCCTCCTAACACCTGAAAAATATGACCCCTCGTGGCAGTCAATAGTATAGTCAAAATTAATAACTCGCTGTGAAGAATTTCAGTCATGTTCTGTTTTACTATTTTGTGGAGTTGCACATCGGCTTATTAGTCTTTAACCCTCAAAGCTGTAAGCTAAATATCTCCATTATAAGTTTTGATGCATTGGGATTTTTTTTGGACCCTAATTTATGATTGAGAACTTACTTCAAAATTATATAATTTTTTTTGGCAGGGAGGATTACTGATGGAAGTTTACAAAATTATGAGAGGCATGGATAGAATTTTTTTTTGCCTAGATAGAAATGTCACATGCCAGGGGACATTGGTTTCAGGTAGACAGAGATAACTTGAAAGGAGATGTGAGGGATAGGTTTTGTTTTAAACACGGAGGATGGTACGTGCTTGGAATGCACTGCTGGAGGAGATGGTGGGGCTGGATACAATATCAATGTATAAGAGTCATCTTGACAGATATATAAATACAGACTGTATAGAGACAAAATGTTTTTATTTAGAAAGACATCAGGTGTTGATACAATCTTGGTGGGTCACAGAGTCTGTTTCTGTGCTGTACTGTTCTTTCTATCTTTCTAAAAAGCTTATACTTTCTGAGAGAGCATCTGCACAATTTTGTCTTGCAATGTTGATGTCTACTTGGATTTCAAAACAAAAACAAGGCTTCTGTGGATGTACCGCGAGCATCTGTATGCAGAAGTTCCATTCCATGATGTGAAGGACATTCTAACCAGGTGGTTCATAAACCAGTGAAGTTACAGTTGTTTCTAAGTGGATAGCTTTGTAAATAATGTTTGGTCACGAGTAGGGTGCTCAACTGTGTGGTACTTAGGATCATATGGATAATGTGATGCTTACATTGGACATTAATTTCAAATTATTTGGAATTCCGAAGGACAAATAGAGTGCACTAGATTTGGAGAGAAATGGAAATTAAACGCAGAAAGCATGAGGTTTTTGAGCTGCAGGCACCAAAAGCCATATGGGACGATGGTGTGTGATTAAGTACACCTGGCTTTTAAAAGGAGAAGATTTAGTATAAAGTGTTTAGGAAAATGAGAATGGAAAAAAAAGGCTAATAACAAGCAGTATTGATTTAAAATAAAAATTACTTCCTTCAGAAAGGTTATGGGGTTTTGAAAGGAGATGCAGAAAACATATAGGAAGTTAGTTCCAGCAATGGAAAGTTTTGCGGACAGAGTGGAAACACTGACGTTGTTCCTTATGAGAGAAGAGAGGGATAAGAGGAGGTTTGAAAGTGGTGTTCAAAATCATGAGAAGGAAGTTTTGGAAAGGTAGTAGATCTGAAAGGGTTAAAGTTGGAGACCGCAATAAGCTCCACACAACATGAAGATGTCACGTAAGCTTATGTGGGGATGAGGCAGAATACCTTCAGAACTATTGGAATGTAGACCTTATATCTGCAGTTGTTCTCATTGTGACTGAGCCTACCCTTAGCTTATGAGCGTTACACGTTACTACCATCATATAAGAACTTGTGTCTTGTTTAAGACAAGAGCCGCCTCTTGTTAAGACGCAATTGGTAGCAGCAAACAACTGTGATGATGCTATCACTTTAAAAACAAAGGGTTAGTGTTACTTCCAGTGATGGATGAAATTAAAATGAGGTTCAGTGCACCTCATCAAATCAAAAAAGGTGATTGAATGAAGTGAATTATTTGATAAGAATGTCAGATAGAAAGAAATCTCAATGTGTAAGGTTAATCTGCTCAAACAGTGTTTAGATAGGGAAGGAAGACAAAAGGAGAATGTGTCACTAGTTATGACAGAGTGAAGAACCAAGTTCAGAGGATTCTGAATTGGACGCTCCTCAAACTAAATTGGACAATGAGGAAATTCTCAAAAATTGGCATAAATTATTGAGTTACCTTCCAGAGGAAATTTAAAATGACCTGAAAGAGTTATTACAATCGCGTGGCCAATGTGGGAATAAGCTTCGAAGTACCAATCTAACTATGCATGATATACATATGTATATAGGAAATGCTGTTCTAATTAAGCAACATCCATATAGACTTAACCATCTGAAGGTTGGCAGATGTTCAAAAATAGATTAAATGCTTCTCCAAGATAACATAATCGAAGTGAGTTGCAATGACTGGAGGTCACTCATAGTAATGATCCCAAAACCTGATGGAACCAATGATTATGTGTAGACTATTGCAGAATGAATGCAGATACACAGTTTGATTCATTTCCTGTGACACATTTGGAAGACTGTATTGAGAAGGTAGGACAGCAACTTATATTTCTAAGTTGGACTTATTTGGACGATACTGGCAGGTGCCTTTGTTCGAAAGAACGAAGACTGTTTTGGCTTTTGTGACACCAAAAGGACTATATCAATTTAAAGTCATTCCATTTGGTATGAAAAACGCACCAGCCACATTTCAAGACTAACCATAAAGTCATTTCTGGATTACCCAATTGTGTGAAAAACATTGACATGGTGATTTTTAGTCACATTTGGAAGGAACATTTGCAGCATTTATTGGAATTATTTGATTCACTTCGGGGTCAGGCTTGGTGATTAAATCTGGCTAAGAGTGAATTTGCAGAAGCCAGAGTCACGTTCCTGAGCCGTCTTATCGGACGTGTACAAATGGCCCCATGGGATGTGAAAACAAAGGTTATGGGGGATTTCCCCATATCATCGAAGAGAACAGTACTACAATTCCTGGGATTGAGTGGGTTTTCTCGGAAGTTTGTACCAAACTTTAACAGTGTGGTTACTCCAATGACTGACAAAATGCAGAAACTTCCAGTGGGTGGCGGACTGCCAGAAGGCATTTGACAGATTGAAAACTGTGTTAACCACTGCCCCAGTATTAGCCGCTCATAATCATGCAAAGTCATTCAAGGTGGCTATCAGTGCGAGTGTTGGTGCTGTACTCCGACAAAAGGACAACAGGAAGATAGAAATACCTATTTCCACCTATCTGGATTCCATTTGCTCCCCCTTGGTCCAGGAACTCCCTACCTACATCCGTGACATCACACACGCTCTCCACCTCCTCCAGAACTTCCAATTCCCTGGTCCCCAAGACCTCATTTTTACGATGGACATCCAGTCCCTCTACACCTGCATTCGCCATGCAGATGGCCTAAAGGCCCTCTGCTTCTTCCTGTCCCACAGGCCCGACCAGTCCCCTTCCACTGGCACCCTCATCTGCTTATCCAAACGCGTCCTCACCCTCAACAACTTCTTCTTTAATTCCTCCCACTTCCTACACAGGACGTGGCCATGGCTACCCGCATGGGCCCAAGCTATGCCTGCCTCTTTGTAGGGTACATGGAACAATCCCTCTCCCAAAGCTACACTGGCCCTATCCCCCATCTCTTCCTTCATTACATTGATGACTATTTTGGTGTTGCCTGGTGTTCCCATGAGGAGCTTGAACAGTTCATCCACTTCACTAGTACCTTCCACCCCAAGCTTAAGTTTACCTGGACCATCTCTGACACCTCTCTCTCCTTCCTGGACCTCTCTGTCTCCATCTCTGGCAGCCACCTGGAAACTGATATCCATTTTAAACCTACCAACTCCCACAACTACCTAGAATATTCCTCCTCTCACCCACTTCCCTGTAAAAAGGCCATCCCCTATTCCCAATTCCTTCGCCTCCACCAAATCTGCTCCCGACATGAGGCATTCCACTCCCGAACATCCCAGAATCCTGTTTTTTCAAGAACCGCAACTTACCTCCACAGTGATCGAAAATGCTCTCAACCGTGTCTCCTGCATTTCTCCGCAACTCATCCCTCGCAATCCTATCCACAATAATAACCAAAACAGGATTCCCCTCATCCTCACGTACCACCCCACCAACCTCCAAATCCAACGCATCATCCTCCGACATTTCCGCCATCTGCAATCTGACCCCACCACCAAATATATTTTTCCCTCCCCACCCTTATGTGCGTTCCGGAGGGACCACTCTCTCCATGACTCCCTTATCCGCTTCACAATCCCCTCCACACCTGGCACTTTTCCCTGCAACTGAAGCAAGTGCTACACCTGCCCCTTTACCACCCCCCCCCCCCCCCACCCCCATCTCAGGCCCGAGGAAGACTTTTCACAACAAACAGATGTTCACCTGCACATCTGTTAATGTGATGCACTGTATCTGCTGCTCCCGTTGAGGCCTCCTCTACATCAGGGAAACCAAGCGGAGGCTTGGGGACAACTGTGCGGAACACCTACGCTCAGGTCGCAACAAACAACTACACCTCCCAGTCGCAAACCATTTCAACTCCCGCTCCCACCCCTCGGACAACATGTCCATCCTGGGCCTCCTGCAGTGCCACAATGACGCCGCCCAAAAGGTACAGGAACAGCATCTCATATTCTGCTTGGGAACTCTGCAGCCCAAGGGTATCAATGTGGGTTACACAAGCTTCAAAATCTCCCCTCCCCCGATCACATGCCAAATCCAGCCCAGCTCGTCCCCGGCTCCCTAACCATTCCTCCCACCTCAAGCCCCATCCCCAT
Organism: Stegostoma tigrinum; assembly: GCF_030684315.1. NCBI lineage: Eukaryota > Metazoa > Chordata > Chondrichthyes > Orectolobiformes > Stegostomatidae > Stegostoma > Stegostoma tigrinum. The sequence continues at coordinate 69,142,720 of NC_081355.1, read as the reverse complement.
CCCCTACCCACTAACCTCATCCCACCCCTCTGATCTGTCCGCCCTCCCTGGACTGGCCTATCCCCTCCTTAACTCCCCACCTACATTCACCTTCACTGGCTCCAACTCTACCTCTTTGTCCTGTCTGTCTCCTCTCCACTTATCTTCTCCTTTATCCATCTTCTATCCACCTCCCCCTTTCTCCCTATTTATTTCAGAATCCCCTTCCCCTGCCCCATTTCTGAAGAAGGGTCCCAACCCGAAACATCAAACTTTCTTGCTGCTCTGATGCTACTTGGCCTGCTGTGTTCATCCAGCTTCACACTGTGTTATCTCAGATCGAAAGACCTATTTATTGGGTATTTTTCCAGAAAATCAAATACTCATCAACAGAAATATTCCACGATTGAGAAGGAAACCGTGAGTTTGGTGTTACAATATTTCAACATTTATATTACCAGTAATGTGTCTGAGATGATTTTCTATACTGATCATAACCCATTAATGTTTGTGGAGAAATTTAAGACTGTTTAGCTGGAGTTGCTTATTGTAGCCATTCAATTTGAAAATTATGCACATGGCAGGACAAGGAAACATAATTGCTAAGGCGTTGTCGCGACTTAGCTGAAGCAAAATAGAGCCTTTTGGTGGCATGAGTAAACAGACTGAAATTGAATGAAGTAGTGAATGTTTGCATAGTTAGAGTCATTGTAATTTGTGCATATTTTGTAAAAATAGAATAAGCCTAAGCTTTAAAATGAAGCCATCTTTGTATATTAATTGTTCATTTTTGTTTTAGGGTGGGAGGGAGGAGTGATGATTCTGTCACTTTGATAAGGCTATTTGCCCTGAGTTTTTTTTTTGAAGAGCGGTTGTAAACACGGAGGTAATGAATTGGCTCTTGGAGACAGCGAAAGTCAATAGTTTTGGAGACTTTCAGGGTTTTCTTTTTAAGAGCAGTTGTGACAATGGAAGGGGAGTGCCCAGCTCTCACAAATCAGGCTTTTTAGTTGCTTAGCTGTAGCAGTCAGAAGCTGTTTGGGTCTCAGAAGAGTTGGAGCGGAAGTCAATGACTCCAAATTGCTTCTTTCTCTGAAATGTACCTTGATGTTGTTTCCTCCTGGATTGCAGAGCTACCTGTAAGAATGTCTGAATTTTTTGCCAAGGGATGAATTTATGGGATGATAGTCAATTAGTTTGGATGATAGTTAGGGATGATAATTAATTAGATAATTAATTAGTGATAGGTACCGTATCTATTATTTGGTTAAGTTTTCCAATAGTTACATTATTCCAAATTACTATTTCTTTTGTTTTATATTTTAACTGTCGTGTTTAAGTAAATTGTGTTTTGCTTAACATCGAGTAGTTTGGCCAGTCGCACCACACCTAGAACACGCACTTCACATCTACCTTTAAAATAAGAAAAAGAACAAAAGTAAAAATAAAACTAAGAGCATGGTGGAGGGAGAGAAACCAGGATTTTCGAAAATTAACAGAACACTAATTGCAGGGCTGTAGACGAAAGGTATGCGTGGGACTGGGACAGACAGAATAAACCAAATGACTGAGTCCTGCACTGCATGAAATCCTTAGCATGACAAGTTGCATCTGTGGGGAGATGTGGATGGTAACATTTCATCGAACCTGGCATTGAATAGCTGTTAAGCAAGTGGGAAATAAGGAGAAGAACGATCAGAAGGAAAGGCTTGTATTAGTTTGAAGCAAAAGTCTTGCATCGATTGCACTTTGAAGGGAATGTTCTTGAAAGGGGAATAGCTGTTGGGGACTCCAATACACTGATTACAAAAAACTCACACCTTGCTTTCTGTAAGAACTGTATTCCACTCTTTGATTTCATTTATTGCTGTCACAAGTACTGAGAACAGTAAAAAATGTTGTTTTGCGAGCTGTACGGGCACATTGTATGGTACAAATTGCATCAGGGCAGCAGAACAGAGTGCAGAATACTACTGAAGAGAGAGAGAGAGAAAGATCAACATTGACATTTGAGAGGTCTGTTCACAAGTCCAACAGCAGGGAAAAAGCTGTTCTTGAATCTGTGCATACATGTATTCAAACTTTTATATCTTGCGCACAATGGAAGATGGTGGAAGAGAGTATTACCAGAGTGGGAAAGGTATTTGATTATGTTCAGAGATAATGGGAACTGCAGATGCTGGACAATCCGAGGTAACAAGGTGTGGAGCTGGATGAACACAGCAGGCCAAGCAGCATCTTAAGAGCACAGAAGCTGGTTGCTTTCCTGAGGCAGTGGGAAGTATAGATGGAGTCAGTGGATGGGAAGCTGGTTTGTGTGGTAGACTGGGCTGTGATCATGACTCCAGTTTCTTGCAGTCTTGGGAAGAGCAATTGCCAGACCACCCTGTGATGCATCCAGATAGAAATTGGTTAGAGCTATTTTGGACCGACTGAACTTCCTTAGTCTCCTGAGGAAATAGAGGTGTCGTGCTTTAGAACATAGAACATAGAAAAGTACAGCAGAGTACAGGCCCTTCAGCCCACGATGTTGTGCCGTGGAATAATCCTAATCTAAAAATAAAATAACCTAACCTACATTCCCCTCAATTCACTGCTGTCCATGTGCATGTCCAGCATTCGCTTAAATGTCACTAATGACCCTGCTTCCATGACTTCCACTGGTAAACTATTCCATGCGCTCACAAGTCTCTGGGTGAAGAACCTCCCTCTGATGTCTCCTCTATACCTTCCTCCTAACACCTTAAAACTATGACCCCTCATGGCAGTCAATCCTGCCCTGGGGAAAAGTCTCTGGCTATCGACTCTATCCATGCCTCTCATTACCTTGTACACCACGATCAGGTCACCTCTCTTCCTCCTTCTCTCCAGAGAGAAAAGTCCAAGCTTAGTCAACCTCTCCTCGTAAGACAAGCCCTCCAGTCCAGGCAGCATCCTGGTAAACCTCCTTTGCACCATCTCCAAAGCCTCCACATCTTTCCTATAATAGGGTGACCAGAGCTGGACACAATATTCCAAGTGTGGCCTCACCAGGGTTTTGTAGAGCTGCAGCATAACCTCGCGGCTCGTAAACTTGATCCCCCTGTTAATGAAAGTCAAAACACCATATGCTTTCTTAACAACCTTATCTACTTGAGTGGCAACTTTGAGGGAGCTATGCACTTGAACACCAAGATCCCGCTGTTCCTCCACACTGCCGAGGATCCTGCCTTTAATCCTATATTCAGCATTTAAGTTCGACCTTCCAAAATGCATCACCTCACATTTATCCAGGTTGAACTCCATCTGCCATTTCTCAGCCCAGCTCTGCATTCTGTCAATGTCTTGCTGAAGCCTGCAATAGCCCTCGATACTATCAACGGCACCTCCAACCTTTGTGACATCAGCAAACATACTAACCCACCCCTCAACCTCCTCATCCAAGTCATTGATAAAAACTACAAAGAGCAGAGGCCCAAGAACAGAGCCCTGTGGGACACCACTCAGCACTGACCTCCAGGCAGAATACTTACCATCTCCAACCACTCTCTGCCTCCTGTCAGCCAATTCTGAATCCAGACAGCCAAATCCCCCTGTATCCCATACCTCCTGACTTTATGAATGACTTTCTTGACTGTTACATTGACATGTGTGGACCAGGACAGTTTGTTTGTCACTCCCAGAAACTTGATGCTCCTGAGCATCACCACATCTGCACCATTGATGCAGACAAGGTCGTGTCCTCCACCCTGCTTCCTAAAGGTAATGACTAGCTCCTTCATTTTTCTGTCATTGATGGATTCTCCCAGTTTCTTTGCTATTGGAATGAATCTTATGATATTTTGACTGTGTCATTTTCTTTGGGTTTTCTGGAGGGTTTCCCTCAGCGAGGCCTAGTGAGTTTTCCCGCACAGTTTTTCCAAGCCTGCCTCATTAATTGCCAGCCAAGTCCCAATGGCGCCCTTCTTGTTTGACGCTAACTGAACTCTGCCACTTACAGTAACCTCCGCTGCCTTAATGTCCCTGTTTCACAGACAGGGAGCTGGAAGTCCTGGTGGATTGAGTGGTGCAGAGGAAGGGTGTTCTTTCCTGACCACTGCTGGAAGAGGTCATAATATTCAACTGTGCCTCCTGGACCAAGGTCATCACTGG